>NW_016803270.1:1338211-1368259 GCF_001698545.2 Rhinopithecus bieti | reverse complement strand
AATATGTAAGATAAAACCCTGTCAATTTGACCCACGTTCGAAATGTTTCAGTGTATCCAGAACACATCTGGACCAAGGTGGGTTTTTTCCTCCTTAAAAAAAAAAAAGAAAAAAAAAAACCCTCATTCTTTTATGTCGTTATATCTTAAACAAAATGAATTAATGGTTTTTAAACCTTTGGAGCACTAAAATAGGAAAGTGCTTTCAGTCTGACAACTTCAATGATAAGTTGCAGCCCAATGTGTTTTGAAGTGGACCAAACATAAATCCATCTCCAATAGGGAGTTTTAATTGGAAGCCACACTGACCCTTAACTCCAGCGTTCATGCCACACAGCTTTTGATAATGAAGACTGACAAATTGTCTTCATTGGATGTAGACTTTCAATGTACTCCTCCCACGGCCTTGGACGCACCAGGCATTGGGAAGGAGACATTCATTTCCCAGGTGTGGGAGGACAACAGAGGTCCACTCCAAGCTACTGGACAACATCCCCCTCCATGGGGGAAGCAGGTGCCTGAGGAAGAAAGGGTGCTGGGAGACAACCACACATATCCAAGCAGTGGGAAGCCCAGGGAAACACCTTTGAAGTTAAAAAGAAGGAGGATGTCAGGGGAGAGAGAAAGAAAAGAAACCATCTTTCTCATGGAGCATTCCATCTGCTTGTGGCCTGTTTGGGAACTAAGTTATACAATGTTCTTGGGCTTCCTAAGATTGATGTGGGAGGGGTTACAGATCTCATGCAGAGCTCTGATGATTTTTTTTTTTCTGAAGAACAGCAAACCAGAAAACAACGGGAGTTTGTAGCTTAGAGAGTGCTGTTGAGCAGAGATTGTGATATTGAGACCATTCCAGGAGAGGAAGTTTTAAGGCCAAAATTAAAATAGCACATTTGTTCCTTGCAATTTGACTTCAGAATCCCCAAGGCTCCTTCCTTGAGAAGCCTTATTTTCATCTGAGAGATGTTGTGCACCATATGGATTTTTTTTTTTTTTTGGTTTACATTCTGTGTTTGCCAAGAATGTCTTATGAGACACAGTACCTCATTTTCCATGGGTGTCCCAAGAGATATCAGGTACCTTGAGAGCTCTCTGTATTTGCTCTGGTAAATGTAAACATGCAGAATAAAACAACACTATTTAGCAAATAAAATGATACTCTTATAACTTTTAAGCTGTGCAAATCATAATTACTGCAATCTCAATAATTATTATCACTTAATGTTGAAAGAGCACCAACCTTCATTTAGAAGCAAATTAAAATTGGAACCCAGCCTTGACATTCATCTATTAAGACTCAGAGCCTCAACAGAAGGCATATACATGTTTGAACATTTTGGCTTAATTTACAGGTGAATTCAGTCAATGTGTCAGTTCCCACTGAACTTTCAAGTTGATTGACTATATCGATTGAATATTGTGTTGTCAGCTTGGAGACTTAGCATTGCATCAACATGGAAGTAAGGAGTTAGCTATGGGACTCAGACCTCAGTGAGAAAGGAGAAATCTAGAGTAGCTGAGTATCATTCTCTTTGGAATTCTCCACATTTGTTGCTGGTATGGTGTTGGCAACCCTTGAAAGACTGAATTCATTAAAGTGGACTTACAGTGGAGCTGTAGAAGTGTTGAATTTAAGGGGAACACATTCAACCTTCTACTGACAAGCTCCTTTAGACTTCTTTGGCTTCACTTTTTTATTGCTGGCAGTCTTGGAATAACAGACTGCCTCCTGATCTTTCAGCATCTTCTCTGTAGTTCTCAGGCTTACTGAGTACTGTGATTTCAATCTGGAAGACTCTCCATTGCCTGGATCTTGGTTAGCTAAGAAACCGCCTTCTTTTCACCTCCTAAACAGTCTTAAGATTGAGAACAATTATTCTTGCTATCTGATTTTATCTGCTGAATCATGAAAATCTTATCCAGGGCTCAAAATACATCCACAGTGACAGAATAGAGAGAAGGGACAGAACCCCCAGCCCTTTGAAGATCTTGCATTTTGTTCACTTAGGGGTTGTATTTGTTTGTTTTTGAAATTTGTACTTGGAGTACTCTAGTCTACATGTTTCTTGAAGAATATTCCAGGAAATATCAAATATATATGTATACATATATATATATGTCAAAAACTTTTAAATATGACTTCTGTAAATAAAAGTATAAATTGTCTTATAAAATATTCACAGCAAGTTGCTAAAGTACCCCACCCCCGCAAAAAAACCTATTGTATTTAGCACAATAACTAAAAGAAGTACAACTGCCCCTTGAACAATGCATGGGTTGGAACACCAACGCCCAACTCAGTCAAAAATTTGTGTCTAACTTTATTTATTTATTTATTTTTGAGACAGAGTCTCACTCTGTCACCCAGGCTGGAGTGCAGTGGTGCAATATCTGCTCACTGCAAGCTCTGCCTCCTGGGTTCACGCCATTCTCCTGCCTCAGCCTCCCGGGTAGCTGGGACTACAGGTGCTCGCCACCATGCCTGGCTAATTTTTTATAATTTTTAATAGAGACGGGCTTTCACCATGTTAGCCAGGATGGTCTCAATCTCCTGACTTCGTGATCTGCCTGTCCCAGCCTCCCAAAAGTGCTGGGATTACAGACATGAGCCACTGTGCCTGGTCCCCCCACCGCCCCTGTTTTTTGTTTTTTTTTGATGGAGTCTTGCTCTATTGCCCAGACTGGAGTGCAGTGGTGCAACCTTGGCTCACTGCAACCCCCGCCTCCCAGGTTCAAGAAATTCTCCTGCCTCAGCCTCCCAAGTAAGTGGGATTACAGGTATGTGCCACCACACCCAGCTAATTTTTTTGTATTTTTAGCAGAAATGGGATTTCACCATGTTGGCCAGGCTGGTCTTGAACTCCTGACCTCAAGTGAACTGCCCCCCGGGCCTCCTAAAGTGCTGGGATTATAGATGTGAGCTATCGCGCCCAGCCAAAATTTGTATATAACTTTTGGCTCCCCAAAATGTAACTAATAGCCAACTGTTATTGGTAATAGCTTTAACAATAACATAAACAGTTAAATAACATGTATTTGGTATGTTATATGTAATCTATACTGTATTCTTACAAAATAAAATGAACTAGAGGAGAGAAAATAACATTAAGAAAATCATAAGGAAGAGAAAACATATTCACAATTTGTTAAATGAAGGCCTTCATCCTAAGTGATGAACATCCTACTTCATGTTGAGTAGGCTGAGGAGGAGGAAGAGGAGGGGTTGGTCTTGTTGTCTCAGGGGTGGCAGAGGTAGAAGAAAATCGATGTATAAGTGGATCCACATGTAAGTGGACCCATGTAGTTCAAATCTGTGTTGTTGAAGAGAACTGTAAAGAGAACAGGGGAACACAACCACAACAACAGCTTAGCCAAACTGAACATGTGCCTTAAAAGTTTTGCAGCAAGCTGTCTCCCCAATATTCTACAGTAACTAACTTTGTCCATTCCATTTCTGTTTCTAATTTCTTGGCTTTTGTAATTACTAGTTTCATTATGCTCAGAAAGGATGGTCAGGTAGACAGACACCTAGTAAAATAATGCCTCAAACTGAAGGGGACTAATAAATGGTAAAGCTCTAGAAGGTAATCGTTGTCACTTGTTGAGCATGAACTGTGCTCCAGACACCATAGCAAATGTTGTATATATTTTAACTCAATTAATCCTCACCATAGAGCATGGTTTGGGGTGTCAGACAGAGCTTGCATCCATATCTTAGCTTTGCCATTTAACTGCTTGCACAAATGTAGAAAAGTAACTTAAATCTCTCCAATCTGTTTGTTCAACTGTCATCAGGTACTGAAGAGCATCTGACAATTTCTTAAGGTGACTCTACAAAGGAGCAATGAAGCATGTTGAATTTCTGCTTATGACATTATACAGTGTATGAATTCTGTTTGCCACCAGGGCTTGCCTTCGCCTTCACAGTCACCTTTCTACCACCCCAATATGCCCAGTTTCTTTCGTCTTTTGCATGGATCTCATTTCCAAGGCATTGAATCATCTTCACTGTTCTTTCTGAATCATGCTTGAACTCTCCATAATTCATTTGAGGTAAGCTCCAAGCAAAACACAGCTCCCTAATAAGGGCCTGTCTGAATTTGAGTTAAAGAGAGGGATTAGTATGTGCTTTTGCATGCCATATACCTATGTTTTAATCCCTAACCCATCGCTATGAAATAGCTTGCCTTCTATTTCAAATGGAGAAGCTGAGGCATGAAGATTAATGCTGTGTACTGACATCACACAAATCCAGTAACAATTTAGCATTCCCTGCTCTGATCCAATTTTCATTAAATGCCAATACTCTGTCTCTACTTGTTTTCTTGAAGAAACAAGAGCAGCATGTTCCTTGGAAGATTAGAAGGAGAAAGATGCTGGCTTTTGTTTTATAAGTACATAAATGGTGTTTGAATTTTTTATATAGCTAAGGCTAGATCAGCCTTGGGCAGAGTGCTATAAGTGCAATGATTAGAACCACATTGAAGCAAAACTAAAGTACAAATAGTGTTTTGTAAGTTAAACTATTCCGTTCAAGTTTTGGTGAGGACTGGGCTTTCTGGTTCACTTGAGACTTTTAAACGAGTATTATCAAAATAACTTAAAACAGAATCAAAGGAAATTAATTCCTTAACCATGTTATTGAAGACCATTTTGGTTGAAAAGAAGGACAACAAATGAATAAGGCAAAGGATTCTGAGAGAATCTCTGGGTGTGCAATTCCTGTATGATAGACTGTGTCTATCTTCTGCATTCTGATATTGTCTATGCTGCTGCATTAATGTCCATGTATACCTAGTAAACCCCACTTCCACATTAGTTTATTTTGAAAGGAGGAGGAGGATGAAAACAAAAGGTATTCCATTTCATCTACATCTAGGTTATAAGCAGAGGTCTTGGCCTTTTCCTGGTTTTATAAACATTCTAAGTATGAAGAAGATATCCCCAAAAGAGAATGATTTCACTGAGACTTCAAAGAAAAGCTCTGCACTTGGACAAGCTTTCTTCTGTGTCTCTGTCAGTGTCTTATTAATATTGTTCACCATCATCCAGGTCTCAGTTAAAGGCTTGGCTTTTCCCTTTGGAAATCTGGCTTCAGGACTTTTTTGATGGCATTGCTGTCTGGAAGGCTGAGTTCTGATGGTATTTTCTCTATGTGAGTGAAAGCAGCAGTTTCTTATTTCAGAAGAAGCAGTTTTAGGGTTTCATCACATCTGTCAAAGACAAAGCCCTAGAGGTGAAATCCTTCCTCAACAAGCAAGCTCATATCTCCCCATCTCTAGTATCTCAAACTTCCCTTGGAGGATAATAAATGGCAGGTCCTTGAGAAACAGGCTTGTCCTCAGAGAAGCCCAAAGTGCTTTAAGGGTCAGTCAAAAGGCTGAAAGTTCAGCATTCAACTCCTCTGAACACTTTGCCCTTGTGTCCAGCCTTGCAGCCCTGGTGACAGTTAACAGCCGGATTCTTGGTGACGTGGAAACTTGATCACCACTTCCGTGCATGGGCCATCAACTATTTGACCCTGGGGTGATAGCCTCCATGTTATGTTACATCTCCCCTCAGCCAGGCCAGCCTCCCAAAGCACTGCTTTTCAATTTATATTTATATTCTCCTTCCCTCCTTCCTGTTCTTTCACACGAGGCAGCTGACAATGGTAATAAATGTGGTCGTACTCAAGGATGGGGCTGTGACAGGCTCAATAAGGAGGGGACTGATTTGTTGCTTTGAGGTTGAAAGCTCAGACTCTCATGAAACAAAAATATTATATTCAGGGTAATGATTTATGGCCTCGACTCCTGTTTGATTGCAGACCATAAATACTAGCAAACGGTACTTATGGCATCTCTAGAGGACATTAGGAACATGCTCAAGTTTATTTTATACAGCAATTACTGATGGACTATAAGCATGGACATTATTTGAAAGACATTATTTTCTCCCAAATAAGTCTTTGTAGATGATAATGTTCAACAATGATTTTCATACACTCCAACCCAATCCATGTGACTCGAAAGTGCCTAAAGAAATCCAATGACAGATAAACTAGTTGATGCCAGTCGATACTCTGACAAGGATCTCATTTTTTTTTTATCCTGTAATAAGCTTCTCAGGCTCGGATGCATGGCCTATGACTAGCCTTATCCCTTCAAAATTTAGAAACCACAAAATCATCTAGTTGTAAACCTACCACCTGGGATTGTGATAGGAACCTTGTTCAAATCTCTTTGATTTCCTTGTGTCTAATTTGATTCTCTGTAAAGCAGGAATACTTCTCCAGGGGGTAGTATGGGCCTTAATCACATCATTTCTATTTTCCTGCCTTTTCTGACGTAGTCTCATCGTTATTCTCACTCTAGAGTAGATCCTGAGTTCTCTCATTCCTTTGACTATTCCAAGGTCTTGAAGCCATGAGAACGTGATACTATTATGCCATTATAACTGAAGCCGGTACCAGCGAGAACATAGAGGAGTGCCTTATTAAAAGAATGTTTCACTTATATTACAAAAAAAAAAATTTCAATCCTGAGAGGAATTTATTTATATTCCCTGTATTTAGTGCTCAGTTAATTAATTTATTTAAAGCACTAAATTACATTTTTCTAAAGCAGATTTGATCCCTATGTGGAAAAGAAAAAGACCTCTCTAAAACTTTCTATTGAGTGCTACGAGTTGGATCCAAAAGATACTATTTGAAATGCTATTGAAGGAAGTCTCACAGCAGATAGGGGAATGAATGGCTTCGGGACGACTTTACATTCATTATTACAGTTGGTAGCCACTTTTCCCTCCTTATCTTATTTGAGAGACTTCCCAGAAGATAGAAACCAATTAACTCTTTATTTTGGCAGTGATCATACTAGGTGTTCTTTTAATGGGTACTATTCTTGCTAAATTATAGATGAGCTTGATAGTAAGACAAATGCCATTATCTGAGTTATTTATTCATGGGATGTCGTCTGCAACATACTCACACTAGTTTTTCGCAAAGTTTGGTATTGATCAATTGCTTTAATCAGTTGTACCAAGGGATGCTAAAAGACTCAGCTATCACAGCTTTGAGTATCAGCATCTCTCTCTGGGTCTCTGCCAGGCTGGGAGTGAAAACTGCGGCTATTTTCAAACTCTTAATAACAAGAATGCTAAATAGAAGTAAATGGCTCTTTCCATTTAGATGGGTGAATGTTCATCATTCTCCCGCTTTCATACCCATGAACTCATCACTTTGACAATATCATCATATTTTTGTTCATGCATTTTCTTCCATTGGAATGTTAGCTGGAATGTTTGCAAACATCTAACTTCCTGGCCTCTGTTAATGATACCCACATATCTTTTCAGATTTTGCTTTCAAAGCAAGGAACAAACTCTGCTGGTTCCTCAGAAACACATGGCCAAGACCCTCAGTAGATAATCAGCATTCTGTCTAGAAGCAATTAAAGATGATATAGTTGGGGCTCTATTTTTATTTATACTGTGTAATGAAGCTCCAAATTAAAAAAGTTATATCCTAATCTCCATTAATGTAAGGAGTTGCAGTCTTGTGAGTGCAGTGGTCCATATTAGATGGCAAATTTGTCATTTTTACACTTTCGTTCAGTGCCAAGATTCCGCATTTCCTGAGGACAAGTGCTGATGCGAATAGCAGGAGTTCTACCCCCCTCTCTTTTCGTCCTACTGTGGAAGAGGGTTTCATTTGAGCAATAAGACATGACAGACAGCGCATTTGTGGGCAATTATGTCACACCTTGGGTGGTATCAGAAAGCATAAGGTCAAAGGATGGGGGCTTTAACTTCCTAAGAAATGCAATAATGACCCTGAAATGCACAGCTTGGGTACCTTATTACAATTGTAAGATGGAATACATTAAAATGAAGAAAACAAGGAACAAAGATGAAAGTGGGAATTGGTCGATGGGGGTATGAAATCAATGTCAGGCAATCATAAGTCTTTGTATTTGAATTTCTAAAAGCATTTCCAAATGGTCGTCCCTTCATAAAGCTTTAGTACTTTCTCATGCACAATCAGACACGGATTGTCTACAAAGAGCTTCTAACTAGTTCCTCTATGTTTTTTTAATGAAGTTGGTAAGAATTGGAAGAAGAACCATTTCATTTTGTTTGAGAAGAAAACTTTGGCAAGGCTGGTGGCTGGCATCTGCACTAGTTTTAGACAGGCCAGCCAGAGGTATGGATGGGACAGAACAAGTTGGGGAGGATCAGAACCCTGTGGGGTAAGTAAAGCACTATTGAGTCACTGCTGAGAAATTCAAGGCACTCTATATAAAGACAAGCCCTGTGGTAGGCTGAAAAATGCACCCCTCACAAAGACATCCATATCCTAGTCCCTGGAACTTATGAATGTTACCTTATATGACAATTTAAAAAAACAAAAAGGGTCTTTGCAGATTGATTAAGCAATGATCTTGAGAAGGGGAGATTGTACTCAATTTCCATATGAGCCTTAAACGCCATCACATTTCCTTGTAAGAGAGAGCCAGAGGCTGGGTGCAGTGACTCAGGCCTGTAATCCCAGCACTTTGGGAGGCAGAGACAGAAGGGTTGCTTCAGCCTAGGAGTTCGAGACCAGCCTGGGCAACATGGCAAAACCCCATCTCTACAAAAAATACAAAAATTAGCCAGATGCGATGGCACGCGCCTGTAGTCAGAGCTACTCGGGAGGCAGAGGTTGCAGTTAGCTGAGATCAGGCCACTGCACTCCAGCCTAGGTGACAGAGAGAGACTGTGCCAAAAACAAACAAACAAACAAAAAAATGGAGGAGGCAGACGGAGATTCTACTCACAGACACAGAGAGAAGGTGATGTGACCACAGAGGCAGAGACTAGACAGATGCCCCCACAAGCCAACGAATGCCAGCCATCTCGAGGAGTGGGAAGAGGCAAGGAACCGATTCTCCTCTAGAGCTCAGGAGGGTGCGTAGCCCTGCTCATACCTTGGTTTCAACACAGTGATACTACTTTTTGGACTTCTGGCCTCCAGAACTGTGAGAGAGAAAGTATTTGTTGTTTTAAGCCACCCAGTTTGTGGTAATGTGTTGCAGTGACCACTGGAAAGTAATGAGTCCCAATGGGCTTGGGGCTCCCAGTGTCTTAGGCCCCATCCCTCTGGGATTGTTCTTCCAGGCTACCATGTGGATCTATTTCTATATCATGTGCTGTTTTCAAAGAACCCAAAGGTAGATGATGTCTTGACTACCATTCAGCTGCTCTCTCCCCTGCTATCATTTTCTGTGGGAATTACGAGACAGGAATTAAGCCTCACAGACACTTCTTTTACAACCTCATGGTGTTCCTCACCCTCATCCTCCTCTGACCCAGAGAAACAAAATCCTACTTCTTTTTCCAAGCCTAATTCTCTCAGAGAAGCTTCCCCTTGAGCCTCTGAGTTTACCTCCCTTTTCATAGTTCGTCTCATAAAAGCTATGACTATCAATTTTAACCCTTGTGTGCTGTTTGCCACTGAGACACCTTATGTCACAGCCATCTCCCTGGTGAGGCTCTAACCCCTACCAAGGACAGAACCTTGTCACCTTTCTATCTTCCAAGGTGCCAGGACCACATTTCCCGTCTTGAGATGTAATGTTTCTTTGAACAGAGTGATACTGTTTGATGGAAGAGTACAAGAGCTGTCCAAGGAAGGTGGGCTGGTTCTGTGTTTCTGCTTCAGCCTGGAGTCTCCTACATGGTGGGAAAGTAAGAGCTTAGACAGATCAATAGGCCCAAACTGCAAGACATCATGCCCCAATACCTCTTACAGATGCCAAGTAGGAGAGGCTGAGAGATCAACAGACAGGCAGAAGCCACAGGGATGGAGCAAGTTAGGGGTACATTAAAGAGAATCTTGACTGCTCCAAGCAGAGTTGGGAACCCATAGTTTGTGTAACTCAGACAGACCACTTAAAGAAATGGGGTCAAAAAGGCCATGCATGAATATACCTTGGAGATACTGCGAGTACAGTCTCAACCTGCCCCAATAAAGCTAGTCACATGAATTTTTTGGGTTTCCCAGTGTGTACGAAACTTATGCTTACACTATGCTGTGGTCTATTAAGTGTACATTATCATTATGTCTAGAAAAACAATGTATATACCTTGAAGAAAAAATGCTTTATAGTTAAAAAATGCTAATAATAATCTGAGCCTTCAACAAGTAACTATTTGCTAGTGGAGGGTCTTGCCTCGATGTTGATGGCTGTTGACTGATCAGAGTGGTCATTGCTGAAGGTTGAGATGGCTGTGCCAAGTTCTTAAAATAAGACAATGATGAAGTTTGCCACATCAATTGGCTCTTTTTTCCATGAAAGATTTCCCTGTAGCACGAGATGCTGTTGAATAGCATTTTGCCCACAGCAGAACTTTGTTTAAAATTAGAGTCAATCCTCTCATATTCTGTCTCTGCTTCTCAACTTAGTTTATGGAATATTCTAAAGCTTTTGTTTTAGTTTGACCAATGCTCACTGCATCTTCAGTAGGAGTACATTCCATCTCAAGAAACCACTTTCTTTGCTCATCCATAAGAAGCAACTTGTCATCTATTCAAATTTGATTATGAAATTGCAGCAATTCAATGACATCTTCTTGCTCCAGTTGCAATTCTAGTTCTCTTGATATTCCTACCACATCTGCAGTCACTTCCTCTACTCAAGTCTTGAACCCCTCAAAGTCATCCATGAGGGTTGGAATCAACTTCTTTGAAACTCCTGTTAATATTGACATTTTGATTTCCTCCTGTGACTCATGAATGTTCTTAATGGCATCTAGAATGGTGAATCTTTTCCAGAAGGTTTTCAATTTATTTTGCCCGGATTCATCAGAGAAATTACTGTCTATGGCAGCTATAGCCTTACAAAATGTATGTCTTCAATAGTAAAACTTGAAAGTCAAAATTACTCTTTGATTCATGATCTCCAGAATGGATGTTGTGTTACCAGGCATGAAAACAACACTCATCTCCTTGCATGTCTCTTTCAGAGCTCTTGAGTGATCAGGTGCATTGTCAATGAGCAATAATATTTTGAAAGGAATCTTTTTTCCTGAGCAGCAGGTCTCAACAGTGGGCTTAAGATATTTAGGAAACCATGCTGTACACAGATGTGGTATCATTCACGCTTTGTTGTTTCATTTCTAGAGCATAGGCAGAGTCAATGTAGCATAATTTTAAGGGTCTTATGATTTTTCAGAATGATAAATAAGCATTGGCTTTAACTCAAAGTCACCAGCTTCATTAGCCCCTAATAAGAGAGTCAGCCTGTCCTTTGAAGCTTTGAAGCCAGGCATTGACTTTTCCTCTTGAGCCATGAAAGTCCTCAATGGCATCTTCTAATAGAAGGCTGTTTTGTCTACATTGAAAATCTGCTGTTTAGTGTAGCCACCTTCATCAATGATCTTAGCTAGATCTTCTGGATAACTTGCTGCAGCTTCTCCATCAGCACTTGCTGCTTCACTTTGCACTTTTAGGTTGTGGAGATGACTTCTTTCCTTAAACAGCACAATTCAACTTCTGTTAGCTTCCAACTTTTCTTCTACAGCTTCCTGGCCTCTCTCAGTCTTCATGGAATACAAGGAGTTGAGACATTGCTCTGGATTAGGCTTTGGTTTACGGGAATGTTATGGCTGGTTTGATCTTCTATCCAGACCACTCAAACTTTCACCATATCAACAATAAGACCAGTTCACTTTCTGATCCTTTGTGGGTTCACTGGAGTAGCACTTTTAATTCCCCTCAAGAATTTTTCTTTGCCCTCACAACTTGGCTGTTTGTCCCAAGAGGCCTAGTTTTCAGCCTCTCTCAGCTTTCCATGTCCCTTCCTCGCTAAGCCAAATGGTTTCTGCTTTTGATTTCAAGTGAGAGATGTGCTACTCTTCCTTTCACTTGAACACTTAGAGTCCACTGGAGGGTTATTATTTAGCCTAATTTCAGTATTGTTGTGTCTTCTGAAATAGACTCTAGGAGATGAAGAGAGACAGGGAATGGCCAGTTAGTGAAGCAATCTGAACAAACAGAACATTTATCAATTAAGTTCACCATCTTAGATGGGCACAGTTTGTGGAACCCCAGAACAATTACAATAGTAATTGACATCAAGATCATTAATCACAGATCACCATAACAGATATAATAATAATGAAAAAGTTTACAATATTGGGAGAATTGCAAAAATGTGATTCAGAGATATGAAGTGAGCACTTGTTGTTGGAAAAATGGTGCTGATCAACTTGCTCAATGCAGGGTTGTCACAAACCCTCAATTTGTAATTTTTTTTAATGCAATATTTGTGAAACACTAAGATGCAAAGCACAGTAAAATGAGGTATGCCTGTGCCTCAATGAACAGCTAGTGTTCTGTGTTGCATGGATGGGTGGTCATGTGTTCCTGTCTCCTTCCACGTGCATTCACTCATAGTCAGCCCAGAATACATCTGGGACCAGATGTGTGAGAGTTTTCCCCACACACTAAGCAATTCTTCAGGGGACACCAACTGGATGTCCTATAATTTAATTCAATGTAACACTGTCTACCTGGAAATGGTGTCAGACCCCACAGGTTAAGGGCTCAGTCTCACAAGGCTGCCCGGACTTTAGACACCAGTTGCAAGTTAGTAAGTTGTCACCTGTGCTTCTGACCAACTGTCTATAAATTGGGGGTCCTACCTACCACGGGGGTCCTCCCTCCATGGGTTTAATTTGCTAGGATGTCTCACAGCACTCAGAGAAACACACTTCCTTAGGTTCACCAGTTTGTTATAAGGGATACTACAAAGGATACAGATAAACAGCTGAGGAAGAGATGGATACCGTGAGTTATGGGCGTGCATAACTTCCACACCCTCTCTGGGGCTCCACCCTCCCAGTACCTCCCCGTATTCAGCCACTGGAAGCTCACCAAATTTTGTTCTTCAAGTTTTTATGAAGCTTGATTTCTATTTGGCCCCCACCGACCCACAAGCAGTCAGTAGAGTCAGTAGGTGGGGCTGACAGCTCCAACCTTTTTTTTTTTTTGAGACGGAGTCTTGCTCTGTCGCCCAGGCTGGAGTGCAATGGTCCCATCTTGGCTCACTGCAAGCTCCGCCTCCTGGGTTCAGGAGTAGCTGGGACTACAAGCTCCAACCTTTTAATCGTCTAATCACCTGGTCTTTCTGTTGACTGGCCCCATACAGAAGCTATCTAAGGGTGCCACCCTACATAACCTCATTACCATAAACTCAGAATGTGATCAAGTGGCTTCATTATAAATAACAAAATAGTGCTATCACTCAGGAAATTCCAGGGGTTTTAGGAACCCCATGTCAGGAACTGGGAACAAAGACCAAACATATTTCATATAATACCCCAATGACAATTACCAATTGTCATAGACATCCAAGGATACGAATGTATTTCTTAAATAGTACCCTCAGTGTGGCTTAGGGGTAAAAGTTTGTAGACACCTGCTCCAAACTTTGAACATTGAATTTAAGGTTGGCTAACCTCAGGCACTCTAGTATGTTATTTATAAATAATAATTCTTTGTCCCCCCTCCTCTTATCTGTCATATGAAGAGCACATGCGAACCCTTAGCATCAGGAATCCAACTAATTTCCATTTGAAGAGAGGATACAGCTGGACTTCCTACCCGCATACTGACATTCCTACTTGGCAGAGGCGGGACACTACCCTTATTTAGGATTCAAGAAACTCACTATTTAAGATCTAGGAAAAATTCCTTTCTTCCAGGGACATTTCTCTTGAACATGTTTTGTTTCACATGTAATTTAGTGGTCACCTGGGGGCCAAAGAAAAACAGAGACTTTTGTCCATTTGCTTATTTCTTAAATTTATGATGAAAAAAAATCCACGAATAACTTGAGCTGTCAATAGAAACCTTTTTTTTAGGACCAGATCTCTCCTTCACATTTAGGTAATGACTGGGACATTTATAGAAGAAAAATAAATAATAATAATTATTATTATGATAGCTTATCATTGTTGGCCCTTTGTTCTGTGCCAAAGATACAGATGATCTCACCTCATCCTTACAACCACCATGTGAAATTGGTGCTATGATTAATCTCAGTTTCATAGAAACCGAGGCCAGTGAGGTTAAGAAACTTGCTAAAGTAACATGCAGCTAGTTAGTGCTGCAAAATCTGAACCTACGTGATATGTCTCAGTAGCATGTGCCCTCTAGTATATGTGTGTGTGTGTGTGTGTGTGTGTGTGTGTGTGTGTGTGTGTGTCTATATAGGACAAAAGGATTCATACATTTGTAGCAGGTATAAATCTTAGTCTATAAGGTCAGATGCTTTGTTTTCCATAAATCAATGTAATATCCTATCTAAGTCCTTTTCCCACTGGGCTGGAGGAAATAAAAGCTTGACCATTCTTGAGGTTTCTCTGTCACCACCTTCAGCAGATTTGAACAGGGCTTGGGGATCTTCCTGACATGTCAAGTTATTGGGTAGACTAGACCCCTCTGTTTGATGCCTGCTGAGAGGCAAATTGTCCCTGGCCACATGATAATCTCTGTTCTGTGGGCTTCTGTACTAAACTGGGGGCCAAGAATCTTGGAGCACTTCCCCAGGTATATCACACACTCACCTTCCCTGAGGTCCCACCATGGCCTCAGGGAGCAGGAACAAATCCTCATTCTCTTGGACTAGGGAATTTTCTTTTTCTTTTTTTTGATTTGAGATAGAGTCTCACTCTGTTGCCCAGGCTGGAGTACAGTGGCGCAATCTCGACTCACTGCAACCTCTGCCTCCCAGGTTCAAGTGATCCTCCTACCTGAGCCTCCAGAGTAGCTGAGACTACAGGCATGTGCCACCACACCTGGCCAACTCTTGTATTTTTAATAGTGACGGTGATTCACCATGTTGGCCAGGCTAGTCTCAAACTCCTGACCTCAGATGATCCACCTGCCTCGGCCTCCCAAAGTTCTGGGATTACAGGCGTGAGCCACTGTGCCTGGCCTGGACTAGGGAAATCTTACTTGCTCTGAGAAAATGCAATCTCTTCTTCTTTCCTCCCTCCTTCCTTCTCTGTCTTTTGCTCTCTCTTCTCTCCCCATGAGAGATCTGCACTTTGCACTCTTTCTTAAGCCACCAGTCTTCTCAATGGACTCAGAATTTTGACATCTTTTAAAGTAGGGAACCCTACCATAGCACGGACCTTGATACCTCTTTGAACAGGCAAAGGTCAAGGTAAAACACAGAGTGAAAGCTTTAATAAATATTGCAAAACACGCTCTCGCCACATCACCTTTCGTTTATTTTTGCAATATGCTGCATGCTCACTCACTCTCACACTCACATACAAACATAACTGCACAAAGGTCATCTCCCATTCTTTTGATATTTAAATATTTTTCTTCTCCTATCAGATAAAGTTTATATTATCTAGGTTTTGTCTCTGACAATTCTGATGTTATGGAAATACATCAAGACATTTCTTTGTAAAAATTCCCAATGAGGCTGGGCACAGTGGCTCACACCTATAATCCCACCACTTTGGGAAGCTGAGGTAGGAGGATCACTTGAGCCCAGGAATCAAGACCAGCCTGGGCAACATTGTAAGACCCCATCTTTACAAATAATAGTAATAATAATTAGCTGGGCATGGTAGTGCATGCCTGTGGTCCCAGCTACTTAGGAGGCTGAGGTGGGAAGATCACTTGAGCTTGGGAAGCTGAGGCTGCAGTGAGCTGTGATCATTCCACTGTGCTCCAGCCCAGGTGACAGAGTGAGATTCTATCTAAAACAAAAAATTCCAATACATTTTACGTTATAGTGATTCCCCTGTGGTTGTGAGCAATGTATAAATGATTTGACTCATTTTTTCCTACATGTCAATTCAACCCTCAATATTTTCCAAATATATCTTAGAATTTATACTTAAATTTATGAATTATCTTGGAAGACCTAATTGTTTAAAATCTACTCTCATCTATTCTAGTTATTTGAATCTTTAGAAAGATTGTTAAAGGCATATTTAAATGTGTCATTTCATGGATATTAGGAATACCAAGTTATAATGTAAATATATTCATTCAGAAATGGGCGGGGTGGGGGTTGGCGGCGGGGAGTCCTCAGGGAAGATACAGTATTCACTACTGACATTAGTTTCAATATTGCTTTGTACAGTTGTTTAATATGTACGTTGTTTCTATTTTATCTTGTATATATCTCTCCACCACAAGTTAATCCTTGGACTGTTAGTACATACAGGACACGTGTCAGGATGCTTTCTCGGTGGACCTCATCTTCAGGGATCATTTTATTTCCACAGTTTAGTGCCTTCTTACTAGAATAGAGCACTCCATAATTTTTTCTAAAGATTCTGTCAGTCTTGATCCAATGTGCCAGGTGATAAATGACTGAACGCTGGCCCTGGAGGGGAAGTTAGCAATGAGTCATGCTGTCTCCTAGTAACCAGTCAGTAAATAGCTTCCAGCAAATATTTTAAACCTCAAAGCACACTTACCTTTGGTATTATCCTTAGACGGACTAACCTCATCTATATCTGCACTCTCATCTCTCTTTCAGAACTTCTAAGAAAGGAGAAAAAGTGGGATAGGGTTTGCATATGATTGTCACCTCCTTGAGAACCCACATGAAAACATTCCTACCCCAGGAAGTCTTTCTCAACAAACCTTTTTCCTTGATTTGTTTCTCTGCATTTTGCTTGCCCTCAAATGTTATGAAGCCATGTATACTCCATGTACATTTCATTTGTTTGTTGGTGGATAGGCCCCCCTATGTAACTGTTCAATGCGTCCATACTGATGTGTGTTTTCACAGTTTAGCATGAAGGTCAGCACACGGTCAGAACAGAACGCGGCACTCAAGTACCCTGCTCACACACCCCACCAACAACACTGTTTCAGAATAATTAATTTAAATGTGCAACGGTTATTTAAAACATAAATCCTCCCTAAGTGAGAGGTGGGAAAGGGGAGAATTAAGCCTATTAATCTTGTTCACCTTATCCCCCCATCAGACTGTTTTCTTTAGACATTTAGAGTCGGACTCTGTAGCATGGGAGTCCTTATTAGGAATATGGAAAACACACGAGAGTTCGTTTTGGAGCAAGGAACATCAGAAGATGTGTCTATGTAAATGAATGCAAAAGTCTACTTTAGATGGACAGAGAGCAGCAAGAGAGCCCCAGACTTTAGCAAAGAAGGGACGCAGAGAGAAACAAGTAGAAAGGAAAGATGAGTAGCAGGAACCAAGGTCACTGTGAATCCTCTTAGCCTAACTCTAAGGTACGGCTGCAAGTCTTTGAATTAAACTGTAAGCTTTTTAAAGATATGATTTCTTCTGTTTCCTTGTTTTCCTCTAAAACTCTATACAGAGTAAGTGTGGAGGAAATGTTTGCTGAACAAATACACTTCCATTTTAGGTAAAAAGTATAGATGGTCCCTAGACAGCAAATGAAGCACTAAGACTGTTTGGCAGGGTTATAAGAGGTAGCACTGAGATTTTGCCAAGAAGGCTTTCGGCTTTTGGAAAATTAGTCCCAAAAGTTAGTGCTCTCTTGGATAAACTGAACATCCAATCCTTCTTCAGGGCATCTCTTTAAATTTATTTATTTTTTATTTTTTTTGAGACCGAGTCTTACTCTATTGCCCAGGCAGGAGTGCAATGGCGCAATCTCGGCTCACTGCAAACACCACCTCCTAGATTCAAGCGATTCTCCTGCCTCAGCCTCCCAAGTAGCTGGGATTACAGGCACTTGCCACCATGTCTGGCTAATTTTTGTATTTTTAGTGGAGACAAGGTTTCATTATGTTGGTCAGACTGGTTTTGAACCCCTGACCTCAGGTGATCCACCCGCAGGGCATCTTTTTAATACTGCAGTTTCATTTGATTAATGGGAAAGCATCTTAAACCGGCTGAGGATTTTGTTTAAGGCCACACAGAAGGGTCAGAGGGGTCAGATAACAATGTCATCTGATTTCCTCCCTTAGATGGACTTATGCCAAGTTTTGGAAGGTAGTTATAAAATTTTTGACTTCTAGTTTTTACTACCAGTGATAAGAAATTGTCACCATGTGTGATAATTTTTTTCATTCCATTTTAGTTGGTCTTTTCATTAATGAAATAACGACCTCTTTGAGGGCTTATTTCACATTGTAAACCTAACCATCATTTTAATCCTCCCCCAGATTCCCTAAGGTGGGGATATTTGTTCTCACTCTACAATGACAAGCTTAAAAAGTCTAAGCAAGTTGCCCTTTGTCACCAAACTAATAAGACAGAGTAGAAACTTGAACCCAAGCTTTTCTGGTTCTAAGTGAAGTTCATAATCTTAACTATTATGCAACATAATTTCTTTTCTATAAGCCTCAAGCTTGCAACAGGTAGAAAAAGAAATTTGTAATGTTTATTAATCTGGCTAACCAATAATAGTAGAATTATATGACAATAGTAAAATTGTAGATCTGGTAAGAATATTAGAAAGCTTTTAATCTTGTAGTTTTTATCTATTTATTTATTTATTTATTTATTTATTTATTTATTTATAGATGAAGTCTCACTCTGTTGCCCAGGCACAGTCCTGAGATCTCGGCTCACTGCAATGCCCACCTCCTGGGTTCAAGCAATTCTCCTGCCTCAGTCTCCCCCGTAGCTGGGATTACAGGTGCACGCCACCACGCCCAGCTAATTTTTGTATTTTTAGTAGAGAAGGGGTTTCACCTTGTTGGCCAGGCTGGTCTCGAACTCCTGACATCAAGTGATCCACCCACCTCAGCCTCCCAAAGTGCTGGGATTACAGGGTGAGCCACCGTGGCAGGCCTAGTCTTGTGTTTTTTAGATTGTAATTCTCAGATTCCACAGAGGTACTCAGAGGTTGCCCAAGAGGAAGAAAAGGTACAGTGGAAGGCCAGAGGCAAAGGGGAAAGAGCACAGCGCTTTCAATTCCCTTTTCCAGAGACGAAAGTTTCCCTTGACCTTTCTTTATGTTGGAATTCTACATAAGATTTCATTTAGGAGCAGGTAGGCAGGAGGGGAGGGAGAGGAAAAGGAAGTTTGGTGAACCATTGTGAAAAAAGTGGTTGACAGTTGCTGAGTTAGTCTAGATCTATCATTTTATAGGTGAGATAATGGAGACCCAGGTGGTAATTTAGCCGAAGTCACTCTATTAACATCATAACCTCCCTAAACTGAGAGAGCCCTTGGGGATCACCTGACCAAATCATTTGCCAGCATTGGCTTCTCTCACCTGCCATCAGCCACATGGGGTCCAAACTCCTTCACAGCTGGAGGCTCACAGACCACCAAATCTTCCCATCTTTCTGATCCTTAGAAAATATCCCCTTAGGCCGGGTGCAGTGGCTCATGCCTGTAGTCCCAGCACTTTGGAAGGCTGAGGCAGGGGGATAACCGGGAGTCGGGAGTTTGAGACCAGCCTGGCCAACATGGTGAAATTCCATCTCTACTAAAAATACACAAATAAGCCAGGCATGGTGGCATGTGCCTGTAACCCCAGCTACTTGGGAGACTGAGGCAGGAGAATCGCTTGAATCCAGAAGGCAGAGGTTGCAGTGAGCTGAGATTGAGCCACTGCACTTCAGCCTGGGTGACAGAGCAAAACCCTGTTTCGAACAAACAAACAAACAAACAAAAAACAGAAAAACAAAACAAAACAACAACAACAAAAAACAACTTATTATAAGCTGAAATTTGTCCTTCCATATCCCTAAAAATTAACTAGAATAATTAAAGTGTCTCTCCCTTGTGACAATGACTTGAATATTTAAAGACACCTAATATATCCCTCCCGAGCCTCTCATCTCCAGACACAACTTCTCCCATTTCCTTAAGTGTTCCTCAGAGAAAGTGGTTTCTTCTGGTCTGGTTGCCCTGCTCCAAAAAAAGCTTCCATTTGTTTTTATCCCCTTTAAAGATTCAAGTGCAGAATTAAACACAATACTTTAATGATATTTTACTTTATATATTAAGTCATTTAAACTTCCATTCCTTACACAATATCACATTAACTCCCTTATAATGGGCAAGGGATGATAGGCAAGAGAAATAACATGAAGATACTATTATCTACAGCTGGGTTCTCCCACACAGACGTAAATCCATACACACGCTTTCCTTGCTTCCTAAAAGGATCTTGCCTGCACTGTCAAAATCACCCTGCATGCTGTCCATAAGAGTTTCTTCCTAAAGTAAGCCTTTGTTCATTGCCATTAGCCATATATGCTTTGCCAGAGGATTTATACATTAGAAACCATCAGCTGACAATGCGGATGTATTGAGTCAGATTCCTTAGGTTGGTGCAAAAGTAATTGCGGTTTTTGCCAATGAATTCGGCAAAATTTAACCTTGAATTCAAAGCTTTTGCCTCTAATTAAAGTAATGGCAAAAGCTGTAATTGCTTTTGCACCAACCTAATGGATTGCTCTACTGCAACCATGTCCGCAATGGCAACTAACATATCTATTTAATAGACAACAAAAGCTAGCCAGAGCACATTCATTTAAGAGCATGGACCCATGTTAAGAATCTTTTACAGCTATTTTTGCAAGTGAGATGATGAAGAGGAAACCAATTATAATACATGAAAGGCATTTTCTAAATTCCGTAAAATGTATTAGGATTGGCCCTTGATGACCCCTGCTAATGAAGGAAACTTATATAAATGACCCAAAACAGCAGGCAAAATGCCATGACATCATAGTTCTGATGTGCTTTGGAATTTGCATTTCCAAAACAATAGCTGATTACCTTTCTAATATTATATGATTTCGTCAAACATGAAAAGTGGCTAGTGTTTCCCTGAGCTCATCCCGACTGATCCCGATGCATTCTGAGTGGCAGAGGAGTCAACCTGAAATTGAACATTTGCTAGCAATAATCCACTAAACAAATAATAACCTACATGTGCTTAATCTAGAGATGGTTATATTCTACAGTTACTTGCTATTTTTGAACTGCTGCAAGTAGTTCACTGTGCATCTTCACATTGCGTTTTATTCAAGGGATTAAATGTGCTTATGTGTATCATCTTATTTGCTGTCACCACTGCTTGGAAATTATTATCAGCTCTACTTTATATTTGGGGAAATTAAAAGTTTCAGACTTTTAAGGAGGAATAGACCAGGAGAGGAAAATAGTAAATTTCACATAAAACATTCAGCTTGATTTAGAATTCTCGAGTATTTCGGTTGGGGACGAGCAAGGATGATCTAGTTAACCCCCTCATTTTAAAGATGAGGATGGTAACATTAGAACCATCTAAATGTTCTATTTAGTGAACTTAAATACTTTTCAATTTCATTTCTATTTCCTGAGTTTGAAATGAGAATACTTACACTAGCTGTTTTCTAATAATAGAATTCTCATAACCACTAATGGGAATGTGCCAAGATGAATGGAACTGTCTCTTGGTCTGATGTCTAGCTAATGTGTAGGCTGGTCAGCGTGGCACGAGGAAGGCTAGGCTGGGGCTAGGAGCCTGGATTCCATCCCTTCTGGGACAATAACTCCGCTTTCAGTAAATGGACCTCAGATATGTTTTTAGACCTCAGTGCCTTCATCTCTAAAATTAGGGATTGGACTAAATCTTTTAAGTGTTTTTAGAGTTCTAATGTGCCGTGATTCTCACTTTCTTTATATAAATTTTTCAAATGCATAATACATATAGATGTCATAGATATGCAAATTCGCAGACACTATAAAGAGAGGAAGGAAGCAGAAATTAGAAATGGAAGATTACATTATTTCTGGCTATGTTTCAAAGGTAAGTGATCTCTAAGGGGAATGATGTTGATCTGATACTTCTTAATGTTGCATCTTTTAATAGATCAATCCTGAAGCATGTAATTCCTCTTGGGATGTGCTCATTTTCTATTTTCATTGTGAAGTTTCGATAATTTGTGCTTTTTTAATTTTTTAATTTTTTATTTTTTAAATAGGATCTCACTCTTTCACCCAGGTTTGAGAGCAGCAGCATGATCATGAGTCACCACAGCCTCGAACTCCGGAGCTCAAGCCATCCTCCTGCCTCAGCCTCCCAAGTAGCTGGGACTACACGTACAAGCCAATGTGCCCAGCTCAAGTTCTCTTAATTTGGTGTGTTGTGGCTACCCTTGCTCATGAGAGGGTCTGGACACATCAACCCATGCAGTAAAGAAAGAAAAGGGCAGGTTGCCTCTCTTGGAATGAGTCTCTTCGGGTTTCCTCAGAGTCTGGAGTTGTAACTCTCAGCTGGCTGTACCACCGCCTTCCTCTGGTAACCGATTATGTCATTGCAAACAGAGATTTATGAGCCCTGATGCTAAGGAAACAGAAGGCAAGATGAATTATGAGAAGTTCCAGGTCTGCAAACACTTTCTCCAATAATTAGCCTAAGGTGGGGAGGAGGGAGAAATTAACCCCACTAAACTCCCATTTTATACAATCCAAATAATGCACTGGTAACATCTGACTGAGCATGGAAATTCATCTTGAGGTGATCCAGTTTAAAACCCCATTTGTAAATTCAGTCTGAAAGGCTTCAAGGGAAAGGGATGAAGGGTTGGAAAAACTCACAGCGAGGAGCCTCCAGCCCCTCCTCCATCGGGGTAGCCTGAGTGATTTAAGATGGATACATCTCTGAGATAGCCCACAGGTAAATATGAAATGGCTTTGTGTTCTGAGAAGGAAGGGAGAGTTACCAGCACAGACATGAGCTTCTGTGCTTCCCTGAGGCAAACACGGAAGAAGCAATTTGCAGAGGCAATAGTGTCACTCTTGCTGTTAGCCATGGCAGTGCAAGTTTGCATGCCACCAGAAGCAAGGGTTGCACCCTTTACTTAGCATGTTGTTACCTAGACACATTCTGCTAGCTATAATATGCAAGCAAACATTCAACTCATGTAAATGTATACCTTTTCCTAAAGAAACTGTTGGAAAGAAGGTGTCTTGGGGAAAAGACAATAGGAATCTATCAATCTACCAATCAATATTTATTACATATCTACCAGGTGAGAAAGGTTATTATGAGACCTGCTAAGGAATAAGTAAATAATATATAGTGTGGTTCCGGCTGTCAAGAATCTTCCAGTCTAGCTCAGGAGATATGACACGTGCATGCATGTGGATTTAATGACACGAGGCAGAGGGAAGCAAGTCAATGAGCAAGATGGAGATGGGACGTGGGATGCGAGCTCAAAGCGGGAAGGCGCCCAAGAGCTGTAGGAATCAAGAAATGCTTCCAGAAGTTACTTTGGTGGAGAGGATTCCGGTAGATGGGCAGAAGTGAACACCTCCAGGGAGCCAAGAGTGGGATCATGGATTCCCCAGGAAGAGGAATTGGGAAGGAGACAGAACCAAGTGGTGGAAAGCAAGAGAACAAACAAGCAAGGTGGTTTCATGGGAGAGTCACTTAAGAGGAAAATGCTGGGGAGAAACAAGGAGGAATTCAAAGATGAGGTTGGAGAAGGTGCTGAAAAAAAAGAAAGGAACTGAACACAGTGGCTTAGGCCTGTAATTCCAGCACTTTGGGAGGCCAAGGCAGGCAGATCACTTGAGTCCAGGACTTCAAGACCAGCCTGGCCAACATGGAGAAAGCCTGTCTCTACCCAAAACACAAAACAGCCTGGTGTGACGCTGATGTTTGCAATCCCAGCTACTCTAGTGGCTAAGGCATGAGAATTGCTTGAACCCAGGAGGCAAAGGAGGCAGTGAGCTGAGATTGCACCATTGCACTCCAGCCTGGGCAACAGAGCAAGACTCTATCTCAAAAAAAGAAAGAAAAGAGAAAGAAAATACTTTTAAAGCACCTACTATATGCCAGTGATTGTGCCAGGCACTCTATGCACATTATCTCATTTCATCCTCAGAAGTTCCTATAGCCAATGTCATCACTCCCATTTTACAGATGAGAAACTGAGGCTCAGCAGTGTTAAGTACATGGAGCCAAATGCGAACCCCACCCCTTCTGACTTTAAACCTCACACTCTGCCACTGTTTCATGCTCCTGTGTCCTTTTTGGGGGCTCATTTCTTCCTCTGTCAAAATAGGGGATTAGATTAGCTCTAAATTCAGCCCTACTTGAATTTCAAAGTATGATGAGTCTATCATTCTAAATATACAGAGAAGAAAAAAAATACCAGGAAGTGTACTTCAGGGAAAAAAGTGGGAAGCTGGAAAGCTCCACAGAGATCTGGAAGGTGATGAAGAATTCTGAGAGTTGAACCGACTCTGACTGTCTTCGTTGTCCTGCTCTTTAAATTAGGGCTGAGGCACCCAGGCCAGTCAGGCCCATTTCAGGGAGAGACACTGTGGAGGTGACTGCCCCAGCCTCCATCAAGATTAATCCAGAAGCAAGCGAGGTGTCAGGGTGACTGCAGCAGGGCGACCTCTTCCTGTCCAAGTCTGCAGCCAGCCCCAACCCTCAGCCTTCCGGAACTGGCTGGAACTCAGAACCTTCCCAAAAGAGATACGGCCAGGTGTCACTGGGGCCTTGTTTAGAGCATATTTCATCACCCCTGCAGACAAGCAGAAAGAATTAAAAAATTCTCAGGAGAGACATATGGAGGGAAGAAAGGAGTGAATGGAGAGTGCAGATACAAGGGAAAGGGGGCGTAGAAAAGAAAGCACTGTGGGAATACCAGACAAAGCACGCAACAAACAAGAAAACGTCAATTTCTATAAACTCGTATAAACGTGTCAAAAATTAAACATATATTCCTGGTGGGAGTGGATAGAATCAGGAGTGAGGAACAGAAAGAAGGCAGAATGACACTGATAAAGATTGATCACATGCCCTGTGTTGAGTAAGGCAATCAGTCCTCAACATGACCTGGCCCAGGACACAACACCTGTCTCAGGTAGAGCTGAAAAGAGTTTGTGTGTGGTTGGGCGCTGTGGCTCATGCCTGTAATCTGTGCACTTTGGGAGGCTGAGGCGAGCGGATCACCTGAGAGCAGGAGTTTGACACAAGCCTACCGACATGGTGAAACACTGTCTCTACTAAAAATACAAAAATTAACCGGGTGTGGTGGTGGGCGCCTGTAATCTCAGCTACTAGGGAGGCTGAGGCAGGAGAATCACTTGAACCCGGGAGGTGGAGGTTGCAGTGAGCTGAGATGGTGCCGTTGCACTGCAGCCTAACAACAGAGCGAGACTCCGTCTCAAAAAAAAAAAAAAAAAAAATTTTGTGTTTGCATGGACTTCTTAGATGTTTCCTGGGGAACTTCTGATAACTCTTGAGCAACAGGAACTGGAGAAATTACTACACAACCTTGAGTCATTTTCACTCCACTTGCTATGTGTCAATTTCTTATTTTCTTTTTGAAATGTCTGGATTCTATAGAAAAGGAAACCTAGAAAAACCCAGGACTACAAACTGCTCATGGTTCTTGCCACCACAGTGCTGAGATGGGGCCCTTAAGCCTCTGAAAAAGATATATTGAAATATTGAGACTAGTAAATCAAAATGAAGGATGAATCCATTACGCATCCTCTAAATGTTTTAAGCTGCTGGGGAAATGAAACTCCAGACAACAGTTCTTCACCTGGCATGGGCTCAGTCCTCTTTGATTCTTCAGCTCCCGTCAGTAACTCTGGAAGCTGGGTACTAATGGCTGAGGTGTGAGTGAAATGAAATTACACTCAACCAGGGCCCACCTGAATATAATGAACTCTTCTGAGGACATGGCTTCAGTACATTAGTGAGAATACATGCAGGAAACCATGCGAAACACCTCGGTGCTAATTTCTTTCTTTCTTTTTTCTTTTTGTCTTTTTTTCTTAATAGACATTTGCTTTGTTAGACTTGCATTACGATGGAGTTATAAATATAGAAATGAAATATTGATTACTTGTCTTAACTCATCCACAACTTGTGCGAGATCACACTGGCTCCCTCCTGCCCCACACAGCTGCAGAGACCCAGGCAGATGGGAGATGTGAATGCTTTCAGGAACTGAACCCCCTTGAATGGCTCTTTAGCTAAAATTCGTCTTCAAAAAACCTTTTCTCACTTCACTATTTCAAGAACCAGAAGTAAGGCCTGGGATAAACTTTTTCCCATGAAAATGAGTGCCCTGTCATCCTGCAGCCTTTTCCTTCCCACCCACAGAGCTGGTCAGTCTCCATTCATTCGGGTACCACAGGCATGCAGAATGACTGGTGGTGGCCCGGGTCATGGCTGGCAGAGGTTCACTGCCACCCGGGTTTGGACACGACTCTCAGCTGGGAATAGCAAGCAAAAAACAGCAGAAGAATAGCCAAGGCTTGTTTTGATTCCAGGCAGATTGCAAATAATGCATTCCCTAGATGTTAGGTCAAAACAACCACCAACCTAAACTAAGCAAGAGAAAAATGTTTCACAAGAGCAAGCAGCCACAATTACCCTAAACTTGTTCTTGGGCAGAAACACTAATAGTTTTTAATGGGTTACTCTGGTGGATGGCACCATAACCAAGTTATAAAAGTTAACATTCAATATAAAAGTTGTCCAGGCTAGCCACAGTGGCTCACAGCTGTAATCCTAGCACTTTGGGGGACCAAGGTGGACGGATCACTTGAGGTCAGGAATTCAAGACCAGCCTGGCCAATATGGTGAAACCCCACCTCTACTAAAACTACAAAAATTAGCCGGATGTGGTGGCATGCACCTATAATCCCAGCTACTTAGGAGGCTGAGGCAGGAAAATCACTTGAACCCAGGAGGTGGAGGTTGCAGTGAGCTGAGATCGTGCCACTGCACTCCAGCATGGGCAACAGAGCAAGACTCTCTCTCTCAAAAAAAAAAAAAAGGTTGTCCAATATTTGGACAAACTCACATCAGGAGACTTTTGATATAATTCACTGAAAAGAATACAACTATATTTCTGCTAACAATTCCTAAACAGAGTCCAAGCATGAAGGAATATCTGCAAACCCAAATTGAAGGACATTGGACTAAACATAGTCTTCAAAAAGTCAAGATCAAGAAAGACAAAGAAGGCCGGGCGCGGTGGCACAAGCCTGTAATCCCAGCACTTTAGGAGGCCGAGACGAGCAGATCACGAGGTCAGGAGATCGAGACCATCCTGGCTAACACGGTGAAACCCCATCTCTACTAAAAAATACCAAAAAAACTAGCCAGGCGAGGTGGCGGGCACCTGTAGTCCCAGCTACTCAAGAGGCTGAGGCAGGAGAATGGTGTAAACCCAGGAGGCAGAGCTTGCAGTGAGCTGAGATCTGGCCACTGCACTCCAGCCGGGGCGACAGAGCGAGACTCCGTCTCAAAAAAAACAACAAAAAAAAGAAAGACAAAGAAAGGGCTAGAAAACTCTTTCTGACTAAGGAGATTAAAGGGATGTAACAAATGAAATGCATGATCTTTAAATGAATCCTATAGCTATAAAAGACATTATATAATTGATGAAATTTGAATATAGACTGTGGATCAGATAATGGTATTATATCAATATTAAATGACTTGATTTTGATAATTGTACTATAGTTATCTAGGAGAATTTTCTCTGTTCTCAGAAAGCACACCATGAAGTAGTTACTGGTAAATGGACATGATGTTCCCAATTTAGTCTTCAATGATTCAGGAAAAGTTATCTATCTCTATCTATCTACCAAGACAGAGAGAAAAAAGAGAATGACATAGCAGATGAACAAAATGTAAAAAATTGATATATGGCTAAATGGTATAAGATAATTTCTTGTGCTATTTGTATAACTTTTCCTGAAGTTTGAATATATATAAAACTAAAAATTACCAAAAGAGTGTTCTCAATATTAAATCTAACTGAACCAAGACTATTAATTATCAGCTCCTCCTTCAATAACAAAACTTAAAAATTGACCAGCAATCTCACTCTTGTAATCTCAGCATTTTGGAAGTCTAAGGCGGGAGGATCCCTTGAGGCTGGGAGTTTCAGACCAACCTGGGCAACATAGTGAAATATCATTTCTCCAAAACAAAACAAAAACAAAAAAACAAAACAAAAAAACATTATCTAGGCATGGTGGCATGCAGCCATAGTTGCAGCTACTTAGGAGGCTGAGGTGGGAGGATCACTTGAGCCCAGGAATTTGAGGCTGCAGGGAACTATCATGCCACTGCACTCCAGCCTGGGACAGAGCAAGACCTTGTCTCAAGAATAAAAATTAAATTAAAAAATGTAAAAATAAATCTGCCAGCAAGTTTCCAACAGCTCTGAAATGGAGATGGAGAGAGTGCCCTCCATCCTGTCCCATCCCTGGGCAGAACACACGGAGCAGCTGTTTGAGGACTCTGAAATGTAAATAGTAGCAGACAGATTAGGGACTATGTCTGAGTTCCAGGTACCACTGAATTGGTGTGGAGTTTCTCCTCTGGTGCATCCCCTGGCCTGAACTCAATGCAGCCTGCAACCTGGAAGTGAGCCTCTGCACAGACACAGAGCTCCCGAAGACGACCTGCAGTTTTGGCTCCAGAAGCATGAGAGGGAACTCTAAGCTCTCAGAAAGAGAGAGGTTGGTGGAAATCCTGTTATTCTTTTTATCTCCTTTGCTTTCATTTTTTCCCCTCTCTTCTCTTGCACCCTAGCTCCAAAGCCAACCTATATTGGCAGTAGTGGTGGCAACCAGTGCCAGAACCTACAACTCTCTGGGAGGGGACTGTGATCCCAAGATGATGAAGTAATCTTGATTGCATTTCCTTCCCTCTGTTCTCCTCCCACTTGGCCGGAAATGCAGGTATTATTACAGGACGTAAACGGCAGAGTGGTGTTATGGGAAGTCAGGGACCCCAAACGGAGGGACCTCCTGAAACCATGACAGAAGAACATACACTGTGAAGATTTCATGGGCATTTATTGGTTCCCCAAATAAATACTTTTATAATTTCTTACGCCTGTCTTTGCTGCAATCTCTGAACATAAATTGTGAAGATTTCATGGACATTTATCACTTCCCCAATCAATACTCTCATTATTTCCTATGCCTGTCTTTCCTTTAATCTCTTAATCCCATCATCTTTGTAAGCTGAGGATGAATATTGTCTTAGGACCCTGTGATGATTGCATTAACTGCACAAATTGTTCATAAAGTATGTGTGTTTGAACAATATGAAATCTGGGCACCTTGCAAAAAGAACAGGATAGCAGCGATGTTTAGGGAACAAGGGAGATAACCATTATGCCAGACTGCCTGGGAGCCAGGCAGGACAGAGCCATATTTATCTTATTGAGTCGAGTCACTAAAGCCCCCACTTTCTGGATTGAGGACTGAAAAGGAGAGCTCCAGGAACTGGAAAGTCCTGGGCTGATGATGGAGACTGGGAGAAGCTTAGGAAAGCATCCCTTTCAAGTTGTTTGTGAATTGCTGGGCTCACCCTTGAGCTGCGCATGTCTGGATCTATACCTGAACAGCATACATAGATTCTGAGAGCTAAACCAAGGGACAGACATCAGCCATGTCCCAGCCTGGCCTCTGGGTGTTACACATGGGAGGCAGGTCTGAGGAGCATGGCAGAGGTTCTGGAAACCAAACTGACAGTGGAATGATAACTCCAATAAAGACAGTCAGGACTGAAACCAATCAGGCTGTTCGTCTACTAACACAAAAACGCCAACATTCTTCATATAATTGAATCAAGACCCAAGTCTTATAATATTCATAATATCCATAATAAAATTCAAAATTACATAACATACAAAGAACCAGGAAAGTATCAGCCAATCCTTGGTATTGAGACAATCAATAGATACCAACATAGAAATGACACAGATGTTGGATTCTCTGACAAAGGCTTTCAAGCAGCTACTATAAAAAAATCATAAACAGAGCAAGATGGCCAAATAGGAACAGCTCCAGTCTCCAACTCCCAGCGCGAGCGACACAGAAGACCAGTGATTTCTGCATTTTCAACTGAGGTACTGGGGTCATCTCACTAGGGAGTGCCGGACAATCGGTGCTGGTCAGCTGCTGCAGCCTGACCAGCGAGAGCTGAAGCAGGGCGAGGCATCGCCTCACCTGGAAGCCAAGGGGGAAGGGAATCCGTTTTCCTAGCCAGGGGAACTGAGACACACAACACCTGGAAAATCGGGTAACTCCCACCCCAATAC
>NW_016803270.1:1319719-1335359 GCF_001698545.2 Rhinopithecus bieti | reverse complement strand
GAATTGATGGGTGCTGACGAGTTGATGGGTGCAGCACACCAACATGGCATAAGTATACATATGTAACAAACCTGCATGTTATGCACATGTACCCTAGAACTTAAAGTATAATAATAATAAAAAAAGAAAAAAGAAAAAAAAAACATAAACATTCTTGAAACAAAGCTCAAATAGAAGACATCAAAGAAAGAAGGTATAAAGAAGCTCAGGGAACTTGAGAACTGTCAAACACAACAACCAAAATAAAAAATTCACCCGATGGGCTCAACAGCAGAATGAATATGACAGAATAAAATTCAGTTAACTTAATGATAGAGGAATAGATATTATCCAATCCGAACAATAGAAAGAAGAAGATTGAAAAGAGGAAAAGGTCTCGGAGGTTATGAGACGATGCCAAGAGGTCTAATATTCATGATATCAGAATTCCAGAAGGAGTAAAGGGAGGAGCAGAAAAAATATTCAAAGAAATAACATCTTAAAACAAATTTGATGAAAGACATAAACAGATAGATTCAAATAATTCTGTGAACCTCAAACAGGATATAACAAAAAATTCCACACTCAAATACATCCTATTCAAAGTGCTAAAAGTTAAAGATGGAACAGCAATGTAAATAATTATAAATTTATCGTGAGGATTCATGGAGACCAGACTAGAAAGGAAGAAGTAAAACTCTCACTATTTCACAGATGATAAATTCTGAAGAATTTACAATAATACATCAAGATTGCAGGCTATAAGGTCAACACACAAAAATTAATTATATTTCTACATAAATAAAAAAATTGGAAACAAAAAATGTTACTAATGATCATTCTGAAAAAGAGAAGTATTTGGACATAAATCTAAGAAAGCATGTACAGGATATGTATGCAGAAGTTATAGCATACCAGGGAAAGAAATCAAAGATGTAAATAAATGGAGAGACATGTCATGTTCATAGACTGGAAGGCTCAACATAGTAAAAGTAAAGTGATGTACAGATGTAATGCAATTGTTATCAAAATCCTAGCAGGATATTGTGTAGACATGGGCTTATTCTATAATTTATATGGAAACAAAAGAAACTAGAATAGCCAAAACTTATTTTAAAAGGAATAAAGCTGGTGTACTCATACTACCCGATTCTAAGACTGACTTTACAAGGCTATAATAATCAAGATAGTATGGTATTGATGAAGCCACAGCCATATTGATTAATGGAACAGAATTGAAAGTCCAGAAGTAGACATACACAAATAAGACCTATTGATTTTTGACAAAGTGCAAAGACAATTCAGTAGGAGAATAATGGTCAGTTCAATAAATTTTGTTGGAATACTTCAACATTCATTTGCAAAAAATGCAAATGAACCTTAATCTAAACCTTAGGCCATATAGAAAATTAACCCAAAATGGATCATAGATTTAAAAATGAAATGTAAAACTGAAAACAAACTTTTAAAACATAGGAGAAAATCTTCAAGATCTGGGGTTAGGCAAATAATTTTTATACATAATAACTAATGCTGATCCGTCAATAAGAATTTGTTAATTATACTTTGTCAAAACTAAAAATATTTGCTGTGTTTGCAAAACTCACCTGTAAGAAAACAAAAAACCCAATTTTAAGAATGGACAAAATGCTCAATATACACTACACCAGAGAGGATACATGGAAGGCAAAGATGTGCATGAAAATGATGTTCAATGTCATTGCCACTAGGGAAACACAAATTAAAACCACAATAAGCTACCACTCCATACCTATTAAAATGTCTAAAACAATATTAATTACCAACAAGGATAATGTGCTTCTAGAACTCTCATATATTGCTGGTGGGAAGATGATTCAGGTACTCTGGAAAATATTTGGCAATTTCTTATCAAGTAAACATACACTTACCATACAATCCAGCTATCCACTTCTAAGCATTTTGCCCAGTAGAAAACATGCTTACAGAAAACCTGTACACAAATGTTTACAGCAGGTTTATTTATAATTGCTATGTACAGGAAACAACTCAAATGTCATTCAACAGGTGAATGATACATAGACACCTGTTATACAGAGGTGGTGCATCTATACAATGGATTATCACTGAGCCAAAAAAAAGGAATGAACTATTGATAAGTGCGACGTTGATGAGTGTGAAAAGCATTATGCTGAGTGAAAGAAACCAGTCTCAAAAGGTTACATACTATATTATTCCGTTTACATAACATTCTTGAAAAGACAATACTCTAGTGACAGAGAAAATATCGGTAGATGTCAGGGGTTGGGAGGTGGTTAGGGTGTGACTATGAGACGATAACATGAGGGAGTTTACTGGGGGGTGGGTAATGTTACTTCTCTGTTTTCTGATTGTTGTAGAGGTTCCAGGATTCAATACATGTGTTCAAGTTCATAGATCTGTACACAAAAAGTCAATCCTACTATATGACATTTTAAAACTAAATTTAGAAGAAGAAAAAAGAAAATGACAACCTTAATTTATGTAAAGAGAAATTTACCTTCTGATTGGAAAGACAGAAAATTGAAAAGGAGCAGTGACCTGACTGAAGATCAGCCTCTGTGATCGTAGGTACAATTCATTTTCTTGTCGTGTTGCTTTGGGTCATTTGGAGAAGAACAACCACCAGCAGACATCTGTCAGTTTGGAATTCCACAACTGCTCTGACTCCCCAGTGACTGCTGGAAACTATCATCCCAGCAGCTTACCAAGGAAGAAGATGTCCTACTTTGTGTGCATGGGCATTCCAATGGCTTAGGATATCTAGTCCTACAGAAGAGAGGGCCATTTTAGGTTATGGAGGGTGGAGATGCTTCCAATGGACACAGCAGATGAGAGTGAGGAGTTGCCTAGCAACACCAGCTGCCCACTTCCCAGGTGTTCTCACAAAACGGAATTATCTTAATGAATCCGTCATGGTCTGGAGAATGACCCTTATCCTTTTGGGGTCAGAGATTATCTCATCATTGACTCCGAGTTGATTGGATGGATGCAGAGAATGTACAGAAGAGCCTTTAGAGCTTCATACAGTGTGAGCTGACAATCTTTCTTAGAATCACCCAACTGGATGCACAGTCAACAAGCAGATTTCTGGTAGTTCATTCATTTGTTCATTCATTCTCTATAGAGCCTTCAAGCACCTTCAATGTGACAGATGTTACACTAGGTGCTAGACACACAAAGATAAATTATGCTTGTGCGCTGCTTGGAGCAGCTCATTACCTCCTCAGAGGTTTGGGTTGCAGGGTGGAGAACAGGATAGCCGGCTGACGTATTCCAGGCCCTGCGGCTATGATTTTCTGCATTGTGATTTAACAAAATAACGCTAGATGCAATCAATCATTCTCTTGTGAATTCCTTAGCAAAAATTATTACTCCTGACAGAGTACACTGAGAAAAAATAATAAAAACCTAGAACTGGACCCCAAACTGAAGACTTTAGTGAGGAATCGCCTCCTTGTGACATTCCACCCTATATCATAACACTGATGATTCACTTTGAAACCTAAAAGTTAGTTACTTTTATGTTCAACTCACACTCAGCAATTCTACTGCAACTTGTGTCTCTCTCTGTGTTGGCTACCTCTTATGATCTGCAATGCAACATACTACTATCATCAGGCTGCAGGCTGAGCCTAGGAACTGAGTCTCAGCTGAACTTTCCTTCCATCACCCCTCCCATCCCCAGTTGGTAGTGAGTATTTTGCAAATGATACTGCAAATAATTGTAGTTTGTATTTATGTGAAAAGGGGGTTGGTAAGGAAAAGAGAGAGAGAAAGGGGATTAGGGGAAGGGGAGAGAGAGAAAAAGAGAGAGGGAGAGGTTTAAGCTACTTGGAATTTGGAGTTTAAGTCGCCCTTAAGTAAAGCATATTTTTAATAGGCTACTATAAGAAATGCACTTTTCAATGGAAAAAAATGGGTTTGAATTTTGGCTGCCACTCATTACCAATGATATCTTTATAGAGTAATTATCATCTCTGGGCCTTGATTTTTCTAAACTATAAAATTAAATGTTTGGAGCTAGAGAATTTTTAAATATTCTGGTATCACTGATTCTTGTATTTCTTGAGACAAAATCCTCTCTTTCACATTCTGTTAAATTTTGTAATTTGTTTCACCATTCTCTCTTGACACATAAAAGGACTCTGTGAAAACTATTAGTATTGGAGAAGATTTCCTATAACCATCATATCATCTATGTTTCCTATTAGGGCTTCTGACATTCCACATGTTTTCAAAGGTAATTGGAAATACTGGAGACAATTTAAGGGTCATTATTGTGTTAGCCAAGAAAATAGCTAATGATGACTTTAGCTACTGGGCTATTCAGCCAATCATAGAGCCCATTAGCTCAATTAAGTAAATCAAATAGGAAAAAACATTTAGACTTAAAAAGTCACCCACCACTACCTATTACTTGCCTGTGAGGCTTCTATTTCATGGTGAATTCAAATTGCTTGTTCATTCTAGGTAGAAGAACATGAGCAATCATCTGATTTAGCAGATGCAGTGACTCAAGATCACTTAGCATTTATAACGATAAACCAAAAATTATGTTAAATAGCAATTTTAAGGAAGCAAGTAAGACTAGAAGCCTTCTACATAAATCAGGCTTGAGCTTTGCGGGAGTGGCTTCTTTCCCCGTACTGAGGTGTGAGAAGCAGCACATGGATTTTTATTCCTTTAAAGGATTTTCTTCAATCAACAGTCTGTAGTTCAGGTTCATGGGAAGGCAAGGCAGTAGCATTGGGATGAACATTTGTGATCCCAAACGTTCTAATTCCAGGTGTCTACAGCATTCAAATATTGAGTAGGCACTTACACTTCCAAAGACCAATTCTTCAAGATAATGCTGTGGTTAACTTGTAGTTTTATATTATTCAAGGGGGCAGTTCACAGGATATTTGAAGTGACTAGGAGAGAAAAAAGAATACCACTGTTCATATTATTAATATTTATTGTAGAGTTATTATATTCAGGCCATGGTATTGCTGAAGAGAGTTGGTCCATTGAATAAATGTGCAATGTTGATGAAGCAGTGAATATATATCATTCAATTAAAAATTCAGCAATTGATATAATCAGGGGTGTGCTGGTAAATGTCTCACAACTGGCTTTCCAGGACCAGTTTGCAGCGTTTGCTGATTTTCATGGTGTAGACCCTTCCCTCATGGCTGACATCAAGCTACCAGTGGGATGGCATCTGGCTTGCACAACTGCTGGAAATTTAGCAATCAGCTCTAGCAAGCTGCCACAAGTTGCTTCAGCCCCACTACTAGACGTGACTTAAAGAGTAAGGGGGAAAATGGCTTTGCTTGCAGCTGGATTACAAGAAAATCATTCTTAGACCACACACCTAAATGTTTATTACCAACTATCATCTCAAAGTGGGAGAGGGGATAGGGGTTGGAACTCCTTTTCAGAAAGCCCCTATGAGGAAGCTCTTTAGAAAAAGGCTGGGCTTGAGGAAGTCTTAATTCTAAATATCAGGGGATCAGGGGAAGGAGCAGGTCATTCCATTTCCTTGGGACTCACGTGTATAATAAGCAGATTTCATATCTGAGAGGCGTAAGTTCCCTTCCATTTTCACTGCTCGGTGTGCAATTTAGTCCAAAAATTGACTCCGGTGTAGATCATTACATTGTCAACAGCCGGTGGGTCCTGAAGCATAAGCAAGGACTACCCAGACAGGAGGTTGGGCATTTCTAATGCATCCCCAGGGACCTGCTATGATCTTGACCTCTCTCTAAGAGAGGCTTTTGGACTGATTCCGCATAAGAGTGCGGGCAGATCTACTTTCTCCAAGGCTGTCTCTTCCCTTCTGCCAGTGATCTCCACCTTGCTCAGGCCACTCAATGCTGCCTTTGCTGTTACAGTCCAAGAAATGTGGCTCCTTTTTTCTAACCTCACTTCTCCTTTCACCTGCATGTCATAAGGTGGTCATGGATATATTCTTTTATATTCCTGCTGAAATACTCATTGCTGGAAGTAACACAAGCATATCACATTTGTATAAACAACAATATGATTTAGTTCTCTAATATAATAATGCAGTATAATAAAATGAGTCACTTATTGCTGTCTAGTCAACTGTACCTTAATATATATTATTTTATTGGTAGTTATCTATGTATACATTAGTTCTGTGCACAGTCTAGTGGATAGTGATCTGTTAAATGGATAAATGAATGAATGACTAAAGTTTTATCCTTCTGAATGGATGAGTGGCCTTTCTGTCTAGTTTGTTTTCAAACCTCTAGGGCTATGATACATGTTTCCTATTTCCAGATTTTTCTTTATGTTCTCTGTTTACTAGAAAACGGCAAATAGCTTCTCGCCCGGTAGGAGGGATTTTTGGCAGGAAAATTGCACTCTTTACCTGTCATCCACCTTCCAGAAATGCAGAAACTGAAAGAATGAGAAAGTGGAAAACACGCCATGCAATTGCTAACAGTTGGCAGAGCAGCAAGTGCACTCGAGTGGGTGGCATTTGTCCCTATTTCTATGCCCTGATCTGAAGCTTGTACAACAGATGTACCAGGGGCTGGAGGATGGCAGTGCTCATTTGTGGAGGTGATAATGCTAGAAAACCGCTCAGGCCATGACTAGCATAGTGCTGCAGGCTGATGAACCTGTTGGTCCTGCTGGGCGGTTTTAGTTCAGCAGCATTTTAACCATTTGCAATGCTAGAAGCAATGGCAAACATTGCTAATGTAACATTTCTTTATATGGCTAGAGTGCTGGAACTAGATGTGATGGAACTTTTCAAAAATACTAAGGCTTTATGTTCAGTTCTGAATAAAATTTAACCTCCAGTTTTTTTTTTTGAGATGGAGTCTCGCTCTATCCCCCGGGTTGGAGTGCAGTGGCATGATATCGGCTCACTGCAGCCTCTGCCTCCCGGGTTCATTCTCCTGCCTCAGCCTCCCAAGTAGCTGGAGTTATAGGCACCCGCCACCATGCCCAGCTAATTTTTGTATTTTTAGTAGGGACGGGGTTTCACCATGTCGGCCAGGCTGGTCTCAAATCCTCACCTCAGGTGATCCGCCCGCCTCGACTTCCCAAAGTGCTGGGATTACAGGCATGAGCCACCATGCCCAGCCAATTTTTATTTTTTATTTTTCAAAATTTTATTTTATTTTAGGTCCTGGGATCCATGTGCAGAATGTGTAGGATTGTTACATAGGTAAACATGTGCCATGGTGGTTTGCTGCACCTATCAACCTGTCACCAACGTATCAAGCTTTGCATGCATTAGCTATTTGTCCTGATGCTCTCCCTCCCCCAACGGCAGGCCCAGGTGTGTATTGTTCCCTCCCTGTGTCCATGAGTTCTCATTGTTCAGCTTCCACTTATGAGTGAGAACATGTGTTAAGCTCCAACTTTAAAAAAAATTATCATCCCAGAACACTTTTGTGTTGCTGCTGTTAATTATAAAAATGACAAAAGAGTGTTACAACTCTAGTGTTGTTTATTATTTTTCTATAGTCAACCCAATGTCTTTGGGTGTGTGTATAGTATTTAATACTTATCTTATTCCTGTTTTTATTTGGCTCTTGGTTCTCCTTTGTCTCATATAAGCCATACCTTATATTCTAGCTTTCATATTTCTCTAAGTAAAAAAGAAAAAAAAAATCTCAGGAAGTGATAGGAATAATAATCTATTTAACATACGAAAAACATTCTTCCAAGGATCTTAGGGTATATCTCCATAATAAAAATGGTAAAATATATCCCTGGCAAAGGGACAACTTACTTAGAATCATCAAATCAGAGTTAGTCTTTAACCTTATATTTAAATCACTGTGAATATTTAGTTTAAATGAGTGTTAGCGCCAGGAACAGACACAGGCTTTCTGGTCTTCGTTTAACCAAGAAGAAGTTGAAATTACATAGGTTTTTTACCTCCCCAAAATAAAAAAAAAAAAAAAAAAGGGAATCTATAGAAGCTGCAGCATTGTGATTTTTAAAGAAGTTGGTGGAGAGATGATGTCTGTTTCTAATTACACAAACTAGTTAAGAAAAAGGATTTAAGTCAGCTGATATTTTTCCTTTCATTATTTATGATTTAAGCCAGCTCATCTTTTTCCTTCCATTATTTACAGGACATCTAATAACTGCTCTGATTGGATTTAAACATTTGCAGTGGGGTGCTTCTGGCTTTGTGTATGTAGAACTGGTGTCTAAAAGAGTCAACTGCTTCACCACGGGACTTTTATACTTCTCATGAAACACAGTCCTTCAAAAGGCAAATTCTCTATTTCCCCCACTTTGATTTTCTGCTTATGCTCCTAAAATAATGTAAATACGGTCATTAGTCATCTATAACACTGTCAATTAAGAGAGTAAAGCCAGTAATGAACTCTACATCCCTGACCTCATATGGTATGTTGCATTTTAAGAGAGCTGTTTTTATCAATGACAATCCTATTATTTGTACTCATAACCTGGACTCTATATCCAATGAAAGGATTTTGATACACAATCTTTATGTGAAGAACTACACAAAAACACAATCACCACCATACCTGATGTCTGCTATTTTTGAAATGGTCTCAAAGGCTTTAGCACTGTAGCTGGTGGAAACCAGGTCACCAAAGACACTGCCCTTGTACCTGGAAGGCCCGTCCCTGCCCCCATTCACACAGTGAATTCATTTAGAAGAGAGGAATGCTGTAGACAGAGTCATTAGAAAACCCTTCATGATTGTGATGTGGAAAAGGGCTGGCAAGGATCACAAACAGCTTTCCTGGGTTTGGCCTTATAGCATGGACTTCTTCACCCTCATCTATATAGTAAAATTTATTAACTTCAAGGAGAGGAGATCAGAGTTGCCTCTACCTTGCATTTCTCTGTAGCCGCGAATTAATTCCCAAATGCCAGTATAAGCCTGTTTTCCTTTTCATACATCGTATTTGAGGAAACAGCTGGAAATATTACTCTGTGTGCCACACATCCCGATTCAGCAATCTCTCATTCCCAGAGTAGAGTAAATGAGTAAAGAAATTATTCAACTGCCCTTTGCCTAACTTGGTGTGTGAACAATAAATTGTCTCAAGACTGATTCAGGTTCCTATATTCATGGAAACAAAAAAAGAAAATTGGGAAGAAAATAATAAAGTCTATGTTTTTTTTAAACTACACTTTTGTATGCCATCAGTGAGTAATCATAGAATGTTAAAGCAGCAGAGAAAATGTTAGAGGTCTTGAAATAAGTGCAACAGTGAGGATGAGTCAGTCTGGTACAAAGTAAAAACACTGAACTTGAAATCAGGAGATCAGGGAGGTGAAGTGTTTTCTGAAGAAGGAAAGTTCCATGGTCTCTCAGATGACTTCTATAGGTCATTTTCCTGAATGTAAAGATGATCCTTCATAACAAGTATCCAATAGGGGTCAAGTTTTGAAAGCACAGAGCGGGGATCTCCAAGTTCTTGGGTTATAAACCCCATTGAAAACAATGTTTAGATGTCTCTCACATACACAGAGGTGCTGCTTAGCACCTTTTAGGAAATTAAACTAGATTCTAATGCAGTGTGTGTGTGTGTGTGTGTGTGTGTGTGCGCGCGCCATGTATTGGGATTGGGAAAGAATGTTAACGGAAATTTTTATTTTTTACTCTGATTATGGAATGTATTTTTTTTTACAGTAAGCATATGTTCAACTATAATTAGTGTAATAAAAACACTGTTAAAAGAAGAAAGTAAACCCTTACATGAGAAAATACGATGACATTTATAGACCTTTACATGTCATCATAAGTTACTGTGAGTTACTGCTCAGCATGAAAAAAATACATAAACAATATAAAAAGAACATGATCACATGTGGTTCTTCAACTCTAACAATTAATATTGTCTCAAGAATGTTATCACATTCCTTAACTAATTAGATCCATCCTGAGATGTTTTCAAATAAATAAAAACAAAATTTCTACCACAGGAAGAAAACAATTTTAAAAAAATGCAGAGCACGTCTAAACAAAGATGTACCCGGCTGAACAGAGAAGTTCTGACCTTGTCATTCCTCTTGAATAAGCCTACCAAAAGTATTATTTATTTATGTGGATCACTTTGCTGATTATTTACTAAAATTCCTCAGTAAGAACCAAAATATGTCCTTTCACTTAGTTAAGGCAGAGACCAGAAGATATTCAATGTTGCTATAAAAACTTTGGTGCTGGAAAGATGGTGGAATTCTGGGGAAGATGTAGTCCTGTCACATTGGCTAAGATAAAACTGACAGTTTAAAAAACCATGGAGTACTCATAAAGATGTTGAGGTTTTGGCTTGAATACCTGTAAAGATATTGAAGTACCAAGCACTTAGTAGGGTGTTTGTAGATATTTGATGAAGGAGAAATAGAAAAGAAAGAAGGAGGAAGGAAGGAAGGAAGGAAGGAAGGAAGGAAGGAAGGAAGGAAGGAAGGAAGGAAGGAAGGAAGGAAGGAGAGGGGGGAGGGAGGGACAGAGGGGAAATGAAGGAAAAAGAAGATGAAGAAAAGCTGATGAATATAGCATTCACATGAATTACTTTATAGAAAATGACAATTCAGAAGCAGCCTTATGACCGCCCCAAAGTAAGCAAGTTTATTTAGGCAGTATTTTCTATTCTACACCCTAAAAATATGTTTTGTGTCTGGTATATACCCAAGAAGAACCTAAGAATATATCAAGAAATGTAAATAGTGCAATATATAGAGATGAAAAACCAAGAGCTTGTATGATGTATTCTAGGTGCTTTAAAGGAATGTTGAAATTAAAGTTTTTTTGTTTTGTTTTTTTTTTTTTTTTTTTTTTTTTTTTTTTTTTGCCCCTAGCATTTGCTCCATTTTTTTGAAGTCTTAAAGTCATATATGTTTACCCCAGATGGCACATTCTCATGATTTTGCAGGCAGTGAGGAGTAAAGTGAGAAAAGAAAAGAAGATTTTTTTGAGGGAAAAAGCCATGTTTGGAGGAGTGTCAGTGACAAAGTGATGGAAAACACAATACAAGTAGTCTTGCAATTATAGAAAGGTCAAAGAACTCTACACATCCTCATAAGTAATTATAATTGCATTGAATATAAATGATCTAAATGCTCAAATAAAGAGCTTGAGATTATCAGAATGAATTTTAAAAATTTAAAACCTATTAACTATAATAATGGAGGCAAGAGACAGCCAAATGCCACCCAGGTTACTGTGCACAGGAGGCTTCCCTAAACATGCCATGGTGAAAATGTTCATCCCTAAACACACGTGCCACAAAGGAAATAAATCAATGTGGATGGCTCAGACTAAGGGCCCGCCTATGCACTGAGAGAATGGGGTGGAACTACCAGGAATTTGCACCTTATGCAGGGGGAGGAGCCTGGTCTCTTCAGCTTCTGGTGGCCCGGTATTCAATCCCACCTCATTCAATCAACGAGGTGGGAGCCTGTTGTCAGGACCCCCTGTTTCTTTGCTGAGAGCTTTTGTATTGACTAATAAATCTGCCCTCCTTGCCCTTCAGTGTATCCATGTGCCTAACTTTTCCTGGTTGTGAGACAAGAACCCAGAGTTTAGCTGAACTAAGGAGCAAAAAGTCCTGCATCAATATGTGACACATATCTTAGATAAAAAGATAGAGATAAGGTTGAAATTAAAAGGATAGAAAAGATATATTATGAAAACTATAAGGAAAATAAAACAGGCATGGCTATATTAATGTGAGGCAAAATTGACTTCAGGAAGAAGGGCATCACTAAAGATAAAGAAGAATGACTTATTTTAAAAACCAATTCATCAGGAATATATAACATTCCTTCATGCATTGACTAAATGATAGATCTAAAAATAGATCTTCAAAATATATAAAACAAAACCTGACTGAAGTAAAGAGAGAAATAGAGAAATCCACAACCATAATTGGAGATTTTAGTACCTTCCTGTAGTAATTATTCAATCTTATATTCAAAAAAGTATCAAAGACACAGATGCTATCAACCAGTCTGACTTAATTGACATTTATAGAACACTATAACAACTTCAGAATGCACATTCTTTTCTACTGCGGCTGATTCAAGATCGATTATATACTGATCCATGAAACAGGATGTAATCAATTCCAAAACATGGAAACCTTAAGTATACAATTTCTGACAACAGATGAAGCCAGATGTCACCAAGATACCTATGAAGACCCAAAATATTTGAGAAGTTAATAAGATATTTCTAAAACCCATTAACTAAACTTCAAAAAAGTTATAAGTAAAATTTTCAAATTTGAGTTGATTGACAATTAAAACACAAAATTTGTAAGATGCAGCTAAAGAACTGCTTAAAGTGAAGTTTATCATTGTCAATGCCTTACTAGAAAGAAAAAAAGCTTAACATTAATAGCCAACTTTCCATGTTAGTTACGAAAAAAAGAAAAGAAGAGTAAGTTAAAACTGAAAGTAAATAGAATTAAAATTTAAAAACAGAACTCAATGGAATCAAGTCAAACAATAGAAAATATTAACAATGCCAAAAGTCATGTTTTATGAAAAGGTCAACAAAATTGATACTCCTAGCAGAACTAATCAAGAATTGCCAATAATGGTATTTTAAGAAGAAGGAAGTCTTACTACAGATCTTACAATCATTACAAGGACAATAAAGTAATATGATGGCAAATTTATATAAATAAACTTGCTAATTTAGAAGAAATGGACAAATTGCTTAATAAACACCACTTACCAAAACTGATTCAAAAATATATAGAGTATCTGAATTGTCCTGTATCTGTAAGAGGAATTGAATTTCTATTAAAAATTTTTCCCCTCAAAGATGAGTCTATACTCAGATGGTGTCATTGGTGAGTTTCAAACTTTGAAGTAAGGAATAATACAAAACTTGACCAAATGCAGCGGCTCACGCCTATAATCCCAGCAGTTTTGGAGGCCGAGGCGGGTGGATCACCCAAGGTCAGCAGTTCGAGACCAGCCTGGCCAACATGGTGAAACCCCATCTTTACTAAAAATACAAAAAATTAGCTGGGCATGGTGACGTGTGCCTGTAATCCCAGCTATTTGGGAGGCTGAGATGGGAGAATTGCATGAACCCAGGAGGCAGAGGTTGCAGTGAGCTGAGATCACGCCACTGCACTCCAGCCTGGGAGACACAGTGAGACTCTGTCACACACACACACACACACACACACACACACACACACACACACAAGAATAATGTGAAACTTAACACAAACTCAGAAAGTAAAAGAGGAAGACACACCTTCCAACTAATTTTAAAAGATTGGAATAACTCTGGCACAAAAACCTGACAAAGAGGTTATAAGAAAATAAATTTATAAAACAATATTCCTCATGATCACAGATTTTAAAAACCTCCCTTCTAAAATATCAGTAAAGTGAATTCAACAGTGTATAAATAGAATGACCGTCATGACCAAATTCAACAGTTAATCCCAGGGATGCAGATTCTGTTCAGCATTAAAAATTAATATGTGGATCTTCTGCATTCAGTTAAGAGATGTAGAGAGTTGGAAAGAGCCTTATTCCCATCCTCCCCGCCTTACAATAAGAAAATAAAAGCTTAATCAAACGAAAATTAATGACCTTTCTGGAATTCATTAGAGATCTGACATGGTGGGGAAAAGAACCTAAAATCTGGGGAGAGGCCAGGACCTACAGGGTGCAACAAGACCCAGGCATTTGCTTACCTAGGGCAGATGCCATTGCATGCTATATAATTTGGAAAGGAGATTCAGCTTAGAAATTGTAATGAACTGCTCCAGGTCACATATTGATGTGGAGCCACAGGGTCCCAGAGATAGGAGTATTTGCTTCCTCTTACAGTCCTGTCTTTCGTGGATATGACGAGGCACTCACAGAGAAGATAGGCAAGACTCCTAAGAAAGTTTGCTGAATTGTACTGACTTGGGGAAGGGAATAGTAGCTACTCCTGAAACACTTCCCAGACCCATCTCCCATATCTCCCCTGTGGAACAAAAATCTTAAACTACAGGGCAAAGAATGATAACAATTGTCAGTTTAGGGCATTGGTGAAAAATCCATTGAAACTGCAGAAAAGGAAGAGAAAAAATAAAACTGTACTCTGAGAGTGGCAACCCAGGACTACAGCCGGTGCAGGCTTAAATCCACAGTGACTGCCTCATTTTAAGGCTTGATGAGAGAATACACCCCTTCTGGCTCTCCCTACCGCCATGCTAACAAGCGTGGAGTAAAAGTAACCTATAGCTGAGATTGCTACAAGAGACAGATTCTCTAGAGGAAACAATGCAGAAGGACTCTAAGGTAAGAAGGGAGTAGACACTGAGGTGGAAGAAAAACCCTCTGGCAAATTAGCTCACATCCTAAACACAAGGTATTGTTAGAGGAATTTGAGGCTATGGTGCACTGAAAAGAATCACAATAGTCCTCCCTAATACATGGGGGATATGTTCCAAGACCACCACTAGATGCCTGAAACCTCAAATTGTGCCAAACCTAATTGCTGTCATTGGTAACATGTCTCTGTTTATGTCTTCCACCCACAAATTTAATGCCTTTCCCATCTTTATAAGCCTTTATCATGGACTATGGTTGTAACTTTTGCAGTTTGAGGTGCAACAGCAAAACTAGTACAAATTATCGCTTTTCTTCTTTACAATTTCATGGATAGAAGACTTATTCTTACCATAGATCTCAGCAACCTCAGCATATAATTTTCATTATTTATTAAGTTGAGAACTTTCACCTTTTCACTTAAAGGAAACACTTTATAATTTCTCTTTGGCATATTCTAATTGCCAGCATCATTATTCTGGTACTTGGAACTGTTATCAAGTAAAATAGGGATTACTTTACACAAGCACTGTGATACCATGACAGTCACAGTCGATCTGATAACTGAATTGGCTATGGAGTGACTAATGGTGATTGGTGTTTACAGCATGGAGATACTGGACTAAGGAATGATTCACATCTTGGGCAGGATGGAGTAGGATGGCACAAAATTTCATCACACACTACTCAGAATGACATGCAATTTAAAACTTATGCATTATTTCTGAAACCTTCCATTTAATGTTTTTGGATCACAATTGATTATATTTAACTAAAACCATGGAAAGTGAAACTGGATAAGGGAAAACTACTTTATGGCAACAACAAATCTCAAACCCAGATCAACTCCTGACTATATTAACACAAAACCTTCCACTAAAGGCCTGGCAGCAAGAAAGACGTGTATCTTTGTCCTTTGAAACATGCCCAACTTTCAAGCAAAAAAATGTATAAGACATAGGAGAAGGCAAAGAAAACCCACAGTCTGAAGAGGCAAAGCAATCATATACAGCCATCACAACTAAGATATGACACAGACATGGACTTATCCAACAGAGAATTTAAAATAACTGTGATTAATATGGTAAAGATGCTAATGGAGAAGATAGAAAACATTCAAGTTCAGCTAAATAATTTCAACAGAAAGATGGAAACTATAAAAAAGAATAATATGAAAATACTAAAAAACAGAAACACAGTAACAGAGCTGAAGATTGTCTTTGAGGGACTCAACAGTAGACTTGACAGCTACAGAAGGAATCAGTGAACTGGATAGAGATCAATAGAAATTCTGCAAACTAAAGTACAAAAAAAAAAAAAAAAAAAAAAAAAAAAA
>NW_016803270.1:1249152-1319485 GCF_001698545.2 Rhinopithecus bieti | reverse complement strand
CAGATTAGAGGAGAAAACCCCACAACACAGTATCCAGGAGTATTAGACATATCAAATGCTCTAAAATATACATAATTGAAATCCCCAAAGAATAAGAGAAAGAGAATGAGACTGAAGAAACATTTGAAGAAATAACAGCAGAAGATTTTCCAAGCTAATAACAAACACCAAAGTATAGACCCAAGAAGCTCAGAGAACACCAAGAAGGATAAATATAAAAACAAACACACAATAAGATCATCCAAGCATATCATGTTCAGACTGCTGAAAATCAAAGACAAGAAAATCATGAAGGCAGGCATCCTCTGCCTCAGAGTTACATTACCTACAGAGGAACAAGGATAAGAATATATCACACTTCATCATCAGAAAACAAGTAAGCCAGAAAATAATGGCTTACTATTTTATCTTTAAGGTGCTGAAGGAAGCTATCAACTCAGAATTCTATATCCAGAGAAATTAATAAAATATAAAGACTTTCTCCAGCTAACAAAAACTAAGAGAATGAATGCATTGGTAGCAGATTACCTTATAAGAAATGTTAAAGGAGCTTCTTCAGGCTGAAGGAATATGAAGTTTCTGACTTCAATCTTCCAGCCTGGCCAACATGGTGAAACCCTGTCTTTACTAAAAATACAAAAATTAACCAGGTGTGGTGATGCATGCCTGTAATCCCAGCTACTCTGAAGCTGAGGCAGGAGAATTGCTGGAACCTGGGAGGCAGAGGTTGTAGTGAGCCAAGATCATGCCACTGCACTCGAGTCTGGGTGACAGAGCGAGACCCCATCTCAAAACAACAACAATGACAACAACAAAACAAAAAACAAAAATCTTGAATCTACACAAGGAAATGAAGAGAATTGAAAATGGAATAAATTGAGGCAAAATATAATTTTTTCTTGTTATTAGTTTCTCTAAAAGATAATTTTCAAAGCAAAAATAGCAAAATATGTTGTGTATTTATACCACATTGTTACAATAACTCAACACATGAAACAGTATAATTTAAGTTAGACATAAATTATTTAAAAATGTATATTATAACTCCTAAGACAACCACTAACAGTTGTTTTAAACAAGTTAAATAATAGTTCAATAGAGGAGATAAAATTAAATTATAATGCTTAATTAAACCTAGAGGAGGCAGAAAAAGAAGAAAAAATTACCAAAGAACAAACAGGACAAAAAGAAATCACATTTCCAGATAGTTTAACCCAACCGTTAAGAAAAGTCACTAAATATGGAAGGTCTAAACAGACCAGTTGTTCATAGTATTCTTGTATTATCTTTTTAATATCTGTCAGGTCAATAGTTATGTGTTCTTCATTTTTACATTGGTAACCTATGTCTTCATTTGTTTTTTTTCTTGATTAGTTTGACACAGAAGATTAAATAGCACATGATCTCATTTACATAAAATTCTGGCATCTGTCCTGGAAAAAGGTCAGTCATTTCCTGCATTTGCTGAGGCAGGAGGTTCTATAGGGTTGATGAAGTGATGACTGTGAAAGAGTACCATGGAACTACTTTGGGGGTCATTGACATATTGACTTGATTGGAAATATTGACATACATGTATGTGTATGTATGTATATGTCATATACATATATGAATGTATTTATACATACACATATGTATATACATTTATGTGTATACATACATATATATGTCACATGCCTATTGAGCACATACAATGTGTACATTATATTGTACACAATTTATATCTCAATATCATTGATTGAAAAAAGAACTCAGTAGCAGAACAAAAGCCACAATATCCATCTTTAATTTCCTACGTCCTTGACAGCGGCAAATCTGTAAATCTGTTCACATCCAAATTTGACATGCCAGTATGGTGAGGCTTGGCCACCTTGGTCTTTTGCAAATAATGTGTCCAGACCCTTAGGACATAAAGATCAATTCCTCCATAAAATATAAAAATAAATAATAACAATGGGCAAATTTAAAGTTTTGTGTTAATGTGATCTACAGTAAGCTTGGCTGGCAAAAATGCTCTTTGTAATCCAGAGATAATATTTTTAAAGTTTTCTAGTGACAATGGTTTATACTAGGATTTTATGACCCTTCAGCATTTAGAATCTAGTCCTCTAACAACTTTATCTTAATGATTATATAGTAAGTTGTGTGTCTATAATCTACAAAAACTTCCCAAGAATTTATGTTTCATCAATTTATTATGTATTTGTTGCTATTTTATATTCTACATGTCTTAAAAACTTTTAGAGGAGATAAACATGAACTATTCAGTGTTTTCATAACTTAAGGGAAAAAAGAAAGCAGTAGACACAAAACCAACTGAAGATACAAAGTCAACACATGTGATGACAGGAACGATCTGAAATTTCTCTTCCTCACTTAAATGAGAAGCGGAGCTCTGGTCTGCTTAGTCCAGGGAATAAACTTCTGTGGAAGGAGCCAAATCATTAAACTTCTGCCTTTAGTGCATCTCTTTTAATCTCTTTGGCACCATGGTGAGTCAAGGCAGACCCTGAGAAAACAGCAAGAACCAGGAGTTGGACATTCAGTCCTGATTTCGGCTTTAGTTTCAGGCAGAATATTCTGAGATTACCCATTTTATTCCCCCAAGCTCACCTCCCTGGAAAAGAACAGGATCTCAGTGTGAAGCTGGCATCCTCTGGGTGTTATCTCCTGGGAAATACCAGAGTACAGTGGAAATTGCCCAGAGTTGAGTTCAAGGTTTGAGCATTCTGGCTGCTCAACAGGACTATCAATGACCAATGCTAACTACAGCAGTGGAGATTGTACAAAGACCTCTATATTCAAAGAAGAGAGAGCTTACCTGGAGACTAGAGGAGTCAGAGAAGGTTTTGCAGAGGGATAGCACTTGAGCTGCATCCAAAATTTGCTTGGTTGCAGGCAGGTTGGACTGAAGGGGAGATTGTAGGATACTGGAATAGGGCTTTAGGAGATTTTGGCTAAATCTCCTAAAGAATAATTTCAGTTACACTAAATAGCACTATTGACCCCACATTGCCAAGGTGGAATATATTTGTCAATATTGAAGAGTTTTCTCTATTTGCTACTGCTGCTGCAAAGGTAGAATTTGAACATAGTTTTTTTTTTATTATTATTATACTTTAAGTTCTAGGGTACATGTGCACAACATGCAGGTTTGTTACATATGTATACTTGTGTCATGTTGGTGTGCTGCACCCATCAACTCGTCAGCACCCATCAGCTCGTCATTTACATCAGGTATAACTCCCAATGCCATCCCTCCCCCCCCCCCTCCCCATAATAGGTCCCGGTGTGTGATGTTCCCCTTCCAGAGTCCAAGTGATCTCATTTAAACATAGTTCTAAAAAGTCTTCCATGGCTATTTTGATCTCTTGTGTAAAGCTTTTGAATTTATTTTAAATCAGTTTCATTCATGGATATTTTGGAGGGAGGTAGGGCCTTTGAGTTACTCTTACTTATACCTACAGGCACAGTCTATCCTTTGTAAAATGTATTTTACTGGTATTTATGGAACAATTTACCCTGTCTAATCAAACAAATTAAAACACTTATTTTTGCTTTCCTCAATTCAGTCAATTGTTAATAATCATGTTGTCATTTTTTTCCAGACTTGGCACCAAAACTTTATTCATTCTCCTTAGAAATTCTGCCACCAACCTACTATAAAAACTGTCATTATCTCCTAAAGTCACAGTCCTGACATCTGTTAAGTAAAGGTTTATTTTACACTTCAAAAGTCAATCTGCACAGCTGACTGAACTCCTTCAGAATTTTATAGCTTGCTCTTGTCAAATATTTGGGAAAATAAAATTTGCTTTTAGAAAATATTTGGTTTTACAGAAAAGAAAATACTCTTTATTTATCAAAAAAATTATTTGCTTTCCGTGAAAAACACACGCACTCAACTTTTCTTATCAATTGCTTTTTAGAACCAATATAAAAGTAAACAAAAGTGAAATAATTTGCGTGCTTCATTTCAAATGACAATTTCTTTCTTCTAACAACCCTGAAGATTGAATAGGTCACCTAAGTTCTAGATACATTATTAGAAAGAAAATCACAGCAACGTGGCTGGCCTTGAGAATAAGGGAAGACACTACTGCTATCTTCTCCCTGTTCCACTGGGAACCTTCTAGTCTCTCTCTGTAGTGTCTGCATTACTGATTTAGATTTGAACAACGGCCCTCTGTGTAAGGTCTTATTGAACCCATTTCATAAATCTAGGGGACAAGTCCCCACTTTCCCTCTAACATTGATGGAAACAAAGTAAGGAAATGAGCACCTTTTAGAGCAGCGGTCCCCAGTGTTTTTGGCACCAGAGAGTGGTTTCATGGAAGACAATTTTTCCATGGACCAAGTAGGGTTGGGGGTGGTTTCAGGATGATTCAAGTTCATTACATTTATTGCACACTTTATTTCTATTATCACGTTGCAATATATAATGAGATAATTATACAACTCACCATAATGCAGAATCAGTGGGAGCCTTGAGCTTGTTTTCCTGGAACTACACAGTACCATCTGAGGGGATGGGAGACAGTGATAGATCATCAGACATTAGATTCTTATAAGGAGAGGGCAACCTGGATACCTCACATGTGCAGTTCACAGTAGGGTTCCCACTCCTATGAAAATTGAATGCAACCACTGATCTGTTGGGAGGCAGAGCACAGGTGGTAATGTGAAGTATGAGGAGTGACTGTAAACACAGATGAAGCTTCCCTCTCTCACCCGCCTCTCACCTCCGGCTGTGCAGCCTGGTTTCTAACAGGCCATGGACTGACAGCTGTCTGTGGCCCAGGAGTTAAAGACCCCTGTTTTAGAGCATCTGTCCGATATTGACTCTATGCTAAGAACGTTCAATGGGTTATCTTATCTAATCCTTACAGCAGTACTTCAAGATAAGTATTGTCTTACCTGGAGTCTGAAGTTAAAGCTTATGATTTGACTCTAAATCTTTGCTGCTTTACAGCAAGCTACAAAATACCAGGCTTGCCCCTTTCACTGGCATAGTTTTTTTCTTGTTATTGGGCATCTGACGATTCCAAGCTTCAGATTTGCTTCAATGACAGCACACGTGTCTGCAGCTACATGCATTTGTTAACCTGTAAATTCTTTTTTCTTTAATTATACTTTAAGTTCTAGGGTACATGTGCACAACATGCAGGTTTTTTACATATATATACTTGTGCCATGTTGGTGTGCTGCACCCATCAACTCATCAGCACCCATCAACTCGTCTTTTACATCAGGTATAGATCATCAGACATTAGATTCTTATAAGGAGAGGGCAACCTGGATACCTCACATGTGTAACTCCCAATGCCATCCCTCCCCCTCCCCTCTCCCCATAATAAGCCCCGGTGTGTGATGTTCCCCTTCCTGAGTCCAAGTGACCTCATTGTTCAATTCCCACCTATGAGTGAGAACATATGGTGTTTGGTTTTCTGTTCTTGCGATAGTTTGCTGAGAATGATGGTTTCCAGCTTCATCCATGCCCCTACAAAGGACACGAACTCATCCTTTTTTATGGCTGCATAGTATTCCGTGGTGTATATGTGCCACATTTTCTTAATCCAGTCTGTCACTGATGGACATTTGGGTTGATTCCAAGTCTTTGCTATTGTGAATAGTGCCATAATAAACATACGTGTTCATGTGTCTTTATAGCAGCATGATTTATGATCCTTTGGGTATATACCCAGTAATGGGATGGCTGGGTCATATGGTATTTCTAGTTCTAGATCCCTGAGGAATCGCCATACTGTTTTCCACAATGGAAAACAGTATGTAAATTCTTAACCATAGGTGAGAACTACTTCCAGGCATACTGTGTTCTGGGTAGGCTACCTCTTTTTTTTCTCACATGGATCTACTGTGAAATATGAATAGTGATGGATCTGAGCATAGAGTTGAATGTCTATAGGTGTTTTCATGTAGAAAGCCGAAACAATTTGCTACTGCTTCTGTCATAGAAGCCATGCAGTTTCTTCTCTAGTTTCCTACATCTCAGGTTTTCCTCTCATTGCATGAGAAAACAGAAGGAGCAATGTGCAGGAAATCAGAAGACCTGGTCTCTGATACTTTTTCTGTCATTAATTAGCTATTTCCCACTAAAAAAGAAATCACTTGGCTTGTTGAAACTTCGTTCTCTTTGATGCAAAGAAGAAAGATAATAGTACCCAACTCTCTGGTTGCTGTAAAAACCAAATAAGTCATGTGGAAGTAATTTGAAAACTATAAAGGACTTTTAATGATGCTAAAATTCAAATTTATTCTTGTTACACCCTAGGTAGAACCCTTCACAGCTTCCAGTGTTCTTAAATTAAAAGCCAACCTCCTTGTCACTGTTCACCAATCCAGGTTCTGGGTTGCAAACAACTAGAATTAATTCTTATGATGTTTTACAGAAAGAGGGAGCTCTTTGGAAGACAATAATGGGCTCAGAGAATCCCTGGGAGACTTAGGAGATGAGATGAACAGCGGGATCTCTGGAGGTCAGATGGAGGGAAAAGTCTGGGAGGACATAGCATCAGACAGTGCCACTGCCACTGCTGGATAAAATGGGGGTGCCACTGCCATGAAGAATTCTAAACCCTTATTTTGATTTCACATCTCTTGTTCCAGATTGAGAGACTCAGGGAGGTGAATGATTGACTGAACACGGGTCCTAGGACTATGACTTGGATGCTAGTGGATGGGTAGAGGATCACTTCTCTTTATCGTCCAGAGCGGGAGACTATAGCTACAGATACTACCAATGTCATGCACAGTTGAACCTTCCCCCAAATAGAGAAAGAAGCTGCATGCTAGATGGTGAAACCAAAGCAACAAAAAAAGCCTCAAACTCATACCCACCACTTCCTGCATAATCTCACTCTGCTTCACTCCTTAGCTCACCTGGCACCATCAACAACCCCCCAACCACTCACCCCCAACAGTCCTCAGTCATGCTGCAGACTTGCAAGTCTTATTTCACTTCATTTTTTGTGCCAAGCTCTTATGCCATCCAACTGAGATACCTGAAATTCTCTACCATTCTCTATTACTTTTCCTTTGACTAACCTTTCTTCACCTTAAAGTATCACCTGCATGGAAACGTCTGTGGAAAATACTTGTCTGACTACCTCCATTCTTGTCCAAATCTAGATTAGCCCCACTCCCAGCTGTGTAGACTGTCATATAAACTTGTGCTCGAGGAGGTTTCTTCTTCATTTCGTTCATAATTAAATAAGCATTGGCATGATTTTGTAAATATCTGTCTCATCGCTTAGAATGAGACAGATCATGAGAATATGATCTCTCCCTCTCATTCATGGATGTACCCCGATTTTCAGTAGACGTTCAATAATTTTTTATTGGTTGAATGAATGGGTTAATAGACAGGTGTGTGAGGACATGCTTACCAGCTCTGAGACCCTCAAGTGTTTTCATGTTCTCCTGTTAGTAGGCATGACCTGTCTTCCTTCCTCCTTTGGTCTGTGAGGTCCTAGAGCCATGGCCATGTACTTATTCTTTGTTGTACCCTTTTCACTGGCATCATTCTAGGAACACTGGATAATGGCTCAGCAGATGGTTGGATACATAAAAAAAGTAGCTGAAGTAGTGGTGAAAAGATTCCTTCTACTATTCTTCTTTGAGCCCTTCTGGTACATCTTAAGTGAAATTACTTTTGTTACCTTAAACTAAGAGAAAAAGAGTAAGTACAGGCGTCTTATCAACAGATAAATATGGACTAGGTTTCTATTAGGTATGATAGGTGTTAAAAGTAATCTTAACATTTCATTTTCCCCCGCACCGAAGAGCTTACCTTAGAGTTTAGAAGACAGGTTGATAACACATGAGGAATTAAACAATAAAGCTGGTAACAATAATACAATATAGTAGTAAAGGAGATGTTATGTGATAGTGTATCATTAATTGCCAATAGAGCACAAACGAGAAGAGCTATTCATTCTGAAGAGAAGGAGGTTTTAGCTTTTAGAGTAGCCCTCTCTCTTCCCTGCCATTCATGGACATGCATACTCTTCCCAAAGGAATTGCACCTTTTAAGAAACACTTCTTCCTACCTTCCTCCTTCCAGCCCCTCCCTCCCCCTTCTCCTTCCCAAGCACATTTTGTGTTGTGAGTCCTGGATAAAATCACCTTCTTACGCTCTAGGTTTCAGGCTGCAACTCTATGTCTTTCTCAAGAATCTTTGTGTATGAATCATTGTCACACCAGAGGCCCCATAGCTGCTGCTACTCTGCCTAAGATAAACACAAAGATGGGTATAGACATAAATGGTCACTGCTCCAAAAAGCCCATTATTTGGTTTGGCTAGACAACTCATTTGCAGCACATTGCAGTAGCTGCCATTTTTCATGTAGTTTTTTGTTTTAATTTTTTTATCTTTTAAGTTCAGGGGTACAGGTGCAGGTTTGTTATATAGATAAACTTGTGTCATGGGGGTTTGTTGTACAGATTATTTCATCACCCAGGTATGAAGCCTAGTATCCTGTGAAAGGAAAATATCTCGGGCCCCAAAGTCACTAAGAAAACCTCAAGCCTGGAATTGCTCAAAGCAAACCTGCCTCCCATTCTATTTAAAGTCACCCCTCTGCTCACTGAGATAAATGCATATCTGATTTGTCTCCTTTGGAAAGGCTAATCAGAAACTCAGAAGAAGGTAACCATTGTGTCTCACCTGTCTGTGACCTGGAAGCTCCTCCTCACTTCCAGTCTTCCTGCCTTTGCTTCAAGTTGTCCTGCCTTTCCAGACACAACCAATGTACTTCTTCTGTACACTGATTGTTGTCCCATGTCTCCCTAAAATATGTAAAACTAAGCTGTGCTCTGACCACCTTGGGCACATGTCATCAGGACCTCCTGAGGCTGTCACGGGGGCATCCTCAATTTTGCCATAATAAGCTTTCTAAGTTAACTGAGACCTGTCTCAGATTTTCTGAGTTCACAAACCATTAGTTGTTTTTCCTGATCCTCTCCCTGCTCCCAGCCCCTGATAGGCCCCAATTCTGTGTTGCTCCCCTCTATGTGTACATGTGTTCTCATCATTTAGCTACCTCTTATAAGTGAGAACACGCTGAGTTTGGTTTTCTGTTCCTGCATTAGTTAGCTAAGGAAAATGGCTTCCAGCTCCATCCATGTTGTGGCCAACAGTCATCTCGTTTTATTAACCAGAAATGGGCCCCATCACTAAGAATCTTGGCTTCTCTCTGTTCTCCTCGGACATTCAGCTTGCGGGGCTCTTGGCTAGGAGTCTGGGTCAAGTTCAGAGACAGACTGACCAGTACGGATTTCAGCTCTGATGCTTTCTTTAACTTCCTTATGCCTCAGCTTTCCCCTTGGTAGAATAGGTGCCATAAAAGGATCTGCCTTCTGGGTTTATTATGGCACACATGAAGGCTTGGCACACCACCTGGCACAGAGGAATCAGCAAATTTTAGCTGTCAGTATTACTGCTGTAGGACGTTCTCCTTAGTTAAGCTAAAAGCAGGATCCTTGTCACAGGACCAGGAAAGATTAGGCTCATGGATACATGGAAGGGTGAGAAAAATGGAATTTATTGGGCAAAAGGGAAAGAAACCCAGCAAAGCAAGAGAGGTTCATGTTAACAGGCCCCGATCTCATAGACTGAATCCCAGGTTACCACCCAGGAACACGAGGGGCCAGGCTCCTCCCCGCTGCAAATGGCATGAACTTCTGTGGCTCCACCCCACCCTCCCAGTGTGCAGGCCAGACATAGATAGGTTCGCCAGGGACCTCTTTATATTTGGCTGTCTCATTACTGTAGTAGAAACATTTTTGGCTCCCTTAGCAGTTGCATGTATGTGCATTTTCCCCCCAAACTTTTTTTTTGTATATCCCTTCACTCTTTCCCACCACATATTCCATAGAAAACATTTGTGATTAGACAGTAAAGTGAAAATTATCCCTTTGCACTGAAGGTTTAATGGCAACAAATCCATGTGAAACAGTCAACTGTAGCACAATGCCTGCTGGTTAAAGCTCAACAGGCTGACCAGGCTTGTTGGTGGAGTGTGTGTGCTCTACCAGTAACCTCAGGGATGGGAAGTGAACTCACAGGGTTAACAAGAATGAACAGAAATTGAATTATAATTAAGCATTTATCAGTCTGTACTTTGGCCCACTTCCTTGTAGTGGAAAGTCATGTAGCACTGGATACTCACCATTTGCATTCCCATTGTTCCCAGAGATAGGATTTTTGGAGTTAGAATCATAAGGCTTTTGTTAAAGATAGACAGGATCTCTAGCATTAGGTCATAAGGCTTTTGCTTAAGGTGTTTTTCACATCCTGAATCCCAGTGAAACAGCTGATGCCCACTGATTTGAAGACCCCCATGGAGGAAAAGAAGCAGCATGAAAATACAGCTTCTTCATCTCCTTGTCCCATGACTTCATTCTGCATTCTGACCAATCAATGATCTCCAAACTTCAGACCACCCCAAAGCCCTTAACAATTCTAGCCCCAAACTCCTCAGGGAGACAGATTGGAGGTTTCCTCCCATCTCCTCAATTGGTGGCCATATGATTAAACCCCTTTCTCTCTGCAATGTGGTGACCTGCTGTGTGCATTGGGCAACTGACCTATTATCATTACAGAAGCATGTCAGGAGTTGGGTAAGAAGGGTAAACCTTGTGATCTGTGTGTCTTGCAGCAGAAGCAGCATAGCTTCCAGAGACCAGCTGGAGGAGGAATGGGAAGCGGGCCAGGCCTACCCGCTCTCCATGCGGCTCTGCTTAGTGAAGGGGACCTTTCCCTCTCCCCTGGTGCTCTTGACAGTGTGGAGTCGTGGTCATTGTCTGGAACGATTACTCCTGTTGTTTCAGCAATCAACAGCCTGAATTGTGTTCATCTCACTGAGATTAGAGAGAGAGAAAAAAATCCCAACTGTACAGTGGACCGCAGCAGTCTGTGTGAGCAGGCTAATCAGGAAAACAATTTCCACCTGGGCAAAGCGGCATTCAGGACAACAAATACTATGTCATTTTCGGGCAATTAGAGATGGTTGTTCTCCTTTCTCTATGCATGCTAAATTGTGTGTGTACAGCACAGAGCAGAAACACTGAGCAGAAAGGAATAAAAGAGACCCAACATCCTCCTTTTAATTAGCTTCTCCTCTGACGTTAGTCACATCTCCCTCTGTCCACCCTTCCTAGATCCTCTAATCATTTCTTACCATGGGCAATGAACATATGTCCCCTCCATTCCCCTAACAGGCACCTGTCTGCACAAGGAGGCAGGCGAATCCCCGCTTCCCCTCCCTCTCTGCCGATGGAGATGTTTCAGCTTCGAATTTCAATTCGGTCCCTGGGTCTGAGGCCCAATTTTGAACAAGTTGGCATGGGGTGGCTTCTGGTGGTGTACTTTTTAATTGCATTATCCTGGGTGATGAAAATCTTTTCATTCTTCATGCGTAAAGCCCGTGCAGCACGGGGCACACACTTCCCACCGTGACTTTGAGCTGGGGCCCAGTTCCCTCCCAGGGCCACTTTGTCAGCTGTTCTAAGATCTTTTGTCATCTCGGTGCTATTAATTGCCCTTGAGCAGCACCAGGCTTTTTAATTCAGATTTCCCTAGAACAGCAGGAGGGAAAATGGAATGATTATAAAAGAGGGTTAATGTTAATTGCTAATGTAGGTAGAGGTTTTTGTCCTTGGTTAAGATAGCCCTTTACATTTTGTAATCTTGAAATAAAGAAGTAGAGATTGAGTAAAGAATGCTTGCAATCCAAGGAACTTCTTGATAAACAGCAGGAGAGGAGATGAATGTACTTTCCTTTGTTTCCTTGGTTTATTTAATCGAATCAGCCCACAATCAAGGTATCCAAAAGATTTTGCTTGAGTCAGAGATATAGAAGATGCCTGTTAGGGTTACACGGTAAATGCCCTGATTTTAGAGCCTCAGTGACAAAAATTCAGTCTTAGAAATAGAAAGGAAATGTTACGTAGACTTCTTAGGAGACTTTTAATACTATCTATACTGCCGATGGCAGATGAAACAATGAAGTATCACAAAAGGGCACCTGTGTGGGATTTAGAATAAAAAGTTGAAGGATCAAGACCTTGTTGTAGAATTTAAAAGACTCCGAATAGAATTTTAGCACCAACAGGTAAGGTAATCTACTATCTTCACACCAAGAGAAAGAAGTCATGTTTTCCTTTTTTTAAAATAGAATTATTTTACCAACTTCTTCAACAGAGCCTATAGATAAATATGGTGTTGCAATTATGTCCAGAGTTGTAGTCTTTCACAACTTTTTTTGTATAAAAAATTATTTTAGGCAATGTGAAAAAAAATCCACTCTGTATTGTGGTATATGAATATTTGTTTTTCCTTCAATGGTAATGCAGAAATACAAAAAGTGTGGCTCTTCTTACTCACAAAATCCAATTTCGGATCTTCATCCGAGTTCAACCCCACATTCCCCCTTCAATGAGAACACAGAAGACCCTCAAGCACCCAGTGGCTTCTTGCCACCATTTTGCAGGTGACAGTGTTTTGTTTGAGAAACCACTCAGCTTTGAATCTGCTGCAAGCCCTGGGAAGCTGGGCTCCACCGTGGAGCTCTCAGTTATAGTGATCTCTCTCATTTTCATCAAATCATGATGCCTTTCAGCATGACGTCAAATAACAAAGGAGGTTTGAAATAGTTGAAATCTTGGGGGACAGATGCAGTGGCTCATGCCTGTAATCCCAGTGTTTTGGGAAGTCAAGGTGGGAGAATCACTGGAGGCCAGGAGTTCAAGACCAGCCTGGGCAGCATAGCAAGATCCTATCTGATATGGTTTGGAGGTTTGTCCTCTCCAAATCTCCTACTGAAAGGTGCTTTCCAGTGTTGGAGGTGGAGCCTGGTGGGAGGTGTTTGGGTCATGGGGGTGGATCCCTCATGAATGGCTTGGTTTCTTCCTTGTGAATATGCATTGATTTTTCTCTCCATTAATTCTTACAAGATCTAATAGTTAAAAAGAGCCTGGCACCTCCTCCTTGCTCTCTTGCTCCCTTTCTCACCATGTGACATGCCTGCTCTCCTTCCCTTCTACCCTGAGTAAAAGCTTCCTGAGGCCTCACCAGAGGTTGAGCAGATGTTGGTGCCATGCTTATAAAGCCTGCAGTACCATAAACCTCTTTTCTCTATGAATCACCCAGTCTCAGGTATTCCTTTATAGCAACACAATGGACTAACACACTAACTCTACAAAAATATTTAAAAATTAGCCTGGCACGGTGGTGTGTGCCTGTAGTCTCAGTTACCTGGTGGCTGAGAAGTGAGGATCACCACTTGGACCCAGAAGTTCAAGGCTGCAGTGAGCTATGATTGTGCCACTGCACTCCAGACTGGATGACAAAAAAGAAAGAAAAGGAAAATAAAAGAAAAGAAAAGAAAGAAAGAAAGAAATCTTTGGATTCACCATTGCAGTCACCTAATGAGTGGTCAGTAAATGTTAGGCAGGGTTTTAATATTGGCCAATCTGTGTCAGGACATTGTAGCATCTCAGGCACAGTGTCATGCCTAAAATTAGAGTGACTCTTGAGGGTGAGAGGGAACACCATTAATAATTGCACTGAGACAAAGAAAATGGGACAGCCCCAAACTTAGAGCCATCTTCACTCAAATCATGTCCTATTTCTTCAGCACAGGTCTTGCCTGAAGCTGTCGGGAGGGTCCCCCTTTTCCGGTGAATGCTGCTTTCAGTGTGACCTCTCCCCTGGCTTAGACGGGTCTGATTCCTGATTGAAATCCATCTACTTGCCATCCATCTTCCCTGGACCCCACCTAAAAAAGCAACAAGTGTGACTGGCTCACAGGCTAGCCGGCTTGAACAGTACATTGTCCTGGAGCTGATGCAAAGGGCAAGATCATTCATGGTGTCTGGCCACTGGCTCCTTCCATCAAGATAAAGCCCTCTTCAGCGGGGAACTCTAGCCATGAAGCACTCCTGGGCGCCCAAACACAGCCGCCCCTCTCATCAGCCCGCAGCCGCCACAGCACTTAGAGCCACAGATGACAAAGACCCTTCACAGAGGAGATCGATGTCAGGGTGAGCGGAGGAGAGCTGGCAGGAACAAAGATCCTCTGGTGCTCAGAAACTGCTCTGTCCCCCAGGGAAAGGCAAGCAAACATTGTGCTGGTGATCATTCCTGCACCTGCCTGCCTGCCCCTCCCAAACACACACTCTCTCTCTCTTTTCCTTTTTTTTTTTAAGTCAATTGTCACTAAGAAAAAAAAAAATCTACCGCAGTGAAGTTTTTTTTCATTCTCCATGATAACCATGCCAAATGTAATGTTTACAAGGTGAAGAATGGAGGAAAAAAGATCTCTTTCTGACTATGTTCAGAGAAATCCTTGGAAAAAGTAAAATTCAATCAAACCACATTTTCTAAGCTTGAAATTACTGGATTAGAAGAGAGTGTGCAAAATCTACTGCTTCATTTTCTTTTTTTTTCCCCAGGAAGATAAGCATTCGCAGCTTTTCTTAGTCTACACATTGCATTTCCCTCCCCATCTTCCTTGTTCCTGCAACTCAAAAATGAGAGTTAATAATGTCTGCCTCTCCTGCCTCCCAGGATTTTGTGAGGACTGATAATAATAAAATAACATGAATACTCTGTGTTTCTATGGTACTGTTCAGTTAATAAAACACTCTCACTTCATCTTCCCAACAACCCAGTGAGGTGGGTGATATGAGTTGCTGCACATCAATGTGAGTTGAAAGTCTCACACGACACACAACACCAGGCATCACGCTCATTGATGGGGTTACTGTTTAAAATGATGATAATGAGTATCCACGGTTTCAGCAAGACAGAATGGCTGGAATACTTCATAGGCTGCTCCAGGCATCCTCTACTACCATATTTTTGCTTCCCAAAGAAGTGGGTGAACTGAGATATGCTAGGGTTAGTTGTGGCAGGGTTGGGACAACAGCTCCATTTGTTACACCACGCCTCCTAGTGCCCACCCTTTCCAAATCCTGTATGCCCTAGAAAGATTGTGAACTTATTCAGCTCAATTCTCTCCTACTCCAGTGAGCCCTCACTGCCTTCCACCTGTCTTGATCGCATCTTTCCATAGTCAGGAGTGTCTATGGTCCACAAGACAGCATGGAAGCCCACCTCCAGCATCCCTCCAGAAAGCCAGCATGGTACAATCTCGTTTCTGTGCAGCTTGGCACTTTGACTCAGATGCAGGAGTCGGGCAGGAAGAACAAGGCCTTTTCAGTCTCTGACTAAACTTCAGAAATTAAACTGCTGAAATTAAATGGATTTTTCAAAATGTCACTGAGTTTTTGTTTTATGTTTGTTTGTTTGTTTGTTTTTGAGATGGAGTTTCACTCTTGTTGCCCAAGCCGGAGTGCAACAGCGTGATCTTGGCTCACTGCAACCTCTGCCTCCTGGATTCAAGAGATTCTCCTGCCTCAGCCTCCTGAGTAGCTGGGATTACAGGCGCCTGCCACCACGCCCGGCTAATTTTGCATTTTTAGTAGAGACGGGGTTTCTCCATGTTGGCCAGGCTAGTCTCAAACTCTTGACCTCAGATGATCCTCCCACCTCGGCCTCCCAAAGTACTGGGATTATAGGCATGAGCCACGGCGCCTGGCTGTCACTTGAGTTTTAGATGACATTTCCTACCTGGAATCCTACTCCTTCGTTGATGACAGCCACTTTCACCTTGGTCCGGTGTCACTGCTGTCACTGGTCTCAGATGGTGTTTCCTCGGGAGCCTTTGAGGAGTTCTCCACGTTCTTCCATGGGCTCCTGCAGCACTTTGAGGTCACCCACCTGCAGTAGCAGCATCTCTTGTTTTCTCTGTTATCACTGCCAGTCTTCAAGATGATGAGCTTCTTGAAGCCAAGAACTACGATGCCTTTATCTTTCCATTTAAGGCACCTAGTTCGTGGTTAATAAGTATTTTTTAAATGAGTTGATAAGATGAATGAATTAATCAAAGTGGCTTGGAAAAGAGAGAAAGTACTTGCCCTCTGGGCTTGCATGGAGCATCTGGACTCATGAGGGATCTATCAGGTGACTGTACTCGCCAGAATCGCAGTGATTGGAGTTAATCCTGCACCCTCAAAGTTACCTCTGCTTCACTCTGTCTTTACACTGCAAAAGCATCATCCGTCAACCATCTATCAACCCACAAGCTTGAAAGACTATTTTACAAGGCGGTGGGGAGTATACATGTGAATTTTTCATAAAGTTCTCGTTTAAGGGAAAGATCAGAAAATAATGAGCTAAGTTTTCCTAACAGTCACCACTCTGGTTTCTTGAGGCCCCGAACACGGATCTGGGCACACTCTCTTTGCGGGCTGTAGCTACTGACTTACATGGGCACCCAGGCTACTGAAATGATGTGCTGCAGAAGGGCAGAAGTGAACACCAGGAGGTCAGGACACAGTGCAGTGGCTCTGGGATTCATCTCTGCCCCTCCCTCAGTCAGTGCCAAATATGAATGAATCATCTCTTGGCTTGATAACCCGCGTCTGCTGCAATGCATTCCTGGCACTTATCCTCTATCGCATTTCAGTTTTTTCAGACAAGTCCTACTTTGCATGATTGATCGTTATTTTTACTTTCATGAGGTTTAGGTGGGTGGGATGAAAACCACAGCAAAACAGTATGGGAGGAAGTTCCCTTGCAAAAGATTCATGTATTACCTTTGGGTTATGGTTTCTTAAAACCCAAATTCTTAAGTGTTCTGAGGTTAAAAGCTTCCTATTTGCCACAAAGTTGAAGAATGATGATTTAGCTTGTGTTAGTTTACAAGTGCAATTTTACATTTGGCCGTCTTTAGATGAATGAGTCTTTAATTTTCACCGGGGAAGGTCACTATTAGAGAGATGGATTCTGGATTCCCGACAGAGCTCATTTGGTAAATGAAACTGAGGAATTCTGCTTAAGATATACAGTCTACCTCTTCCGAAATGTTCTTGGTTGGGAGTTAGGTGAGAAGGGAACTGGTTGAGTCTTTCAGGTCTGGAAACTGTGTTAGGTTATTCTAGATCACTGAGGTAAATGGAGAAAAATAAGGGTGTAGTAACAGCCTATAAACTTTTCCTTCGATTTCCTTTCTCCTTGTCTTCCAGTAAGTAGATTAAAATAGGAAGGAATCCTGAATCCAATTAATCTGATCACAACACTTTAATTTTATAATTATAGCTACCATTTATTATTCAATAATAATGACTTTGTTAACCATACCATATGCATCCTAATGAGCTGGCTACTGTTATTACCCATGTTTTACAGATGAGGAAACTGTTGCTCAGAGCTGCGATGTCATCTGCCTAAAGTCACACTACTTAACACATGGCAGAGCTAGCATCGTTAAGTGAAACTGAGGTTTGTCCGATGCTGCAGTCAACACTGTATGTTCCTATTTTCCATTTTCTCTCTTGTTTAGAGGATAAGAAGAAGGACATCCTCAGGTGTTAGAGGACCTGTTCTAAGTCACACATCTAGCTAGTGGCACCGCCGTGATAATCACCATGGTTTCCTGACCCCAGGCTCTCCCTCCACTATGTATGGCCCTGTCACCATAGTACCCAACATGGCAACTGTACAACCACATAGCTTCAATATTCTGAGAAACTTCCAATTCCTTACAATCGTTTCCTTTTGGATAAGAATTATTTTTATTGTATACCTAAGTAATGTGTTTTTATAGAATTCTCTTTGTTCTATCCACAAATTCACAACTTATTTCATAAAGTACTGCTGTTTAGATCACAGTTCTTAATTTTCAGTTGGGAAAAAATGGCCACTCTAAAGAGATGCCCCACATCTGGCTTTGGAACAAGGCTGTGTGCGGCAATTAAGCTACCCTAAGCGTAATCTGAGTGGGCAGCGAATGGGAATTGAAGGGCTCTGAAAAGTTGATGTATTCCACCCCATCCATCCACTTCCCTGACAGAGGGTCTAAGATTCCTGACACTGAAGTCACTTCTTTGGGCAAGGTATTGTATCACCAATTACAACAGATATATGATATTGCTTATTGTCTGTTTAGCTCTTGTTTCAATGCATGGACTCCACCAGTTTTCTGGGAAGAGATTAAAGTGAGGAGATCAAGGGAAGGCAAGTTTTGGCAGAAGAAGTGGAATATAGGAAAGATTCAGAGCAGGAAAACTCAATACTAACAGTTAGTTTAGATAGAAATAAGGCCCAAGGGGACACTTGGAGGTTGAGGCGAGTCAATATAGGGAGAAAAGATTTTTGCCAAGTTAAAAAATTCTGATTCTCTTGCTAGCTAAGATACTTTCAAGAAATATTTAGGAATAGTTTGGGTAGTACATGGGTGACACAGTGCCACATATTCAAAGTAGAGAACCTATGGAAATGAAGAGGGGTCCGAAAAGGTATATAAGGGAACCGAAAGACAAACGCACCCTGCTGACAAGTTCATGAAGTCCTGTCACTGACCCCTCGTTGTGGTTCCTTGAAAGGGCAGCCTTGCCATGGTGCCTGTCACACATGCCCCCAGTAGAGTTCAGATCAAATCATTCCCTGTGTGAGGATGGGGGTGGGGACATTGACACACTGACCCTCTGAGTCTGTAGAGGGCAATCAGCCCCCTGGGTCCCAACTTTCTTCCTCATGTGCAAAGCAGGGGTGTCCCCATGGTGTCCTGCAACTCTCTCTCCATCACTTGCCCTGCCATGGCACATGCTGCCCAGCATGTCCCTAGAAGGGCTGGTGGGCACTCAGATGGGGGCAGGTGAAGAAAGGTCATGGGTGCCACCATATTCCAGTGTCCACAGAGGCCACCACCACCTCTGCCCTTCAGCTGAGATTCAACCAGCCACGCAACAAATCACCCTGTATTCTCATCAGATCAGACAACATCTTCATTCACTCTCAGGTGTGGGGGAAGACGATTTAAACTAGAGATGAGGTCCCAAGAGGGCCTTGCTGCTAAATTGGTTGGATAAGTAGCAAGCGCAGCAAATCAGCCCTTAGTGAGTTTAGCATTTGAGAATCACCATGATTCTTGCTTGATGGGAGAAAAGGGAGAGAATGACATAGGAAACCAAGTACCCTATCCCTGACGTCCTATTGTTGAGTAATCAGGGCCAATCATAGACCCATGGTGTGAAGAAGAAGGCTTTGTTAATCACAGTGTGCAGAAAATTATATTTTGGCTAAGGAAAGCCTCTTTAGCATGCATTTCGCCTATTGTGTGGGCTTGGGGGAAATTATGTAACAAGGAGAGGTGTTGCTTACAGGAAGCAAAGTGGCACCCTTTGTGCCCCCCACCATTCCTGTCTCAGACCCCAGGAAACTGCTTCCATTTTCCTACAGCTGCCAGGAGCAGGCAGTGGGCACCAGAACCCCCTTCCTTAAGTGAGCCTGGACACCCTGGCTGGGATTTGCCCATGGGGAGACTTTAGAGGGTGATATCCCACTATTGCCCACAGTTCACTTGGTGGAAGTTTATTCAGAAGCATTTCCCTGACTGTTAGGGGGTGAGTGCCTCTCTGACAGCCAAACAGAATGTGACTTATTTCTTCCACTGTTCCCAGCAAAGCATGCAACTCCTGACTCTCAGTGGAGAATTTACTCACTGAAAATAGCAGGTCAAGGACTGGCTGCTTCTTAGACCTCCTAATTCACCACCACTGGTTCCCCATTTCCCTGCTGGCACAGGCTCAGGACATCTGAAACAAGTTTAATAGCAGCCTAATTTCAATCAAGATATTTACTACAATTTTTGTTTTTGTTTTAGCTAAAAGAATAACAATACAAATACGTTTAAAATGTCACTTGGAGGTCAAACATCGTATGAAAGTAAATACTGCACTTGCTTTTTAAGGCAGTCAACATTATTAAGATCCCCCATTTGCAAGATGGAGATTGGTTGGTTCTCCACTGTAGTAGGGTAGAAGAGAGCAGAAAAAAAGCCTGGGTAGCTTTCTTCACGCTGTCTTTGTCCTTTGGGTGGCAGGTTGGAGTGCAGTAAGAAGAGAAAATCAATAAGAAAGTGGAAAGGAAGCAGAAGAGCTCAGGACCAGTCCTAGCAAAAGCAGAGACACTACCAGAGCCTCTCTGGCATCTTTGTTCCCTCCAGTGTGGGAAAATGATATCTGGAATGAAGTGTGAGAGGATGACACCTATTCCATACCCCGATCATTCTTTCCCTTTGGAAGGACTTCCATTAGCACCAGACTCTTGGCCTTTCTCTTTACTCCTTCCTCCATAGTGACAAGGAGTGAGTAAGGAAGCACAGGCCAAGAATGTTTGAATATCAGTTTTATAGGTGGTACGAGATATTGAGTTAAGATTTCAAGACATTCCTCCAAGCCACCTTCCAAATGTACTTGTAAGTTTCTTCACGCCAAGGGTCATGCGATATACTTCTTTTTGAATATGTGTCAACACCCATTCTTTCATGGAACAGAGGTAATGTTTGGGAAAATGCTAGCTTCCTTTTCTTTTTTGTGTTTTTGTGTATTTCTCCAATATGAGGCAGCCTTGGCCCAGTTATGAAGAGGATGCACCGTGGTTAGACAGAGGTGGCCTATTTGGTGGTCCAAGGCTGTCTGGGTCTACTGAGCCAAGAGCTAGTGGCTGTTAAGGTGCCTGAGAGACATACAGACTGGGTCAGGGACGGATGGGGAATATGCCAGACACCCACAGTGACTGCAGCACCATCGTCTGATGAGAAAAGGCCAAATCTTCACGGCCCTGACCAACTTGCACAGGAATAGGCCACGAGTTCATCAGCCATAGTGACCAAGAAACCACCAACATGTAGATGAGCTCTTGCAGCCAGAGCAGAGTCAAATCCACTTTGGGGGCCCCTTTCGCATGGCAACATAAGTCAGCCCAGCCTCTGTGGTCCCTGGAGTAGCATCTCAGAGACAAGCCAGGAGACAGAGGGCCAATCTGAAAGACTGCTCAATTCTACAAAAAAGGCTGAGTTAAACCTCAAAAGAGAGTGTCAATTTCTGTTTCCAATAGAGATTTAAACTGATCTAAAGATTTTCTCTCCACTATCTAGCCAATGGGCTCCCAGCTCATAAAAAAGATCACGTCAGTTAGAGATCAAATAAAGAATCTATATCCTCTTTACACATCCCACATGTAGTAGGAATAAAGTTGGCCAGGCTTTTGGTATCATCTATTTATTAAAATAGCCGTGTTGGCCAGACACAGTGGCTCATGCCTGTAATTCCAGCACTTTGGGAGACCAAGGTGGGTGGATCACTTGAGGTCAGTAGTTCGAGACCAGCCTGGCCAACATGGTGAAACCCCATCTCTACTAAAAATACAAAAAATTAGCCAGGCATGGTGGTGGGCGCCTGTAATCTCAGCTATTCAGGAAGCTGAGACAGGAAAATCACTTGAACCCAGGAGGCAGAGGTTGCAGTGAGCTGAGATCATGCCATTGCACTGCAGCCTGGGCAATAAGAGTGGAACTCCATCTTAAAAAAAAAAAGAATAATGTTGTGATCATGCTATATCCATTCCTTCATTCATGTATTCAACAGATAGTGATCACACACCTACTACACATTAAGAATTGTGCTAGGCACTCAGGCTACTGATTGAACTTGAGGAAGATGACAGATTTATTTTGGTCCAGCAACAATGCTGTCTGCCTAGACAATAACAGAGAGGACTTTACATGTGCTGGAAAAGTTAGACTCGTCAGCTAAGATATGTGCCTTAAATAGCTTAAGTCTTCTAAAGTTCTAATTTTCTGGTAAAATAGTTACTATTCCACTGAGAGTAACTGGCTTAAGGTTATCGCTGCTGACTTTTTCTGCAATGAGATGAAATATGGACTATAATGAGACCACAGAAGGAAAGCATAGAGCCCAATGAACAGTAGCTCCAAATATTTGTTCAGTGACGTTTATGAGTCAAAATATCATTTTGGCCAGGCATGGTGGCTCACGCCTGTAATCCCAGCACCTTGGAAGGCCAAGGAGGGGGGATCACTTGAGCCTAGGAGTTTGAGACCAGCCTGGGCAACATGGTGAAACCCTATCTCTACCAAAACAAAAAACAAGTTAGCTGGGCATGATGGTGCGTGCCTGTAGTTAGTCCCAGCTACTTGGGAGGCTGAGGTGGGAGGATCACTTGAGCCTGGGAGGTGGAGGCTGCAGGGAGCCAAGATTGTGCCACTGCACTGCAGCCTGGGCAACAGAGCAAGACTCTGTCTCAAAAAAAATTATCTCCTATTATTATTAGTATAATGTATAATTATATTGATTATTATATGAATATTTGTATTATTTATAATATATATTTGATATCAATAATTGTAATCCTATCATAAGTCTTTAATTGTGGGCTATATTCGTATTATTTATATATCCATAATTTGCGCATAATATTTATACATTATTTATACATGATTATGTATATACTTTTATATATATAAAAAATTGTAAAGTCATTCCTCAGAGCAATGAAAGAATTAGTTTATGGAGACTAATCAGCTGTGCAAGTTTTCTAAACCCCATTGTAAAACTGATGAATCCAAAACACAGGAGAGATTATGAAATCTATCACACTGATAATTCGTACAAGAGGAAATACAAATAACAAACATGGAGAAATAATTTATATCTTCACAAGCATAACCAAAGAACTGCATACTAAAGCAAACTTGAGGATTTATTTTCACCTGAATTAGCAAAAAAAAAAAAAAAAAAAAAAAAAAAAAAAAATAGTATCAGCAATTTGCTTAAAAAAACAGTGTCATACATTCACTGCTATATTACTGTTGGCATTGGTATTATAAACATTTTTGGGAAAAGAAGTATGCCAAAGAACAGGCAGATCAACAAAGATTGTCATAAACTTTAACCTAGTAATTTTATTCCTAAGACTTTATCCCAAGAAAATAATTTAGTAGAAGCAAAAACCCTATGATGAAAGAAGGAATGAAAAAAAGTCACATTTGAACAGTCAACAAGACAATGTAGTTACATTACACAATAAATTAAGAAGCAGCCACTGAGAAAATAGCTAAGAAAATATATGGCAATGTGAAAATGTGAAGTGTTATTAAAATAAAAAGCAGAGTTAAAATGATAGTACAATTGCCACTATATAAAACATGAACATTATAATAAGCAAAAAATGGCAGCAGTTGTGTTGGGATGGCATGATTACCATTTTTTCAATATTTTTGACATTGTTAAACATCTCATTTCAAATAAAATGTATTCACAAACACAATCTAAGGTCTCCCCCAAGTATATAATGGTGCATTGTCTGATAAATTTCAAAAATAGTCCCACGTATCATAGCTGCACTTCAGGGGCTGGGAAATGGCTTTTAACCAAGATCTATAAGGAGCATGTTGAGTGGTTTGAGGTGTGTTCAGAATAGTAGCAGCACGTAGGGAAAAGTCATCGCTTCTTCCAGGAACCACATTAACCAGCTCCCTATCACTCAGCACATCAGACACGGCCTCAGGCTTCCCAGAACTCCCACATTCTGGTGGAAATACTCTACAGAAAGCATGGAACAGCCAAGCCAACCAGCCAGGCTGAAAGGTTTTTAATTAGATCAGAAGGGTCCAGTGTGGTCTGGATTTCACATGAAATCTATTTTTTTCATCTATTTTCTTATACTCAAATACTACTATTGTTAGCTTCTCTAGGAGACATTCAGCCTAGTTTAACTTATTATTTATTATTTTATTACTGTATCTTATTTTAATTATACAAATGTTACTTTTTAGAAGACACATTACTTCCTGGGTGTTTGAAAAGGAACCTACCAGGGCCCTTCATCTAAGCTTACTCACAAAAACAATGTCATGGATCTTTTTATTCAAGTGCAGAAAGGCAAGGAACTGAAAGGGGCAAGGAAGCTGGCCCACCCCTTTTGTTTGTGCTCAGCACTTTTGATCCCAAGACTTCCTGAGAGAAAAGACAGCACAAACCACCCGCGCAGAGAGGCAGAGGGCAGCTGAGTTTTCTATTGCTCCAATTTCCTCAGGAGGACCACCTCAGAGTGACAAGAAATGGGGAGACCATAACACTACTATTTGATGTTTTATCTATTTTTATTTTTGGGGGACGGAATCTCACTCTGTTACCCAGGCTGGAGTGCAATGGCGTGATCTTGGCTCACTGCCACCTCCCCCTCCCAGGTTCAAGCAATTCTCCTGCCTCAGCCTCCTGAGCAGTTGGGATTACAGGCATGTGCCACTATGCCTGGCTAAATTTTGTATTTTTAGTAGAGACGGGGCTTCCCCATGTTGCCAAAGCTGGTCTCGAACTCCTGACCTCAAATGATGCACCTGCCTCAGCCTCCCAAAGTGCTAGGATTACAGGCGTGAGCAACCATACCCAGCCAATGCTGCTATTTTAATAGATGATACCAAAAGCCTTAGCTGGCATTTTACAAAACCTCTCCTCTGACAGAGGAGGGTTCTCCCTGGCATCTCCATGCACCTTCAGCAAACTCAGGTGACTTGTGCAGCCCGGTGGGTTAATGTTTCACAGTTTCATCTCCTGCAGGAGGTTTAGTCCTCTCGACAGCAAGTGAGAACAGCTAGGAAAGTTGTTTCCTTTAAGCTCCAGCTTATTACTCAAAATGAACAGTTTTCCTTCACAGAGCTTTTCTCTGATTATTTGTTAGTAAATAATGAGCATAAACAGCCACGAAGTTATCTCATTTGAGATATTAAAGATCATATTGAAAATAGACTCCATAAATTCATATCCGCTAAACTTATGTCATCTTCTGTTTTGCCTTCTGACAATCATGTGAAAATCCCAAGGATGTTAGAATTTTATGCATCTATTATTAGGCCTGGGCAGGATTTTCCCCATGGAATTGCATTCACCCTACTTTGAGGAGGAACACCAGTAATGCAGTTTCAAAACTGCATAGCAAAGATGTTGAGAGAAAGGCTGTATCAAATCTGCTATTTCCTACAAAATAAGCAACATTTTGAGCATTTCTTGAGCTTCCAAAACCTGGCCAGACAATGTGCTCTAATGCTAAAAAATCCAAAGCTTGGAAAATCATTTCCCCGTATCACCTTTTCAGGACAATGTCGATTTTCTTAGTTCTAGAGAAAATTCCCTCAATATATAATCCCACTCTGTCCTTGTAAATGACCCTCAACTGTTTCTTTAAGAGCCGAGGAGCCTATTTTCTAAAATGTAAATTACTTTATAAACTACCATAAAATTCCAATTTAATTCATATACATCAGAATAAAAGGGCTGAGGCCGGGCACGGTGGCTCATGTCTGTAATCCCAGCACTTTGGGAGGGTGAGGCGGGTGGATAACTTGAAGAAAGGAGTTCGTGACCAGCCTGGCCAACATGGAGAAACTTCATCTCTACTAAAAATACAAAGTTTAGTCAGGTGTGATGGTGCACACCTGTAATCCCAGCTACTCGGGAGACTAAAGCAGGAGAATTGCTTGAACCCAGAAGGCTGAGGTTGCAGTGAGCCAAGATCGTGCCTCTTGTCTGGGCGAGAGAGCGAGACTCTGTCTCAAAAAAAAAAAAAAAAAAAAAAAAAGCAAATAAAGGGAGTGGTCTTGATCCAGTTACCTTCCAGAGTCAACTGACAAAACCCTGTCCCTACTAAAAATACAAAAATTAGCTGAGTGTCATGGTGCATGCCTGTAATGCCAGCTACTTGGAAGGCTGAGGCAGGAGAATCACTTGAACCCGGGAAGCAGAGGTTGCAGCAAGCAGAGATCACACCACTGCACTCCAGCCTAGGCAGCAGAATGAGACTCTGTCTCAGATAAATGAATGAATGAATGAATGAATGAATGAATGAATGAATGAATAAATAAATAAATAAACAAATAAATAAAAGGGTTGAACATTTTCAGGGCATATACTTTATGTGTGCAGGGAGAAGGCAGATATGGTAATGATAGCAAGGGAAGGAAATTCTGATATTTTGGCCCTTTCCCTACAGTGAGGCATAAATTGGCATGCAAGTACCTCTCACGCAACCCCGGTTACTACGTCAGCCCTAACATGGCCATAAACGGTGCATCCTATGAAAGTGTTCTTTATAAAACATTTCCTTCTCAAATTCACAGCTACTTAGCCATAGCTACGATTCCTTGGTGACTGAGGAGAGATTTTACCACTTGAACTGTTTTAAAGCAAGACCAAATAAACTGAACAAGTACAGCATTTGCAACCAGTTTCCCTTACAATTCTCTCATTATGACCCCACTTCATCACCAGTGTCAGCTCTGCTCAGGAAGAAGTTCCTACACAGTTCCAGAGAGGATTCCTAACCTATAAAAGAAGTAATAATAATGATGTTTTAAGGCTGTTGTCAGTGTACTGTGATGCTAAAATCACAACTGAGGTTTTTCTGCTCTCTCCCGTCTTACAGAGCCAGGAACCTCTAACAACAGTGGTTGCTGGTAAGGGATTTTATCAGGTATGATTCTACCATCAAAATTCAAATATGATTTTTCATGCATTCCTATGCACTTACCTCCAATAACTCTACAAGTTTTTCTCTGCATCTTTTATGGTCTTCTAAGGAATTGGTAGGCTACTCACTTCTCGTTTCATCTCTGAGGCCTCTTTGCTAGTTTCTGTCTCTCTTTAGATGTTCAGCACAATAGAATCAACCAAATTCTCTAAGGAAACATGTCAGTTATTTGAGAGCATAGAGGGCAGCCCTTCTCTTGGTGTTCTCTTATTACTACTGCATACATAAAATGCTTTCTACTGTAACCCTGAGGAAAATCAGGTTTTGAAAAAAAAAAAAACAAACAAACAAACTCGGGGCACAGTGGCTCACACCTGTAATCACAGCACTTTGGAAAGCCAAGGTGGGCAGATCACAGGGTCAGGAGTTTGAGACCAGTCTGACCAGCATGGTGAAACCCCGTCTCTACTAAAAATACAAAAATTAGCCGGGTGTGGTGGCACACACCTGTAATCCCAGCTACTCAGGAGGCTGAGGCAGGAGGATCGCTTGAACTGGGGAGGCGGAGGCTGCAGTGAGCCGAGATCACCGCACTCTAGCCTGGATGAAAGAGCAAGACTCCGTCTCAAAAATAAAAAAAAAACAAAAAGCCAGCTCTCTGGAGATGGAAGTGTAGAGGAGAGGAACGGGAAATATCTCATTAGAACTTACAGAAGACACCGTCACTGAGAATTCAGGCTTGAAACAGGGAACAGGAAGCAGTCATCCAATAAGATGACCAGATTTTCAACTAAAAGAGAAGTCTTTTGCTGGTTATGACCTGAAGATTGCCTGTGCTGTCCCTTGGGAAAGACACAGCCACTATTAAAGCTACGTTATGATTAATGGAATCAGGCCCATATGTTAAGTTTCAGAAACAGGTAAAGAAGTCCTGCTTCCCAGACCTTCCAGCATAATTACTCAAAAGGGAGGATGGTAATAATTGCACATGCCGAAATCCTTGTGGGCACAGTTTGAAATGACCTACTATAAACCAGAAATTACTTCATAGTTTCTTGTTTTAACTCGAAAAGTTTTGTGAGTTGTGTATTCTACCCCGTAATATACCTATGTTATTTTAATACAAAAATAGTGTTTTAAATTGCCATTTATGTTTCCCTGATGCACTACTGGCATATTAAGTGCCTCCATTTAATAAGTACCAAGTGTACGGCATAGTTTAGACTTCTACACAGCGCCTGAGAGCCTTGCTACAATGCAGATTCTCATGGCAGCAGGGGCAGTGGGGACCAGGATTCTACATTGTAACAAGCCCTCCGGGGGACTCTGATTTAGACTAATTAGCCAGGACAGTAAAAATTGGGTCAGCCAAAAGTAGGGATTAAAAGTCTTTGGGTCCTTAGAAACTTGTATTATATGGGTGGCTTAAAGATCCAATGCCAATGGCTTAAAATCAAGAAAAGGAACTTCTCAGATCTCATTCAGGAGCCAAGAATCGGAGCCGAACTCATTGTGAGCAGGGTGGTGGCAACATGAGTATGTTGCACAGTAAAGAAGCAGAGTGGGTGACCAGGAGCTGTGTCTGCAGAAGAAATTAGGAACCAGGCACTAAGAGGAAGGAAAAGTTCACCAGAACAACTTCCACCAGCATGATGAGCTCAGCATTTAAGCCAGAGAAGTATGTTGGGGGAGAGGGCAAATATTCCTGCTGAGCCAATGTGTGATCAAATTGTAACTTACCTGAGATATAGAATATTTATTTCTACAAGTTAGCAGTCACTCTTTGGGAAAGTGTTACTTTGTGTACATTAGGGTCTTAATCAATTTCCTTTGGAAAATTCCCAATTTTGTTCTTCATTGTATTCTAAAGAATGTATGTGAACTCTTATTTACTTTTTGTTTGTTTGCTTGTTTGAGACAGCGTCTTGTTCTGTCACCCAGGCTGGAGTGTGGTAGCACAATCTCGGCTCACTGCAGCCTCAACCTCCCAGGCCCAAGTGATCCTCTGACTTCATCCTCCTATATAACTGGGACCACAGGCATGCATCACCACACCCAGCTAATTTTTTAATTTTTTGTAGAGATGGGGTATCACTATGTTGCCCAGGCTGGTCTTCATCTCTTTGGGCTCAAGTGATCTTCCCACCTCTGCCTCCCAAAGTGCTGGGATTACAGGTGTGAGACACCACACCTGGCCTAAACTCTTATTTTTAAAGGGGAAAGGGATATGTCCAAATCTAGATAGAGCTAACTGTAGAGAAGAGTTCTAGAGGTCAGGTTCAGAAGAAGCTACAGTCCAAAAGGAGTGAGTAGGAACCTGTGATCGGGGCCAGTCAGGATAGAAACAGCTGCGGGAGAGAGTTGGGGTCACTGCTCCCCTCGCCCCTGCTCTTTGACTCTAAAGCTGAGCCACCTCTCTGCAAGAAAAGCTTGGAATTTCCCTCTGCTTGAGTCATAGCCTAAGACTGGGACTCCCAAATTGAACTTCATACTGGTGCTCACATATGAGGTATGTCCTGCAGAGGTATGAGGCGTGGCTTGGGGTTTTATCATCATGCCTCAGACTAAAGAGTAAGTGAAAGATAGAACCATGGTAGAGTCAGTGCTCCAGCAAAGGACGGGCACTTGTTTTTTCGCTCTGTTCTATTTGGTGTTTTATGTCCTGAGTGAGTTTTTAGGACAGATTTTAGTTCATAAGTAGTGTCTAGGTAGAGCATGAGCTTTGAGGAGCATCTCATTCTCCACCTCTCCCCAGGTCACTCCCAAATGACGTACTGTGGATCCAGTTCTCCCTCTGGCCTATCTGTGGGTTGTCCCTACCTCTCCTCAGAAAGGTGTCAGCACGTCCTGACCAACAAGCATCCCCAATGATCTGCTGTAGTATCAGCAACCCCAGCCTAAGGAGAGGGCTGCTTGAGGCAGACAGGCCACAGAAAGCAGCGTAACCATGCCTAGCCCTTGAGCTACAAGGATCAAGGGCTTTCCTCTTGCCTAGCCTTCATCTCTCTTCTTCATCCTCTCTCTAGGACTGTTTATCTTCCTCACTCCCCATTCAACTATTTTAGAAAAGACAGAACACTTATACACTGTTGGTGGAAATGTAAATTAGGAGAGCCTCTATGGAAAAGAGCATAGACATCTTTCAAAGAACTAAAAGCAGATCCACCATTTGATCCAGCAATTCTATTACTGGGTATCTACCCAAAGGAAAATAAGTAATTATATTAAAAAGACATCTGCACTCCTATGTTTATCACAGCACAATTCACAATTGTGAAGATAAAGAATCAACCTAAGTACCCATCAACTGATAAGTGGATTTTAAAAATGTTATACACCGTGGAGCGTCTCTCTCCACACACACACACACACACACACACACACACCGCGGAGCATCTCTCTCTATACACACACACACACACACACACTCTATACACACACACTATACACACACACACTCTATACACACACACACACACCGTGGAGCGTCTCTCTCTATACACACACACTATACACACACACACACACACTCTATACACACACACACTCTATACACACACACACTCTATACACACACACACACACTCTATACACACACACACACCGTGGAGCGTCTCTCTCTATACACACACACACACACACTATACACACACACTCTATACACACACACTCTATACACACACACACTCTATACACACACACTCTATACACACACACACTCTATACACACACACACACTCTATACACACACACACACCGTGGAGCGTCTCTCTCTATACACACACACACACACACTATACACACACACTCTATACACACACACACTCTATACACACACACACACTCTATACACACACACACTCCATACACACACACACTCTATACACACACACACACTCTATACACACACACTCTATACACACACACACTCTATACACACACACACACTCTATACACACACACTCTATACACACACACACTCTATACACACACACACACTCTATACACACACACTCTATACACACACACACTCTATACACACACACACACTCTATACACACACACTCTATACACACACACACTCTATACACACACACACACTCTATACACACACACTCTATACACACACACACTCTATACACACACACACACTCTATACACACACACTCTATACACACACACACTCTATACACACACACACACTCTATACACACACACTCTATACACACACACACTCTATACACACACACACACTCTATACACACACACTCTATACACACACACACTCTATACACACACACACTCTATACACACACACTCTATACACACACACACTCTATACACACACACACACTCTATACACACACACACACACACACACCGTGGAGCGTCTCTCTCTATACACACACACACACACACACTCTATACACACACACTCTATACACACACACACACTCTATACACACACACTCTATACACACACACACACACACCGTGGAGCATCTCTCTCTATACACACACACACACACACACGCACACACACACCGTGGAACGTCTCTCTCTATACACACACACACACACACCGTGGAACGTCTCTCTCTATACACACACACACACACACCGTGGAACGTCTCTCTCTATACACACACACACACACACCGTGGAACGTCTCTCTCTATACACACACACACACACACCGTGGAACGTCTCTCTCTATACACACACACACACACACCGTGGAACGTCTCTCTCTATACACACACACACACACACCGTGGAACGTCTCTCTCTATACACACACACACACACACCGTGGAACGTCTCTCTCTATACACACACACACACACACCGTGGAACGTCTCTCTCTATACACACACACACACACACCGTGGAACGTCTCTCTCTATACACACACACACACACACCGTGGAACGTCTCTCTCTATACACACACACACACACACCGTGGAGCGTCTCTCTCTATACACACACACACACACACCGTGGAACGCCTCTCTGTACACACACACACACACACACCGTGGAACGTCTCTCTCTGTACACACACACACACACACCGTGGAACGCCTCTCTCTATACACACACACACACACACCGTGGAACGTCTCTCTCTATACACACACACACACACACCGTGGAACGTCTCTCTCTATACACACACACACACACACCGTGGAACGTCTCTCTCTATACACACACACACACACACCGTGGAACGTCTCTCTCTATACACACACACACACACACCGTGGAACGTCTCTCTCTGTACACACACACACACACACCGTGGAACGCCTCTCTCTATACACACACACACACACACACCGTGGAATGCCTCTCTCTACACACACACACACACACACACACCGTGGAACGCCTCTCTCTATACACACACACACACACACCGTGGAACGTCTCTCTCTATACACACACACACACACACCGTGGAACGTCTCTCTCTATACACACACACACACACACCGTGGAACGTCTCTCTCTATACACACACACACACACACCGTGGAACGTCTCTCTCTATACACACACACACACACACCGTGGAACGTCTCTCTCTATACACACACACACACACACCGTGGAACGTCTCTCTCTATACACACACACACACACACCGTGGAACGTCTCTCTCTATACACACACACACACACACCGTGGAACGCCTCTCTCTATACACACACACACACACACCGTGGAACGTCTCTCTCTATACACACACACACACACACCGTGGAACGCCTCTCTCTATACACACACACACACACCGTGGAACGTCTCTCTCTATACACACACACACCGTGGAGCGTCTCTCTACACACACACACACACACCGTGAAACGTCTCTATACACACACACACACACCGTGGAACGCCTCTCTCTATACACACACACACACACACACACACACACCGTGGAACGTCTCTATACACACACACACACCGTGGAGCATCTCTCTCTATGCACACACACACACACACCGTGGAACGTCTCTCTCTCTACACACACACACACACACACACACACACCCCGTGGAACATCTCTCTCTATACACACACACACACACACACACCGTGGAACGTCTCTCTCTATACACACACACACACACACCGTGGAACGTCTCTCTCTATACACACACACACACACACACACACACACACACACACCATGGAATACCACTCAGCCATAAAAAAGAATGAAATAATGTCTTTTGTGGCAACATGGATAGAACTGGAGGCCATGATCCTAAGTGAAGTAACTCAGGAATAGAAAACTAAACACTGCATGTTCTCACTTATATGTGGGAGCTAAGCATAGGGCACACACAGGCATACAGAGTGGCATAATGAACATTAGAGATGCAGAAGTGGGGAGGGTGGGAGGGGTGTGAAGGATTAAAAAAATCACCTATTGGGTACAACGTACACTATTCAGGTGATGGGTGCAATAGAAGCCCAGACTTCACACTCTACAATTCATCCATATAATCAAAAACCACTTGTACCCCTAAAGCTATTGATTTTTTTTTTTAAGTAAAGACAAGACAGGAGAGGCTAAATACAATTGCTCTGAGACTCTTTGTAAAAAAAAATATTATATAGAGACCTACATACAAACAGGTCGTATAATCATCCTGACCCTGAGAAGCTCTGTTCAAATAATTTATAAAGATCTAAGTCAAAGAAGTTAACACCTAAGACCCAATAGGATATTCAGAATGAGAACATTCCATTATTAAACCCATATTTATCAAATTGTTAACAGGCACTGAATACCATAGTTTATAGGAAAACTAAACAGCTCATAGACTTACAGGTATCCTCAAAATTTGTTTCTTAATCACTGTTTCTAGTTATGCTAAGGTTTTCTACATTATATGTTATTGGTTACTTAGAGACAAGGCCCTTGGTTATAATGAAGAATATGAATTAAAGCACAAATCAGACATCCCAAGGAGCTTGCCTGGTTTGCCAAATACAGATATCATGTACATAAAAGTTGAGCTATAGAATGTGTTTTATTGTGAGTATTGTCAAAAAAATCCTCATTAACCAGAATAGAATATATGTTTCCTAATAATCACAACACGATGCATAACATTTATTGAGCAATTACTAAGAGAAAGGCAGTGCTAATTGCTTTAGCTGCATAATATAATTCAATCCTCACAATATACTTGTCACAGAGGTGGAAATGGGACAGGAACTACTTGAATGTCTGTCAATTCGACTAGAAAGAATGAAATAAAACCAATTTCCAATTCTGCATAACCCCATTGTATTACCAGAATGAGATTCTGATTAGCCAAGCCGAGGGATATATTCTTGTTCCTTGACTATGCTCTGGCGGGGAGAAGGATCTGCTAGGAGCCTCCATGGACACAGTTGTCTTCTTAGCAAGAAGGCCATGCTGTTGATCTGTTTCACAAAAGCTTCTCCCAGAGTAAAACGGTAACTCCCTTGCAGCAACTCAGAGCACCATTGAAAAGGCAAAATGCTGGGTGCTTAGGAAAAATGCAAAACACACTCATAGAGGTTAAATAAGTTGTTATCCAAGTTCACATAACTACAAAATGTTCACCTGTAGACAAGAAGACAGGATGCCTCAAGCTCAGTGTATGTTCTGTTACAACTTGAGCTACTGTGCAGAAACCAAAAGACACACACACAAGGTCAATGTGTTTTAAGATGTGAACTGGGCTGGGCGCAGTCACTCATTTCTGTAATACCAGCACGTTGGGAGGCTGAGGTGGGCGGATCACCTGAGGTCAGGAGTTCAAGACCAGCCTGATCAACATGGTGAAACCCCATCTCTACTAAAAATACAAAATTAGCCAGGCATGGTGGCGCACATCTGTAATCCCAGGGACTTTGGGAGGCTGAGGCAGGAGAATCACTAGAATCTGGGAGGTGGAGGTTGCAGTGAGCTGAGATGGTGCCATTGCACTCCAGCCTGGGCAACAGGAGCTGGACTCTGTCTCAAAAAAAAAAAGATGTGAACTGATCAGTTTCATCCTTTCTTCTCCCCTTTAAGCCAGAAACTACTTCAGACAAGCCAGGGCTTCAAAATGACAAACTTGTGTCAAGAAAGTAATAAATAAATAAATAACAAATGGTAAAGACTTTAACGGACTCATACAGGTCGGTTTTAAACCCCCCTTCTGCTACATAGAACCTGTGAGGACTGAATTATATTATGCAGACAAAGCAACTAGCATGGTGCTTTTCCCTCAGTATTGCTCAATAAATGTTATGCATTATAATGTGATTATTAGGAAGCATATTCTATTTTGATGGATGAATTTTCCTTTTGAAAATATAGCAATTGAAGATAACAATTCAATTGAAGCAATTAAAGATAAAGACTCTAGGATAAGTAAAGATTTCTTAAAATTTCTTAAACAGATGACTTCAGCACTCACCATAAAACAAAAGTATAATAAACTGAAATACATAAAAAATTTGAGAACTTTTGTTTATTAAAGAAAACAAGAATAGGAAGGAAAGCCAAGATTGGGGGAAGATATTTGCAATACATATGAATGCCAAAGGACTCTTACCCAGCATCTACAAAGAACGCCTCATCTATTGCTGTAGGACAAGTTACCCCAACATTTAGGGGCTTAAAACAACAAATATCTATTAGCTCACAGTTTCTGTGGGTCAGGAACCTGAGCATGGCTTAGTTGAGTGCCTGTGGCTTAGAGTCTCCCATGAGATTGGAGTTGAGCTGTCAGTGGGGCCTGTGGTCATCTCAAGGCCTCACTTGGAGAGGAGCTGCTGTGGGCAGGAATCAGGTGCTTTCTGGCTCTTGGCCGGAGACATCAGTTTCTTACCATGTGGCCCACTCCGTAGGTCAGCTCGCAAGGCAGTTGGCTTCTCCTAGAGCAAAGGCTCCAAGATAAATAGATAGAAAGAATGAAAGATAGATAGATAGATGATAGATAGATAAATAGATACATAGATAGGTAGGTAGGTAGATAGATAGATAGATAGATAGATAGATAGATAGATAACAGATAATAGGTAGACAGACAATAGACTGACAGATAGGTGAAAGATAATAGATAGATAGAGATATGATACATAATAGATGATTGATTGATAAAGATAGCTAGACAGACAGAGAACCAGCAAGACAGAAGTCACCATCTTCTGGTAACCTGATGTCAGAAGTGATGTCTTTTTTGCTGTATTCTTCTCATCAGAAGTGAGTCATGGTTGGGTCCGGTGGCTCATGCCTGTAATCCCAGCACTTTGGGAGGCTGAGGGCAGATTGCTTGAGGTCATGAGTTCAAGACCAGCCTGGCCAACATGGTGAAACCCCATCTCTACCAAAAAATACAAAAACTAGCTAGGTGTGGTGGTGGGCACCTGTAATCCCACCTACTTGGGAGGCTGAGGCATGAGAATTGCTTAAACTGGAGGTGGGTTGGGGCACAGAGGTTGCAGTGAGCTGAGCTCACACCACTCACTCCAGCCTGGGCAACAGAGCAAGACTCCATTTCAAGAAAAAAAAAGAAAGAAAGAAAGAAAAAAGAAAGAAGTGAGTCATTAGATTTGGTTCTGGTTCACACTCAAAGGAGAGGTACACAAGGGCGTGAACACAGCAGGGGAGAGTCCCTGGAGGCAGTTTTAGAGGCTCCTTCCACTTTATCACAAATCAATGAGAAGAAACAAACAGCACAATAGAAAAACAGACAAATAATTCAGCCCACACTTTACAAAACAAAATATCGCAATTGTCAATAAACAGAGGAAATAGTAGTCATTAGTCATGAAGGAAATAAAAATGGAAACCAAGATGAAATACTTCCACATAACTGATAGAATAGCTAACAATAAAAAGGCAGAACTTACACCAAGTGTGGGCAAGGATGTGGGACAACTGGAATTCTCTTATATAGCTGGTGGGAATATAAATTTGTATGATCACCTTATAAAACAATTTGGCAGTATTTATTGAAGCTAAACACATATATTCTATGACACAGCACTTCCATACCTAGAAAAATGCCTAACACAATTGCATGTATGTGTACACTCAAAAGGTGTGTGTAAGAAGATTCATAGCAGCTTTACTTACAAAAACCAAAACGCTGAAAATCACCCAAATGTCTATCAACCATAGAATAGATGAATAAATTGCAAATAATCATGCAATCAATTACAATAAAGCAACAAAAAGCAATAAACTATTGCTATATGTTAATAATATGAATGGATCTCATGAAATAACATTAAGTAAAGAAATGAGCCAGAAAAAGATACATCCTGTACAATCGTATTTATATAAAACTCAGAAACTGGCCAAACTAATCCATGGTGAGGGGAATGAGGAGAGCGGTCTTTTTTTGTAGGACTCAATGACTGGGAGGGATCAAGGCCGAAGGGACTAGGGACCTGGTAATGTCCTGTTTTCTTGATACAGTGATATGGGCCATTAACTTTGTGAAAATTCAATGTGCTATATACGCTTATGATTCATGCAACCTCCTGTATGCATATATTTCAATAAAAATTTTTCCTAAAAAAACACTTTGTGACAAACTTTCTTCTTCTGTGCTATTCAGAATGGCACCTGTGAATAAACTTACTAATAAATAAATTTATTTAAAACTGAAAATCTGTATCCATTGATGCTATGTCCTAAGTTCTAGTTCCTAAGGCCCTAAGTATCAAGATATATCTTTCAACTGAATTCTTACAAAGAAAAAATTCACCGACTTTTTTTTTTAACCTTTTGGTTTCTCTTCTGCCCCAAAGGAGCACTAGAGATGTACTCCACTTTTGGACTGGGTGCAGTGGCTCATGTCTGTAATCCCAGTACTTTGGGAGGCTAAGGCTGGTGGATCACCTGAGGTCAGGAGTTTCAAGACCAGCCCTGGCCCAACGTGGTGAAACCCTGTCTCTACTAAAAACACAAAAAATTAGTCGCGCGTTGGGTGTGCGCACTATAGTCCCAGCTACTCGGAGGCTGAGGGCAGGGAAATTGCTTGAACCTTGGGAGACAGGGGTTGCTGAGCTGAGATTGGCTCTCCAGCCTGAGCAACAGAGTGAGGACTCCATCTCAAAAAAAAAACTCCATCTCAAAAAAAAAAAAAAAAAAAAAACTTTGGAGGACACCAAAAGTTGATCTGTCGTTCCCATTTTTAATGAGTCCACAGATTCCTCTTGCTACAACATCTCAGTCTTAATATGAGAAAAAAAGGTTTATAAAAGATTTAGATGTTTTATTTTCTCCATTAACATTTATTACGTACAAATTATTTGACACTCAATCGTTTGTAGCTCTTTATCCAGGACCCATATTCTCAAATCTGCAGGATCAGGACATCGGTGTTTTGCAGGGTGGTATCATGAGATATCACCATGTGTGTATATGTGTGTGTGTATATATGTATGTGTGCATGTGTGTATGGGTGAATACATGTGTGTCTGTGTATGTGTGTGCATGCGTGTGTCGATGTGTACGTGTGTGTGTGTGTGTGTTGATGGGGTTCAGAAGAAACTGCTGCTGGGAGGGTTTTATGGAAATAGGTACAGATGGGGAATAAGGCAAGGACACCTAGAAAAGGAGAGATGTAGGAGAGAAGGAAGACTTGAGAGATTTCTTAGCCATATGTTGAAATTTCAAATACACTATCATATTGATACCAGCATGCATGTCCTGATTCTGCAGGTTTGGGAATATGGGTCCTGGATAAGGAGCTACAAACTATTTGGTGTCACATAACTAGTAGGTAATAAATATTAATGGAGATAATATCTAAATCTTTTATAAACCTTTTTTTTTTTCTGTGAAAAGTGAGAGGGGCATAAAAGGACTATGGCAGCAAGAAGTATAACCAAAATGTGGCCACATGCAATATTTTTATGGCTTCATAGAACCTTGACTTTGAAACAGATCTTTTTTTGGGGGGGGGGCAGTAATGTGGATGGAGTCTTGCTCTGTTCCCCAGACTGGAGTGCAGTGGCATGATCTCAGCTCACTGCAACCTCCACCTCCCAGGTTCAAGCGATTCTCCTGCCTCAGCCTCCTGAGTAGCTGAAATTATAGGCGTGTGCCACCACGCCTGGGGAATTTTTGTATTTTTAATAGAGATGCGGTTTCACCATGTTGGTCAGTCTGGTCTCAAACACGTGACCTCATGATCCACCCACCTCGGCCTCCCAAAGTGCTGGGATTACAGGTGTGAGCCACCGCACCCAGCCCTGAAATGGATCTTAAGAGTCATGTAATCTTACTCCAAAATTGAATCTTAAATTCCTCTTTTAGAAACTTCTGAAAGGGAGATTCTAGTTGAGAAACAATGAGAGTAACAGACGGCATAAATTCAAACATGTGTGATAGGACACTTGGTCCCTTAAGAGCCCCTAATTTAATCATTTGCCTCCACTCTCTTTTTTCTCTAACACAACGTTAGACTGGTTTTTCCATGAGATTTGAGGACTCATATTGTTTTATAACCTCAACACTGAAGAACTGTAAACAAAGGTGCATGCATACTGAATAGCCTTATTCAGTACATTTAAGAGCAGTAAATCTTTGTTTTTAAGCGCTTTAAGTTATAGCTACTGAACAGCAAACACCTCATTGGCCAAGCCAGGGAAGGTAGTGGTCTTCTGGAAAGCAAAGTTTGAAAAGGTCTTCTTCCTCTATATCACCACCAACTCTCCCCTAACCTCCTAGCCTTCTTTTCATACTAAATGTGTATCCTTCTCTCCCAAGCCATGGTGACACACAAATGATGAGAGTTGCTAAGTGGATATCTTCATCTTTGTTCTTCTTTTTCCAACTTCACTGAAAACTCCGCTTTAGAATGAAAGTTTTCTACATGCATCCAACATAGAAATCTGAAAAAAAAAAATAAAAAACCCTACTCTTTCTTTGTGCATCACTTAAAGATCTATGTAAATGCCTCCTAGTGAGGAATATCTACTTTTGTTTAAGTTTTGAAATCATTAGTTTTAAATTAGAATTAATGTTTGACATCAAGCAGTAGGCATCGATGGCAGAAAATTGATCAGTCTCAGGAAACTACTCAATGGTGGATTAAATACACACATTCTACAGAGTATACCCTGTGTACTGTCTAGTACATTATATGCATGCTTCTTGGGCATTGTGCATAGATAGTTAAAAACAATGATTTCCTCATAAACTCTTCTATACCCAGGACTTGCTTTCTTCAAAGGTGAAAAATACATGCATGAGTGCCATATCTGAATGCAAACCTCATAGACTAGTAGACTGTGATGGAGTCACAATGTCATATCCAGTTGGATGGACCTTTTCTAATAGTTTCCATTTTTATCAAAAGCAAAATGAAAGTTATTTTCAATGCAGGAGCAAATTCTAAACAACACCCACCAGAATTAGCAAAGCAACATTTCATCAGAAAATCACCTGCAGAATTTAGAATGCGATTTAGAATTACTAATTAGTGTGTTAAATGGATATATTCAGAAAGTGTGGAGGGGATGAGTCAACACTTCTGAAAGAACCTTAATTTCAGAATTTCCTGAGTGAGTGCCCCAAATTATAAGCCTACCCACACATTAGTACATGGGTTAGAGAAGTCGGCTCACCCAGACATTTGTTGTGTGCATAATTTTAATAAGAATAAATACTACTTTGGAAACTGCTCTGGTTCATTTTGCCAAAAGTAACACCCTTTCTGGGCACAATGCCACTAGATACTCACCCTTCTTTCTTTGTGACTGCAAGACCCTGAAACATTGTTTGCAATCTTATCAAAGGATTCATTGGATCAGAGGAAAATCAGAGAGAACATATTGTCCATTAAAATGTAGAGAGGTGGGCCTAAGATGCCTTAGAAGAAAGCTAGCTTTTATCATAACACACTGTTTACCTTTTCGTTATTTATTTTAAACTTGAATCCTATTATTTCACCATCTCTACTGTCACCCAGCCATCATTTCTTATCAGTTCTTAACTGGGCTATTGCAGTAGCTCCCTCCGTGGCCTCCTGGTCTTCAACCTGGCTCAGTACAGCCCAGTTTCCATTCAACAGCCAGCATGAACTTTCTAGAGCTGCCTGGACAGCTGAGGCTGTGCAAGCGGGAGAGGTGATCGCATACCCAGAGGAGGAGCCCATCCCTATGAGGACAAACCTCCAGCCCCTCCAAGATGGGAAGAGCCAATAGAGTCAACTCACTGCTACAGCATCTGTTGGTCCCCTTGGGGAACGATACCAGTAAGGGCTCAGTGCTGGTATCTGTTGCCGACAAGCTGGGCATTCCCTCCAAAACAGCAGCAGTGAAACAGACCTTGGTGAGTGAAGTGCATGCTGCCGGGCTCATTAGTAACCTCTATCTTTGCCACCAAGGCCATGATGCTCATGGGCCTATCATGGCACTTCTGGGTGGCTGGTGACAAAGCTGACAAACGTCAATCAGTCAAGTCATTTTATCTACATGGTTACTCGGTGCTGTTTCCATGGTAGGTGGATGCTTTCTAGGCATTCATACACTAAACCAACATCTTCATGCTTTGTGCCCACTCCCATTTTCTCACGCATGTGTCCCTCCTTCAGAACCCCTTGTCCCAATCATTTAACCCACTTCCTTCTATGCCACCATCCAGACATCTGAATGTATTCTCACCTCTGGCAACTTTAGGTGTGCTGCTCAAAGCTTTGTCCATTGGGAAAACATTTTTTTCCACCATCCAGTCACCCATGAATGTGGCTATAATGCAACTCCTGTTCATTCTTGGCTTGCCCCCACATACTGAACCAAGTCATCTATAGACCAACTTTGAAATTTTCTTACTTTTTTTTTTTTTGACGGATTATCACTCTGTTTCCAGGCTGCAGTGCAGTGGCACGATCTCAGCTTACTGCAACCTCTGCCTCCCAGGTTCAAGTGATTCTCTTGACTCAGCTTCCCAAGTAGCTGGAACTGCAGGTACATGCCACCATGCCCAGCTAATTTTTGTATTTTTAGTAGAGACGGGGTTTCACCATGTTGGCCAGGATGGTCTCCATCTCTTGACCTCGTGACCCACCCGCCTCAGCCTCCCAAAGTCCTGGGATTACGGGCATGAGCCACTGGGCCCAGCTGAAACTTTTTCTTTTCTTAAGAGACAGAGTCTCTCTCTGTCTCCCAGGCTAAAGTGCAGAAGTGCAATCATAGCTCACTGCAACCTCCAGCTCCTGGGCTCAGGCAATCTTCCCTCCTCAGCCTCCTGAGTAGCTCAGACTGTAGATATGCACCATCATGCCTAGTTAATTAAAACAATTTTTTTTTTTTGTAGAGATCGGTTCTTGCTATGTTGCCCAGGCTGGTCATCAACCTTGAATGTTTAAACATTTTCCTCCTCCTTGAGCTGGTCATAGGGAGTAAGTGCACTAGTGCAACTGCAGTGAGTGGCATGGGGGTTTGGGCTACCTGCTCGTGCAACTGACATGTGCCTGCTGGCCATGCTCTAATTTGATCCCAGATGCCCCATTTTCATCTTAGAGTGGGCTTTCTGAGCTCATTGGCTTTAGGACTTGGAAGGTTCAATGGAACGCAGTTCATAAATGGAAGATCTGAACACATGGTCACTCACTGTCCCATAGCTAAATGTTCCAATTCTATCAGGGCCCAGTGATGCACAGGGACTGTTTCCGAAGGCATGCCACTCTCTGCTGAGGATGACCTGGCTTCACTCCAGAATCACAGGGGCCTGTGTTGTGATTCTCCTACCAGAGCTTGTCATAAGTTTCATACTACATCATGCCTTCCCCACTGTCACTTCCTAAACCATAGGATCTGCCTGATCAATGATCCCAGCAGCAGGACTAATTGCTTCACGGCCCGGACCTGAAGCAGTGCTCTTTCCCACTCTGTGTGCTGTGCAAACTGGCAACCTTCTTTGTTACCTGGTACATGGGCTGAAGTAGTTTTCCCAGGGTCGAATATGTGGCCACCAGATTCTAAAGTGGCTCACTAGGTACCATGCTTCTTTTCCTGTGTGAAGAATTCAAGATATCAAAATGCATTTTTCTTTGAAAAGGATATCCCAGCATGGCCCTGACCAGACGACCCCCTAAAAACTTCACTGAGTTGTCCAGTGATCTTCATAGGGTTTCTCTCCCACCTTCTAAAGTACAGGTGACTTTCCGAGGCCTCCAGGGCACTGCTGTTTCTTGCTCATCCCGTCCAAGCAGCATGATGTTGATAAGATGGTTGGTGTGACTGGGGAATGGTCCATACCTCTTCACACTGTGTTATAACAGAGCAGGAGGACTAATATAGCCCCCCGGAAAAACTGTAAGTGAATATTGTCCTTTTCACATGAACATGAAGTGTTTCTCATCCTTTTTCTCCTTCTCCTTCTCCTTCTTCTCCTTCTTCTCCTTCTTCTTCTTCTTCTTTTTTTTTTGTGACAGGGTGTCACACTGGAGTGCAGTGGCTCAATCATAGTTCACTGCAGCCTCAACCTCCTGGACTCAAGTGATCCTCTCACCTCAGCCTCCCGAGTAGCTGGGGCTACAGGTGGGTGCCACAAGTCCCGGCTAATTTTTTGTAAATTTTTTGTACAGACAGGGTTGCACTATGTTGCCCACGCTGGTCTCAAACTCCTGGGCTCCAGCAATCCTCCCAACTCAACCTCCCAAAGTGTTGGGATCACAAGCATGAACCACTGCACCACCTCTGGTCCTTTTTCCTAATTGAAGTGAAGTAGAACACATTTTGCAAACTGATGACTCTATCCCACGTAGCTGAGATTAATCTGCTCTTTCAGTAACACCAGAATTGGCAAGCAACTTCCCAAATGGCTACCGTTTGGTTAAGCCTGTGGTACTCTCAAGTCATGCCCCAAGACCAATATGGTTTCTCCAGCGACCAGCCTGGCAAATTAAACTGAGAAATGACAGAGACCAACAACCCCACATCTTTCAGGTCACTAATCTCCATCATCTGCTCACAGCATCAGAGAATTCCATTTGGCCTTCCTTTTTTTTTTCTTTCTTTTTGAGACGGCATCTCGCTTTGCTGGCCAGGCTGGACTGCAGTGGCATGATCTCAGCTCACTGCAAGCTCCACCTCCCGGGTTCATGCCATTCTCCTCCCTCAGCCTCCCAAGTAGCTGGGACTACAGGTGCCCACCACCATGCCTGGCTAATTTTTTTGTATTTGTGGTAAAGACGGGGTTTCACCATGCTAGCCAGGATGGTCTCGATCTCCTGACCTCCAGATCCACCCACCTCAGCCTCCCAAAGTGCAGGGATTACTTACAGGCGTAAGCCACCGTGCCTGGCCTGTGACCTTCTTAATTATAAAAAAATCTTACTCTACAGACCAGGGACACAGTGTGGGATTACTCCAATAGTCAAATGCATTGATTCCACTTACATGCTTAGGAATTGAAAAACGACAACAGGCAAGTCTGTGGACCTAGGGGCTCACTGTGAGTTAAACTTTTAGACAGGACTGTGGTTATTACTACCTAGTTCCTGCAGATCCCATGCTGACCAAGAGCCACGATGCTGCCTTGGGTCTCTGAGTATCAATGTCAACTCAGACTCTGTAGCCAATTAGTTCTTGAAATATCTGAGAAATATCTTTTTTCTCCCTTTTCACAGGGTGTGGTCACCTAAATAAATGGCAGTAAGTCACTTTGTGGAAGAACTACAGAAGTATCACAGGATCTACTTGTCATGATGCTACAGTGTGTCCAGAATTGGTTACTTCCAGTGGGTTCTTGGTCTTGCTGACTTCAAGAATGAAGCTGCAGACCCTCCCGGTGAGTGTTACAGTTCTTAAAGATACTGAGGTTTGTTTCTTCAGATGTTCAAATGTGTCTGGAGTTTCTTCCTTCTGGTGGGTTTGTGGTCTTGCTGACTTCAGGAGCGAAGCTGCAGACCTTCACAGTGAGTGTTACAGCTTTTAAAGGTGGCGCATCCCGAGTTGTTTGTTCCTCCTGGTGGGTTTGTGGCCTCGCTGGCTTCAGGAGTGAAGCTGCAGACCTTCATGGTAAGTGTCACAGCTCATAAAGGCAGAGTGGATGCAAAGAGTGAGCAGCAGCAAGATTTATTGCAAAGAGCGAAAGAACGAAGCTACCACAGCATGGAAGGGGTCCCCAGCGAGTTAGGCTGCTGGCACAGGTGCCCTGTTTTTATTCCTTTATTTGGCCCCACCCACATCCTGTTGATTGGTCCATTTTACAGAGAGCTGATTGGTCCATTTTTACAGAGTGCTGATTGGTGGGTTTACAAAGCTTTAACTAGACACAGAATGCTGATTGGTGCATTTACAATCCTTTAGCTTGACAGAAAAGTTCTCTAAGTCCCCACCAGACCCAGAAGCCCAGCCAGCTTCACCTCTCAATCCCCCCTCTAAACAGGACACCCCAGCTACTCTTGAGAATTTGGCCAAAGACCACTCTAGCTACTTCTTGCTGGATGGGGCGAAGAAGGGGCCCTGCAGTTGTAGTGTCCTCCAGAGGGGAACGCTTTAGGCCAGTGGAAAGGCCCGCGGGTCGGTCCAGGGTCCTCAGTAGAAGTTGTTAGTTGAACGCATTTGGGGTTCCATTTGTAAGACCATCTGTAGCTTGATGGCCTCGATTCTAGAGGAAATAAAATTTGACAAAAAGGTTAAAAATACAGGGTCCAAAGGTGAGTAAGAGCAAGATGGTTGCCAAGGGACCTGGAAAGGGGAGGAGCCATGTTGCCCAACTCCAGAGGTTGGTATAAGAGTTTGAAAGGCATTGTCTGATTTCAGAAGCCTTTTCCTGTAAATGCTGGGTGGCATCTTGTACTATCCCTGGCTGGTTAGTGTAAAAACAACACTCTTCCCCTAAGAAGGTGCAAAGTCCTCCTTTCTCAGCAGTGAGAAAGGAGGTTTTGGAGAGTCACTGCTGCCAAAGAGTCTATTTGGGATTGTAAAGTAAGGATAGATTTCGTTATTTCTTGCAAACTGTCTGAGAAATCCTTTGAGAGTGTGTGGTAGTAGAATAATGAAGTAAACTGGCTATTCTGGTTCCTGTAGCAGTAGCCATTCCTAACCCTATAAGTAGGCATATTTTTGTATGACTGCACTGAGAGACTTGAGTTTTAAGGTGTACTGGTAGGGTCTGATTTCCTGGGGTAATGTTAATGTTGGGACTAGAAAGACAAAGGTGCAGGTGCCTGTCCAGTTGGTGGGGAGGCAGATATAAGTCGACGTTCCACAGAAGAATAATATATCTTGGCTGGGTAGACGGAGCTGGTTGTGTGTGTTGAAAAGGTGGGTGAGTTTGTTGTTTTCATTTTCCCATACTTCTAGAGTACTTGCCAAGGTAGTTCCAGTGAGTGGCTGGAAAGGGGTGTTGGGAGCAAACTGAGTGGCTCCCTGTGTTCTATTTTCCCATTGGAGAAAAAACCATTTTGTATCTACTAGGAACCATTCGAGAGAGTGATTGAAAGAGGGGACGAGAAGGCATTCACTAGTGGTGGGGACACTGCTGCAGGGGGTCCAGGGGTGAAAGGTCATGCAGGGAGTATGTTTGCCATTACAAAACCTGGACTGTTTGTTAAGCAGGAAGGAGGTGATGATTTTGGGGGGCCCTGAGAAGTGGACAAGCCATCTGAATGGAGCTGTTTGGGTGACTCAGAAGTTACTATGATCAGCTGGGGCTTGAAGTTGTAGGGTGTAATTACACTGATGGGGTAGTAGATGCCCCAGGGGCAGGCCTGCTGACAGGTTGCCTTGGATGCATAAAGGGGCTTGGAAAGTTAAAATGATATTCATAGTTACAGGGCTATGTATGGACTTTTCATTGCTTGTGTAATAGGTGAGATTGGGAAATGTAAGAATGTAAAAGTTGGATTGCATGTCCTGTTAGGGTACACTTGGTCCTATCAGAGATGGGGAAGCAGGCTAATGATTGCATATTTAGAAGTTGGAAAGGGTCTTTTCCTTCTTAAGGAGGGTGGTACGTTAAATTGGTAAAGACCTAGTTTTTTGCGGGAATGGGAGTGGCAACGTAAGCGGAGGTTGATAGAGAGATACAAAGCCAACAGTCAATTGCCAGGGAAAGATTGGACAGGTTTAACAGAGAATGGGTTAAGTTGAGAGTCTTGTAGAGGTAATTAGGAGCTAGCTAGTGGAAGGGGAGGGATGATTGCATGAGGTATCCAAGGAAGTAGGAGGGGTAGATAGGCAAATAGTAAATAGGAAGGTAAAGAGGGTGCTCTAGAAGACGAGATCATTTTATCCAGGCTGAGTTAAAGATGGTAGTAAATTGCTGTCAGAAGGAAGGAAGATAGAAAGAAGGTTGATGTGATTAGGGTTTTCTTCCCAGCAGGAGCTACAGTATATAGTCCTATCGCAAAGAGTATGGTTAATATGCTGCTTAACAATATGATGAAATAGTAAAAGGATTCCATTAAAGGGGCAAGGAGAGGTGTTAAAGATTATGTAGGTTTTCACTTAACTTTTTTAAGGAGGAAGGAGTTTTTCTTCAGGATCAGTGGTAGGAACCTTTTCAGTATGGGATGTTTCCTTCTGAAATAGAAGGTGCAAGTCCTTCAATGGTTCACAGGTGTATCAAGGCTGGTCTGGCAGATCTTGGGACTCCTGAGCTGACGGTCCCGCAGGTTCCGCAGGGGGTGTCCAAAATTTAACTCGGGTGTGGTGAATCCAAGATTCCACTCCTGCTACCTTAATTGCAGTGGGGGAAGAGAGGATTACCGAGAATGGTCTTTCCCACAAAGAGTCCATAGATGAGGAGGTAGAAGGAGGTAGAGGGGAGAGATGTGACCAACACTGGATCTCCTGGTTGAAACAACTCTGTTCCCTTTTCTCTGTGACATCATTCAGGTAGAATTTAGGGTTTTGTTGATATTTTGCTAAAAAAGTTATATCTTTGACCAAGTTGGCTGTTTCCTGATCAAGTAGGATGTCATTTGTGAGAAAACGTCATCCATACAGCATTTCATATGGACTGAGCCCCGTTTTGTGAGAATTTCGGATTCTCAACAAGGCCATGGGCAAAAGAATAGACCATGAGGGATGAGTTTCTTGTGTTCATTTCCTTAAGTGCCTCTTGAGTGTTTTATTTGCCTTCTCAACCTTCCCTGAGGATTGTGGCCTCCAGGTGCAGTGAAGATGATATTGTATCCCTGGCGCCCTGGAAATTCCCTGAGTTATCGTGGCTTTAAAAGCCAGACCATTGTCACTCTGTAAGCTTTGGGGAAGCCCAAATCTAGGAATTATTTCATGAATTAGGACTTCATTCACTTCCTGAGCCTTCTCTGTCTTGCAGGGGAAAGCTTCTATCCAATTTGTAAAGGTATCAACACAGACCAACAAGTATTGAAATCCTTTTGACTTAGGCATATGGGTGAAGTTTAACTGCCAGTCTTCTCCAGGATAGTGACCTATTATTTGTTCCCCCAAAGGGGCCTTATGATGGACCAAGGGATTATTCCTTTGGCACACCTCACAGGCTTTGACTACCTGTCGGATGGTCTGGAGGAGATTTGGCCCTGTTTATAGGGATTTGGTCATTTGATGAGTGATTTCAATACCTATATGAAAAATTTGGTGGAGGGTTTTAAGTATTTTCCACTGGCTGGCTTCAGGTATAAGTACCTTTCCTTCTTCTGTCATTAACCACCCTGAGGGGAGAAAACTATGCCCCTGTGAACTGTTTCAGTTGTGGAATATGGGGGGTCAATCTCTTGGAGGGAATTGTTCCATAGCAAGGTTCCTTCCACAGGTATTTCTAATGGGAGGTCCCGCCTGGCAGCAATTTTGGCCTCAGTATCTGCCCAGCGATTTCCTTCTGCCTTTTCTCCTTCACCTTTCTGATGGTCTTGGCAGTGTAAGACTGCTACCTCCTTAGGTTTTTGCACTGCATGAAATAACTCCATAATTTCCTTGTGGTATTTACTGGGGGTTCCCCTAGAGGTTAGGAACTCCCTTTCTTTCCATATTGCAGCATGGGTGTGTAGGATTAGATAAACATACTTGCTATCTATACACACATTTATTCTTTTTCCTCTTCCCAGTTCTAAGGCTTGGGTAAATGCCACTAGTTCTGCTAACTGGGCACTGGTCCCTGGGGGAAGAGGCTTATTTTCAAGTACGGTTACATCACTAACTGTGGCATAACCTGTCCTTTGTATCCCATTCTCCACAAATGAACTTCCATTGGTATATAGGTTAAGGTCAGGATTAGCCAGGGGGACTTCTAAGAGATCATCTCAGGTGGCATAAGTCTGGACTGTAATTTGTTGGCAGTCTTGCTCGATTGCTTCCCCATCATCTAGGAGAAAAGTGGCAGGGTTGAGGGCCTCGTACATACATATTTGAAGCACTGGTCCCCCAAGGAGTAGTGCCTGGTATCTAAGTAAATGGTTGTCTAATAGCCATAAGCTTCCTTTGGCACCTAGTATGCCATTTATGTCATGAGTTGTCCAGACAGTGAGATCCTTTCCTTGTATTATTTTGATAGCCTCTGACACTAAGATGGCCACCACCACAACTACCCATAAGCAGTGAGGCCAGCCTTTTGCTACTACATCAGTTTCTTGACTTAGGTATGCCACTGGTTGTAGGATTGTCCCATGAGTCTGAATAAGGACTCCAAGAGCTATTGCTGCTCTTTCTGTGACATATAAAGAGAAGTTTTGTCCTGTGGGAAGGCTTAAAGCTGGAGCCTGTACTAGGGCCTGCTTTAAGATTTTGAAGGCTGTTTCTGCCCTTGGTTCCCATTCTACTAGAAGAGTATTTGCACTCTGTGTCTCCTTGATTAGAGTATAGAGCAGCCTGGCTATCTTGCTGTATCCAGGGATCCATAGTCGGCAAAAGCTGGTGATTCCAAGGGACCCCCGTAACTGTTTTAATGTCTTAGGGCAAGGATAAGCCAGTATAGGCTGTATTGGTTCCTTGCTGAGGGCCCTGGTCCCTCTGGCTAAGATTAGGCATAGATATTTGACCTGCTGTAGGCAAAACTGGGCCTTCGACCTAGACGCCTTGTACCCTTAATTAGCTAGAAAGTTCAAGAGATCTAAAGTAGTCTGCTGGCATGAGGTTTCTGAACTGGTAGACAAAAGTAAGTCATCCACATACTGAAGGGTCAGAGGGCCTGGACTTGAGAAGTGGCCTAGATCTTGGGCCAGTGCCTGACCAAACAGTTGAGGGCTATCCGTAAACCCTTGGGGCAAGACCATCCATGTAAGTTGGGACATGTGGTCTGTGGGATCCTCAAAGGCAAAGAGAAACTGGGAGCCAGAGTGCAGGGGAATACAGAAGAAAGCATCCTTGAGGTCCAGAACAGTGAACTATTCTGCTTCTTCTGGTATTTGAGAGAGCAGGGTATAGGGGTTGGGTACAACTGAATATAGAGGAATTACTGCCTCATTGATGAGTCTAAGATCTTGACTAGTCTCCACTGACTGTTCGGTTTTGTACTCCTAGAATTGGGGTGTTGCAGGGACTGTTGCATTTCCTTACTAAGCCTTGAGCTTTTAAATGTTTAACAATATCCTGTAAATTTTATGAGCTTCAGTCCTTAAGGGATATTGCCTTTCATAAGGAAAAGTGGTGGGGTCTTTTAGCCTGATTTGGACTGGGCGGGCATTTTTTGCCCTTCCAAATTGTCCTTCCAATGCCCAGACTTCAGGTTTTATTCCCTTCTCAAGTAGGGGAAAACAAATTGGTAACTTGTTCCCCATATTCATATAGATAATAGCTCCAGCTTTGGCTAATATATCTCTCCCTAATAAGGGTGTGGGACTTTCAGGCTTAACAAGAAAGGCATGTGAAAAGAGCAAAGTCTCCCAATTACAACTGAGGAGGTGGGAGAAATACCTGATTACAGGCTGTCCTTGGATGGTAACGGACCTTGAGGACAGTCGTCCAGGACAGGAGCTTAATACTGAGAAGGCCATGCCAGTGTCCAGGAGGAAGTCAACTTCCTGGCCCTCAATGGTTAAACATACCCGGGGCTCAGTGAGGGTGATGACATGGGCTGATGCTTGTCCCGGGCACCCTCAGTCATGTTGTTGGATCACCTGGTCGTGGGCTTCTGACCCAGAGAACCTTTGTCCTCTGGTGCATGTATACCTTCCAGTGATTGCCTTGGTGTAGCGGACATGGATGAAGGGGCAGCATGTTTTTCGTTGGACAATCTTTTTTAAAGTGTCCTTGTAAACCACACTGATAACAAGCCTTACCAGGTGATTGGCCTGCTCCATTTTCTCTCCTGTCTGAACCACCAACGTTTGTTTGTCTAAGGGCCATGACTTAGGCTGCGGCCTTTCTCTGATCTTGTTTTTCGTTTTGGGCCTGTTCTTCTTGGTCTCTATTATAGAACACCAAGGTTGCCCAGGTTTAATAATGCCTCCAAATTTTGTTCAGGACCCAGGGTTCACTTTTGGAGCTTTCTCCTGAGGTCTGCAGCTGACTGAGTAATAAATTTATCTTTTAGAATCAATTGGCCCTCTCATGAGTCAGGTGACAGGGGAGAATATTTCCTTAAGGCCTCCCATAGTTACTTGAGGAAGGCAGAAGGATTTTCTTCCTTTCCCAGAGTTATGGTAGACATCATTGAATAATTCATGGGCTTTTTCCTAATTCTCCTTAGTCCTTCTAGAACACAGGTCAACAGATGTTTATGACTCTAGTCCCCATGATCTGAGTCGAGGTCCCAGTGGGGATCCATATTGAGGATGGCTTGCTGACCAGCAGGGAATTTGTCCCTTTCTTCAGCTGTCATTCTATCATTTACTTGACTAAGATACCAGGTATCTCCAAACTCTTGGGCTGCAGCTAAAGCCACATTATTTTCATTAAAGGCCAGTGTTTGATATAACAATAGAATGACATCTCTCCAAGTGAGATCAAAGGTTTACCCTAGACGCTGTAGGTCATCTATGTACCTACCAGAATCATCTGAAAACTTCCACAGGTCTGCCTTGATCTGCTTTAAATTAGAGAAGGAAAAGGGGACATGTACCCAGGTTGGGCCAAATTCCCCTCCCTCTACAGCTTGAAGGGGACATAACCGATAGCCCGGGGTGGGGTTGNCTTGACTAAGATACCAGGTATCTCCAAACTCTTGGGCTGCAGCTAAAGCCACATTATTTTCATTAAAGGCCAGTGTTTGATATAACAATAGAATGACATCTCTCCAAGTGAGATCAAAGGTTTACCCTAGACGCTGTAGGTCATCTATGTACCTACCAGAATCATCTGAAAACTTCCACAGGTCTGCCTTGATCTGCTTTAAATTAGAGAAGGAAAAGGGGACATGTACCCAGGTTGGGCCAAATTCCCCTCCCTCTACAGCTTGAAGGGGACATAACCGATAGCCCGGGGTGGGGGTTGTGGTCCTTTGGATATTTCTTTGCTTATTTCCTTCTGGGTGTGGGAGATTAGAGGAGGCTTATCATTAATAGGAAGGGGAGCTATAGGGAGGCTAGGATACGGGGGTAAGCTGAGAGGTTCTCTTGTGGGATGTAAATTGCAAGCTTTGCATAGTTTTATATGCTCCTTCACTGAAAGAAAGCTTGGACATAAGGTATTTCACTCCATTTGCCTTCTCTCTTACAGAAAAGTTCAAACTGCAGGATATTATTGTAATTTATAATTCCCTCAGGTGGCCATTTCTCCCCATCAGAGAGAGAATATTGGGGCCAGGTTGTAGTGCAGAAAAAAATGAGCCACCTCTTTTTTGGGGTTTGCAGGTCAAATTGGTTCCAGTGGCTTAGTATGCATTTCAAGGGTGAGCCTGTTGATGCCTGAGTGTTTCCCATCTGAAAGACAAAACCACCCATGGTTTTGGTTTGTTTGTTTCTCCCCCTGTCCAAGAAACTGCAACGGTCCCTGGACCCTGCTCATTGGAATAGTTATGCTCACTGATGCAGCAGCAGAAACATCTCTTGCCCAAGAACCCACAATGGTCCCTAGACCCTGCTGATCAGAATAGTTGCACTCACCAATGCAGCAGCAGAAACACTAGCTTTCCTTCTAGACCACAAGGAGGACCAAGGAAGGTCGGATTTAGTGGCCCTTACCAACACATTCTCGAAAACCTGCACCTTTGCCTGTCCTCCTAGACCACAAAGAGGACCGAGAAAAATCAGATTTGCTGGCCCTTACCGATGCATTCTCAAAAACCGGTTAGAGTCCTAAGCATTCTCCTGTTAGTACTGGGATCTTACCCATGTCCTATAAAGACGTTATGCCCCAAAAGGGAAGTGGAGGGCCATACCCTGAGGGAGGAAAGGGATCTCCAGAGTTGGAAGAATGATGCCTTTTGTCCTCATTTATATGAATAGGAAGGATACAATTTCTGAGGCTCCCCATCTCCTAGCTTCAGGAATAGCTTTTTTTAGGCCTGCTTGTCTGAGGAAGGATCCTAAAATTCCAGATAGTCCCCCCTACAATGGGGCTTTGGGCAAAAATTATGTCTTTCTGATTGGTGAGCCTGGGTGCCTAAAGAAGGTAACAGAGTCCTGGAGTTTATACTAGAAATCATTCTTATAGGATAAACTAGAAAAACACCAGAGACAGGGAGTGGTTTTTCAAAGCGCAACTAGCCTCAGAGAAGAGAGGCGAGAGGAAGTTTGTCTGGCAGGCATTAGGACCCAGGAGGCAAGGGTCAGGATAGATAGGACAGATGGGTGAGTCTCACTTGGGCAACATGACTTTGAGAGTTCTGCTCATGGCCGCAGCGTCAACCAACTTGTCAGGACCCCAGAGCAGAATGGCTTTCCTCTCTGTCGACCCTTGACTCAGCCCAGAAGTACAGAAAAGCAGAAGCTGGTTCCAAGCAAACCAACACTCCCAACTCTGAAGATTTGGGGGTTGTTAGAGAGCCCTTTCCCAGAAAGCCTGATGCCCATGTCTTTAGTGTGGCTGCTGTGCTAGGTGTTTTTAACTGGCCGACAGGTGCCCAGTATTTAACCCCCAAATTCTAAGGATAATAGGACAGAATAGCAAGTGAAAGGGGTCTGATGGTACTCACCATTTGGCGACAGTCGAGTGTCCCTTGGTTGTTGCTGAAATGTGTCTGGAATTGGTTCCTTCCAGTGGGTTCTTGGTCTCGGTGACTTCAAGAATGAAGCTGCAGATCCCTCCGGTGGGTGTTACAGTTCTTAAATATAGTGTGTCCAGAGTTTGTTCCTTCAGATGTTCAGATGTATCCCGAGTTTATTCCTTCTGGTGGCTTCATAGCCTTGCTGACTTCAGGAGTGAAGCTGTAGACCTTTGCAGTGAGTGTTACAACTCTTAAAGGCAACACATCCAGAGTTATTTGTTTCTCCTGGTGGGTTCATGGCCTCACTGGCTTCAGAAGTGAAGCTGCAGACGTATGTGGTGAGTGTTACAGCTCATAAAGGTAGTGTGGACCCAAAGAGTGAGCAGCAGCAAGATTTATTGCAAAGAGCAAAAGAACAAAGCTTCCAGAGCATGGAAGGGGACCCAAGTGGGATGCCGCTGCTGTCTCGGGTGGTCTGCTTTCATTTCCATATTTGGCCCCACCCACATACTGCTGATTGGTCCATTTTACAGAGAATCGATTGGTCCGTTTTTACAGAATGCTGATTGGTGCATTTACAAACCTTTAGCTAGACACAGAGGGCTGATTGGTGCATTTCCAAACTTTTAGCTAGACAGAATAGTTCTCCAAGTCCCCACCAGACCCAGAAGCCCAGCCAGCTTCACCTCTCAATAGGATCCTGTAGGACCCGGCTACCTCTTAGGTCAAAGGGCTCCAGGTCTGAAAATTGGCTCCGGTGTGAGGATCAGCCACCTTGGTTACTTGTTATTGGGGCAACTGTTTTCAGACTTTGACTCCTCCATTCTAACTTTGTTCATCTTTTTAAATTAGAGATATTAAGTGGCACCTTGGTTGGCTGCTGTCAAGGGCAGTGTTCAGCAAGCTACAGTCAGATCCAGCCCATCATGAGTTTTTGTAAATAAAGTTTTATTGGAACGCATTCATGCTTATTAGGCTCTTCATTCTTTTCCTTGCCATCTATGAGGGAAGCTTAGACATCTCTCCTTTGCTGAGGCTTGCCCATCATTTTTTCCTGGCTTTTAGGAGCCACTCCTGTCAAATTAGTTTGTCCTCTTCCTTGGGGCTTTGCTAGGGTGATAAAAACTGTATCCTGAGAAAATGCCCCAAATCAATGAATTATTGGTTATCCAGCTTAACATTCTAGCCTCCTCGACCAAAAACCCTCAAGTCAAACCCCAGGAGTATTTCCAAGGTACTGCCAGTACATACCAGATAGTTGTCTTCTTTCTTTTTTCTTTTTCAACAGGGTGTCACTCTGTTGCCCAGGCTGGAGTGCAGTGTCATGATCAGGACTTACTGCAGCCTCTAATTCCTGACAGAGCAGGAGTATCACCATCTTGGGCAAGCTCTGTCACTTTTAAATTCACCTGAATCAATAACCGCCTAAATCCAAAAGGCATCAGCCTAATGGCTAAGGTCAGCATGACCATAAATCACAAATAACATCTCCGACCAGAAACATTCCAAACTCCTCCCCAACCAGAAACATACTAGCCCTAAGGTAACCCACCTCCAGTCAGGAAGATGCCAGCCCTGAGATAACTCCCTTCCTGCTGGATAGATGTCAGCCCCAAGATAACCTCCCCTCCACCCAGAGACGTTCCAACCTCGCCATAAACATCCTCCCACACAGAAACATTCCAAGCTTGTAATAAGCCCCTCACCCTAAAACCAATATATATTCTTCGTCTGTAAAAGAAAGCGCTCCTGACCAAAATTGGCCAGAAGCCCCTCTCGGGTTTTTCTCTAAAATAAACCTGTCTTTGACTCTTAAGCTGCATTCTGTGTTTCTTTCCTCTTTCTTTAACTCTTACACTTCCCAGGCTCAAATGATCCTCCTGCTTCAACCCCCAAGTACCTGCACCATCTTGCTCAGCTAATTTTTTTGTATTTTAGTAGAGACTAGGTCTCCCTGTGTTGCCCAGGATTACCTCAAACTCCTGAGCTCAAGGGATCCTCCTGCCTCAGCCTCCCAAATTGCTGCAATTACAGGCATGAGCCACCATGCCCCACCACATCTTGTTTCTTTCTGTGTAGATCTCTTTCTTGCCTTACAGGGCACAACCTGACTATGTCTGTGTTATCTTGGAATTTCACTCTATCAGTCTGAGAGCAGGAATGGAGATAGAGATAGGTCTCAAGGGCTGTATCTGTGTCTTTTGGTGAGGGAGATTCTGCAGCATCTTTCAGCATGGCCAAAGTACTAGCTCTTACTAGGGAAAGATGGGCCACCCATCCATGCCCAGAGGATGGGGGTGGGAATGTGGTAGAGTCAACATCACTAACTATATCTCTCCAGATTTCCTGCCTAAAGGAGTGTTTAATGTCTCTGGTGCTCTGAATCCTCATAATTAGGGCTTGAGCTTACCTTTTGATTGTGCCTGCCCTTCCGTTATAGGCAGTAAAGACTTCTTTATATGCAACCACTATTACCACTGGAGGCTCTATGGTTCCCACACTTAGCTATTAAGTGTGTATTAATGGCTCTCAGTCTCTCATTCCCCACTAACATGCAGTCAATGCACTTAGCCTTAGCCAGCCAATTGTGCTATAAACATATATATATATATATATACACACACACACATATATATATTTGAGATGGAGTCTTGCTCAGTTGCCAGGCTAGAGTGCAGTGGTGTGATCTCAGCTCAGGCTGCAATCTCTGACTCCTGGGCTCAAATGATTCCCCTGCCTCAGCCTCCTGAGTAGCTAAGACTACAGGTGCACACCACCACATCGGCTAATTTTTTGTATATTAGTAGAGATGGGGTTTCACCACGTTGGCCAGGATGGTCTCAATCTCCTGACCCCATAATCCACCCACCTTGAGCTCCCAAAGTGCTGGGATTACAGGTGTGAGCCACTGTACCTGACCTGATTGTGCTATACTTGTAAGAAGTTTCCCTTGTATTTCCAAATGCAGATATCATCACACCCATCGCAGCATTTGCCCAGACAGGAACATTTTCAAGGGCCCCTACCAGTGAAATATTAGCAGTTGGGCTGCACTTTGTTCCCAGGACCATATATGTACTTCTGATCTGCCAAGTAGGTGAGTTAATTTTACAACTCCACCTTGCTGTCTGTTCTCTCAAACCACTCTTGGTACCACTTGTGTTAACACAGATCCTCTGAGAAGCTGACATTGACAGGAGTAATATGCAAGGATTTTATTAAGGAAAATGCTTGTGAAAAGAAAATGAGAGCAAGAACTGGAGAAGGCTGGGAAAGATGTGAGGCTAGGAGGCAAGTGTGAATCTAAGTGAAGGTGAGAGGGACAGAATGTTGGGTGGAACTCTCCTAGACTGTCATGCAGTCTAAAGAAGCTTCAACACAGCCAGCAGGGATTCCTTGAGTTTACATTGCCAAAAGAGGAGCTTAATGTCTCCCAGAAATGAATCTACTTTGGTAGCCCCATCACGCTCAGTCCTTGACAAGGGAGCAGTCTTGTCCAAGTAAGGTGTGGCCCCAGCCAAAATAAAGCAAAGTATTTCAAAGCATAGCATCTGGGGCTCTGGTTGCACTCCTTATAGTGGGAGCTCTGCAAGCCACAATTTCATGGCGACCATAGAAAGTCAATGTAAGTTCAATCAAAATCCTATGTGGTTTTTTTTTAATTGACAAGCTAATCCTGATATGTAAACAGAGAAGTGAAGGACCTAGCACACCTAAAATGATCTGGAAAGGGAACAAAGCTGAAGAACTTAGACAACCTAATTTTAAGACTACAGCAATCACATATAGGGTCATGTGTTGCTTAATGATGAGGACACGTTCAGAAAAGCATACGTGATTTTGTTGTTGATTTTGTGTGTGTGAACACCATAGAGTGCACTTATCAAACCTAGATAGTAGAGCCTCTTATATACCTGGGATATATGGTCTAGCTTATTGCTCCTAGACTACAAACCTGTTCATCATGTTACTCTACTGGATACTCTAGGCAACTGGAACACAATGATAAGTATTTGTTTATCTACACATACCTAAACATAGAAGAAAGTATAGTAAAAATATGGTATTACAGGACCACCATCCAGTATGCAGTCTGTCATTGGCCAAAATGTCATACAGTGCATAACTGTACACATAAATTAATGAAATCAGTCTGACAGTACAGAGTCCAGAATAGACCCCTGTCTACATGGTCTGTTGCAGAGGTGTCCAAACTTTTGGCTTCCCAGGGCCACATTGGCAGAATGTGGCAGAATTGTCTTGGGTCACACATAAAATAGACTAACTCTAATGATAACTGATGAGCTAAAAACATTCACAAAAAATCATACAATGTTTATGAATTTTTATTGGGCTACATTCAAAGCCAACCTGGGCTGCATGCAGACCATGGGCCATGGCTTGAACAAGTGTGATCTGTTGGTTTTCAAAACAGTGCAAAGATTACTCAATAGGGAGAGATATTCCTTTCAACAAATGATGCTGAAAGAATTGGATATTGAGGGGCAAAAAATGAACTTTGGTTCTTACCTCATACTACATACAAAAATTAACTCAAAATGGATCATAGATCTAAATAACAAATTGAGAGTATAAAATTTCCAGAAGAGGATATGAGGTTATCTTTGTTACCTTGAGTTAGGCACAGATTTCTAAGAACATAAAAATCATGAAGGAAAAATTTGATAAACTTTATTGAAATTTAAGCAGCTGGGCACAGTGACTCATGCCTGTAATACCAACACTTTGGGAGGCTGAGGCTGGCAGATTGCTTGAGCTCAAGAGTTTAAGAGCAGCCTGGGCAACATGGTGAAAGCTCATCTCTACAAAAAAAAATTTAAAAATTAGCTGGCCATTAGTCCCAGCCACTTGGGAGGCTGAGGTGGGAGGATCACTTGAGCCCAGGAGGCAGAGTTTGCAGTGAGCCAAGATTGCACTGCTGCACTCCAACCTGGGTGACACAGCCAGACCCTATCTCAAAAAAAAAAAAAAAAAAAAGAAAAGGAAAGAAAGAAAGACATTTAAAACTTTTGCTTTTGAAAATACACTGTGAAGACAATGAAAAGAAAATTCGCAGACAGGGAGAAAATATTTGCAAAACATATGTCCAGAATATATGCAGAATAGATAAAGAACTCTTACAAATCAATAATATGAAGACCACAGCCCAATTTCATTTTTTTTTTTAATTTTGAACTGATATTTCACCAAAGAAAATATGTGAATGGCAAATAACATGAAAATATGTTTGATATTAATAGCCATTGGGAAATACTAAGTAGAACTACAATAATATCCTACTACATATGCACTGGAATATCTAAAATTAAAAAGTCTAACGATACCAAGTATTGCCAAGGTTGTGAAGCCACTGGAATTCTTGTGCATTGCTGGTAAATGCAAAATGGTGCAACCACTTTGGAAAACAATTTGGCTATTTCATATAAAGTTAAACATACAGGTACCATTTAATCCAACAATCTCACACCTAGGCATTTACCCAAAATAAAGGAAAATATACATTCACACAGACTAGTGAATTCATGTTTATAGCAACTGTATTCATAATAGCCCCAAATTAGAATCAACCTAAATTTTGGCATATCTGCATATTCACACAATGGAATTTCTTCTCAGCATTAAAAAGGAATGAACTACCAATATACCCGTCAACGTAGATAAATCTCACAACAATTATTCTAACTGAAAGAATTCAGACACAAAAGACTATATGATTTTATTTATGTGAAATTCTAGAAGGACAAAACTAGAGTAGCAGATCAGTGGTTCCCAGGCCTGGAGCTGGGGAAAGGAGACTGCTGACACGTGAGCACTGGGAAATGTTGTGAGGATGATGGAAATGTTCTGTATATCATGAGGTTGGTGGTGTAGGAGTTAAAGAAAGAGGAAAGAACACAGAAAGCAGCTCAACAGTCAAAGACAGGTTTATTTTGGGGAAAAATCTGAGAGGGGCTTCTGGCCGATTTCTGTCAAGAGGGCTATCTCTTACAGACTAACAGTATATATTGGTTTAAGGGTGGGGGGGCTTATCACAAGCTTGGAATGTTTCTGTGTCCAGGGGAAGTTTATGACAGAGTTGGAATGTCTCTGGGTGGAGGGAAGGTTATCTTGGGGCTGGCATCTTTCCAGCTGGAAGGGAGGTTATCTCAGGGCTGGCATGTCTCTGGTAGGGGATGCTATTTGTGGTTTATGGTCATGCTGCTCTTAGCCATTAGGCTGACGCCCTTTGGATTTAGGTGGTTTTTGATCAAGGTGAAACTTAAAATGGTGGTGTTTGTCCAAGATGGCAATGCTCCTGCTCTGACAGGTGGTAGTTACCCAACTTCATGCACTTTGTCAAAATTCACTGAATTTTACACTTCAAAGTGGTGAATTTTGTTGTATATAAATTATACATCAATAGACTAATTTTTTTAAGTAAGAGAAAATAAAATAATGGTGGAGACATAAAATGGAACCTGTGGTAATAATCTTAAGATTATTAACTAATTTTATTTAAAATTGACTTCTATTTAATGGACTGTGCATTTGTTTCTCAGGTTTCTAAGTGCTATCTTGAAAACAGAAGTCTAATAATTTACAAAATTGACTGTTCTCAATTCCAGGATGAAGTAGGAATTTCCTTCTGTGCATAAAGTGGATATCATTGAAACAACAACAGCACTGTCATACTAGACCCAACAAAGACTTTCACTGGACTGTCTCTCATACTGACCCATTACACAGGTCCATAATTCAGTGAAGCTATTTGGGGATAGTCATTACAATTCTATGTAAATCAGCAGTTCTTTACCAAGATGCCATAATCCATGGTTAGATTTTAGAACATCTGAGGACATGGAATATGGTATGATCTCCAATTATTTTTTGCTAAATATTAATTTTCTTAATAAGGCTTTTGACAAACATTTTGGGAATTAGCTCACGGTTGCGTTTCTTGGCATGGGCAATGCTATAAACTACTCAATGGTGTGCATGACCACAGATGCCTAAAATCTTGAACTGATCATTGAGCTGGAGATAGAAATAACCTATTCGTGGAAGTCAAGGTCTCTAACAAGGGAGGAGTCAGCTAGCTTTATCCTTTACCATTCATTCTCCTTTTGTATTTTCAATAGGAGAAATATAGAGAAGTTAATGGCTTTTAGCAGTTCCATTCCCTACTGCCTTTCAGAGATTGAGATGCCTTGAGCCACTTGTATGTTTTTTTGAGATTCAAGTGTATTAAATAAGGAAGATATGCCAAAACAAGTCTCTAAATATTGTGATAAATTTAAGTGTTAATAATTAATAACTTATTATGAATCAATAATGCATAGATCTACTGTATATTTACCTTCATTTGGAGATAAGTCAAAAGACTACATTTGAAGCCACTTTTGAGCATGATGCCCTCAGCAGATGTCCCTCTTGCAGTCACTCATCCCACTGCCAATAGGTTCTATTCTTCTAGGGTTACCTATTTAATTGGGGTCAGTAAAGTCCTATGAAAAAGGAATGAATAATTATTTCTATATGCCAAGAACGCTTTTAAATGCGTTACTTGTATTAACTCATTCACTTTTTACAACTGTTGTGAGAATAAGATTAATACTATGAGGTAAATCCTATTAGGTGAGGAAATGAAGATAGAATAGTCAGTAACTTGCCCAGGATAGTGGCTGGTAAGTGGCGGAGCTGACTCCAAAGTCTGTGCTCTTAACTGTCATGTTGGAGGTTAGATCATGTGAAGTAGCCAATTGTCAATCATGTGTGACTGACAAAATTGGCAATTTCATATGGCTCAACTTGATGTAATGCTCAGGTTGGCTGTAGCTATGTTTTTATGAGCATGAATATATGGGGCACATTTGTTTCCATTGCCAGTCGAGAATATATATCAACCTTTTATCTCAATTTGACAAATCCAGTATTTATATCTGAGTTCTTTTTGCTCCAGGGCAAAGGCATTTTAAAATTCATGTCTGCTTTGAGAAGGGGTTGGGGGCAGAGCTAGCTGATCAGAGCTTAACAAAAGGAGGGACTTTCTAATGACTTGAGCTGTCACAGCTGGGCTGATGGTCACTATGGACAGGGGTGGGAGCTTCTGTCCTGGGAGGCACCCTCAGAGATGGGATATGCTATTACTCAATAAGTCTACCAAGGGTTCCTGCCTCATTACAACTCAGCCAGTGCAGGAGTTGGACATCCATCAAACTCCTGTATGCCCAGAATGTGGCAAGCTTGCTCTGCTGGACTTTTTACTATGTGTGCTCTGTTTTCCTTCCTAGATGTCAACATTTAGAAATCATAGTCAAGGGGATTCTATTGAAAAATGGGGAGGTTCCTTTTGCTGTGGTTGAACATTTTTGTAATTTCATGAAAGATTCAGAGTGAAATAGTGCTCTGTCTTTCAGAAGCACATTGAGGGTCCTTAAACTGCAGAGTCTAATTTTACGAAGTCCCTTCCTTGTTTCCACAGGTTACTAGCAACTATTTGTTTCTTTCCTCTGGACCAAGCCCATAGAATTCATAAGATCTTCACCATTGGGATTTAGCAGATTTGCATTTGCTGGAAATTGACTCTAGAATGTTAACTGGATCAAGACCACTCCCTTTGTTTACTTTTTTTTTTTTTAGACAGAGTCACTCAGTTGCCCAGGCAAGAGGCACCATCTCGGCTCACTGCAACCTCTGCCTCCCAGGTTCAAGCAATTCTGCCTCAGCACTCCCAAGTAGCTGGGATTACAGGCATGCACCACCTCGTCTGGCTAAATTTTGTATTTTTAGTATGGATGGGGTTTCACCATGCTGGCCAGGCTGGTCTCAAACTCCTTTCCTCAAGTGATCCACCCACCTCAGCCTCCCAAAGTGCTGGGATTACAGGCGTTACCCACCACACCCAGCCATTTATTTGCATTTTATTGATTTACATTGTTTATCTGTGTTCACCCTAATAACAGAGATATACCCAGACTGCCTCTGCAGCCAGCCAAATCTGCAGATCCCTGACTTTAGCTGGAAGCCTACTGCCAAGATTCCATAAATCAGTTCATTTGGCTCAGCCTGACTAGCAGGACCACGAAGATGAACAATGCCTCTAAAAACAAAATCAAACTGTCCTGGAGGCTGCACAGAAAGAGATGGAGAACTGTCTGAGTCAATTCCGGGGCAGCATTTTTGCAGGGTAGAATTTATTTTTTTTTCTTCCGGGATAGCCAATGTCCCATTTACTGTGAAATTTGGTTTTGCTGATTACAGCTTGTAATGATCATTCGGCTCAGTGGATCATATCTGACTTTTCCAAAAGTCATTTTATGTGGGCACTAATGTGTTTGTCCCATGCTTATTCTGGTCAGTGGGGCATGCGGTTATAAGGATCAGATGGAAAGTAATTTCTTGGATTTCCCTTTGACGTTTCCAAAGGGAGGGCAGATTCTCTGCATCCCTCCGCGTACTCCCTGACAGTGAAGAGAGTCCTGTGATGGCTTGATGCAGGAGATCCTATTTTCCACCCCCAGTCATTTGACTGGTCCACCAGGAAGCTCTGCATTCCCAGGTTTTTGAGGCATGTCTCAGCCACAAATCACGAGGCTTACCTCTCAACAAAGTCATCTCAAGAAGAAACATCCAGAAGGCTGTCCTTGGATATCTGGGGCTAAGACAGGGATGCAATGCCCATCACCGCTTCTCTAGTTTGCTATATGGGAAGCTGATACCCCTTCCACCTTTCATTTGTCACCTTTTCTCACTGTGCTTATTGATCCTGAGCAAAAGTGGCAGCTCAGAAGCTCTCATCCAGCAGAAGTGACTTAGAGCAGGACAGCAGGCCCGTCCACCCTGGCCTTCTCCCACCAGGCAGTCTGCATGGTTCCTGCCGAGCAGACTTATCCCTAATGGCCGGAAGCACTCCTCTCCTTTTCCACCAACCCCAAACCCGAGGCAGATGCAAATTTCTCCATTCCCCTTGTCTCACTTTACTCCTCTGCCTCCTGGGATCAGAATAATAATTTCTAGTTCCCTGGATTGGCTCTGCTTTGCAATATATGACTCACTCTCTTTTTCTTCAAGCTTTCCCTTAATGTGGTCCATGCCTAAGGATGCTGGCTGGGTCTTTATCACAGGAGAATTTTCAGGTGTTCAGCAACTGAAGAAAACAAAAATTTTGAACACTTCTTTCCCTGCTCCCAGTCAGGTCACACAGAGTTCTTGAGAGAAGAAAAACAGCAAATGTGAAACTGATGCCAGTCATCTTCTTAGAATAAAGGCCAAGAAACAGGAGTGATTTTTTGTGTTTGTGCATGCATGTATTTTAGTGGAATGAAAGAAACAGCCATGCCCTCAAACACCTCACTCATGTTTACGCGGCTGGCCCCCACTGGAGGACATGTCTGAGACTGCATTCCGTGATGTTTCACCAGTACCGTCAATAACCACATCTTCTTTTCACATCCAGATCACACTGGAAACCCATTTACTTTATTCATAAAAGTATAACATATTCAGCCCTGAGTCTCCAGTTATTATTAGCATTTGCACATGACCAAGCATAGTCACTGAATTCTCTGCTCTTGCCATCACACATTTCTGAGCATTTTGAACTGTGATTTTTACTCTTTAACCTGGGGGCTCTTCGACTTTCCTAAAGTGGGGAAATCCAGATGAGAGCACCAGATCTTACGCTATCATATTAGGTAGGCGGAGGAAGCAAGAATAAGTGCAATAACAAAAGCCAGGTGAGATAATTAAAACCGTCTTAATCCCTTCACACTGAGAGGCGGATGTCAGCCCATTTCCTTTCTCTTTCTTCTTGCTTTTTTTTTTTTAACTGTGTAAGCTTCAGTTCTGATTTCATTTCAAACAGCCCTTCCCATCAGTGCTTGTTCTACAGATGTGAATCAGTGGAATGAATTAAGTTTTGCTCAAGGCATTTAGTAGAGTAAAATCTGCTTCTCAGAGGAGGGGAAATAAAGATGAAAAAATTTAGCAAAGAGCATCTACCCTACAATGCCAGGTCGGTAATAAAACATAAAGATGTTGAGAGAAAAGCACTCCCCAACCAAAGTGGGTCTATTAGAAGCAAGTTTTGACATGATTGCCGAACCCTTCTGGAAAGGGTTAGGGAAAAAAATCACTTTCAAAAATCATTTGAGTATAAAAGTGAAATGAAAGTAGTCTTTTTAAAATGTGATATTCAATGTGGACATAGAGTGGAAGGATGCAGTACAGTCATTAAGGAAGACAAATAGAGGGTGCGCCCAAAGGGCAGTGAGATCCCTGTCATGTGATGGTGTGGAACACCTACTGTGAACAAAGACCCCGAAAAGCCCAGAAAACCAGGTGCGAAATCATTCCTTTATATTTCCTGGCCCTGTGGTGTAGGGATCAACCACAATGAAAGTCTATCAGGTTGAGTCCCAGCTCCACCGCCTTGGGGCATTCTGTTTCCCCATTTAGGGAATGAGTGAGAATAGTGAAGCCTGCCTCAGCCATCCCAGAGGATTGTCCCAATAGTCCTAAGAGATCAAGATTAGGAGGTGTCTTTGCAAAGAGTGAAGAGAGCCAGGTGCAGTGGTGTCTGCCTGCAGTCCCACCTATAGGAGGCTCTACTGGGCCCAAGAGTTTGACACTGCAGTGTGTGATAATCACGCCTGTGAATAGCTACTGGACTATATATAGCCTGGGCAATATAGAGATACCTCATCTCTCTCTTAAAAAAATTGCCTGGGTGCAGTGGCTCACACCTGTGATCCCAGCATTTTGGGAGGGTGAGGTGGGAAGATTGCTTGAGGCAAGGACTTTGAGACCAGCCTGGGCACGATAGCGAGATCTCATCTCTAAAGAAATTTTAAAAATTAGCCGGGTGTGGTGGAGTGTGCCTGTAATCTCAGCTACTCAAGGGCTGAGGTGGGAGGATCATTTGAGCCAGGAGTTTGAGGCTGCATTGAGTTATGATCACACAACTGCACTCCAGCCAGGGTGACAAAGAAATACCTTGTCTCTAAAAAATCAAACAAACAAACAAACAAAAACTCCATTGCATTTGAAAAACTTTTTTAAAAGCATGAACATAGCTCTAAGGTAACCTCAAGTTGCACCCAAGCAACTATAATTTTTCAGTATTCTCATTAATTTTGGAAAATCTTTCTGGGCACACTCTTTAAAAGTGGGAAATATTTAACATATTTAAAAGTGGGAAGTAAAGGAAGATAGAAAACTTAGCTTTATTGGAGAGTAGTGAGAGGGTGGGGAAAAGAGATTTTGTTCTTGTTTTTGTTCCCAGCAATTTCAGCACACTTTGATCAATTTAGTCTTATAAAAATGAAAATTTCAAAGAGAAGCAGCCAGAGTCATATTCCCAAGAGCACATCTGGTCATGCTATTCCTCTGTGTATAATCCCACAGTGGTGTCCTGATACCTTCAGGGAAAGATTCAGTGTTCTCAGGATGGCATTCATGGCTCTCGATGGTGTGCCTTAGTGTGACTTGCCCATGCCACTTCCCATGCCTGAAGCATCCTGCTCTGCTCCCCTCTCCCCTACATCTGCCCACACCCCCTCTGTGGTCTCCACCACCAGGAAACTGCCATGGGACATTCACCAGCAGGAATGAGTGGCCTCTGGGGTGTTCCTGCGGGATGGCAAATGTTGACCTTTTCCCCTCTATTTGTGAGTGCTTTCAGAATAGCAAATACATCTTTCTTCTGGCTATCTTTGGTATCAGAAGCAAGGCCTGGAAAATCAGGGGACACAGAATAAATGTCCTTTTATCTAAAGAAGAAAGGAAAGAAATTAATGTTGATTCTACAACTTTCCTACAGCTCTTCAATTTTAATCATATAAATGCCATTTTTATTGTTTTTGTCATATTTGTGAGCCACCTGTTGTAATAGCATTTGCTTAATTATTTTGCTTTAATTAACAGCTCACTTTTAAAAACTTAAATGTAATTTGAGAGAAAATGTTTTATCACTTTACATACACTCCACGAAAGGAAGAACTGTGCTTTGTTAAGCACTGAACCCCTAGTACATTGAACTGAGCCTAGCACAAAGCAGGTATCCTACTCTGGTTTAATGACTAAGAGGAAAATTAGTACCACTGGCTACTAATACCTGGTAACATGAATAATGAATACTGTTATGTATTCATTATTGAATGAATACTATTCAATGAAAAGTGAATAGTATGAAATGAAAGAATGAAATGAAAGAATACTAATGATAAATGAAAAAAATGAAAGAATGAAAGAATACTAATAATACAGTAATTGACCCCAAACCTAAGACTCACCTCTTCTTATGGTTTGGATCTTTGTCCCCCCCACCTCCAAATCTCATGTCAAATTGTAATTCCCAGTGTTAGAGGCGAGGCCTGGTGGAAGGTGACTGGATCATGAGGGTGGTCTTTCATGAATAGTTTAGCAACATCCCCTTGGTGCTGTTCTTATGGAAGTGAGTGAGTTCTCATGAGATCTGGTTGTTTAAGATTGTGTAGCACCTCCCCCATCTCTGTCTTCCTCCTGATCCCGCCATGTGAACTACTCGCTCCCCCTTCACTTTCCACCATGATTGTAAGTTTCCTGGGGCCTCTCCAGAAGTGGAAGCTGTTATGCTTCCTGTACAGCTTGCAGAACCATGAGCCAATTAAAACCCTTTTCTTTATAAATCACCCAGTCTCAAGTATTTCTTTAGAGTAGTGAGGAAACTGACTAATACACCTCTCTCTGTTTAAATGGGATGCCAGGATTACAGCAATGTTGGGACCCTCCAGAAATCAAGTGCAAATTTCTCCTTGATTAATTAAAAGGATTGAAAGATACCGGAAATGACTAGCTGCACACTGAGTAGTCTAGTGTCATTTCACACACAGTCATTCCATAATCATCAAGTACCTGTACCATGGGTCTTTCCCTCGGTTTGGGAAACATCACCTATGTTATTCCTTCAACTTCCTACACCTTTTCTACAAAAGCTGACCAATAACGAGTTACAACCCATCAGGAGACTAAAACTATTCTGATAAACTCATTTAAATGGAAGTACAGACCCCAAGAGGACTGTAACTGTTAAAAAAAAAAAAATCCTGGAGCTTCTTATATGTTAGTTTTGTATCATTCCCACCTCAATTTGTTTCTCTTGTGGTTAACAACACAACAGCAAAACCTTGCATCTGAAAATATGTGCTTCTATTCATAATGTATGTCACTTTTTTTAAAGACAGATAGTGTCTCACTCTGGTTCTCAGGTTGGAGTGCAGTGGTGTGACCTTGGCTCACTGCAGCTTCGACCTCCCGGGCTCAAATGATCCTCCCACCTCAGCCTCCCTACTAGTTGGGACCACAGGCATGTGCCACCATGCCTGTTTAATGTTTGTATTTTTTTAGAGACAGGGTTTCACCATGTTGTCTAGGCTAGTCTTGAACCACTGGGCTCAAGCAATCCTCCTGTCTTGGCCTCCCAAAGTGCTGGGATTACAGGTGTGAGCCACCATGCCCTGTTATATCAGCTCTTACCGTATTAAAATACAAACACTTGGAGGAAGAATCACTAGATGGGGCGCAGTGGTGAGTTGCTTGTTAAGGAGCCCTGACTGTCCACAGAAATATCACCTTCCCTTCCAGGTTATATCTTCCTCCTGTTGTTCCTTACCCTGTAACCCAGTGCCTTCAGCACAGGCATGAAAAGTTTCTTTTGGCTCGCTGTTATGTAGTTGAAGAAGGCATGACTATGCTAAGTGAAGAAAACAAATATTTGTAAAATGTGAATACCATATATGAAGCCTAAAAACATTCCAACACACAGAGCATGTAAAATAGCTACCCAGGGAGATACAAACTTCTGGTAGAATGAGTATCTACCAGAGTGGAGAGATTATAGTTATCCCAAATGCGTACGTGTGTTTACAAAACAACAGGAACAAAAACTTTGGGAAACACTGCTCTATCCCCAACGGGCTACCTTTACTTTCCTACATCAAGCCAAGGAAAGAGCTCTTTTGCTAAAAAATAAAAGCAAAGCAATAACAAGAAAAGCCAATTTAAAAAAAGAAACAGAAATCCATTTGCAGTGAAATCTTAAAGCTTATTCTCCAACAATAACCAGACATGAATTTGGGATTGTGCTTCTCACATTCCCCAAAACTCCCTCTTGTTCAATATTTGCTTTACTCTTTCTCAATGTTTCTCTTTTTATTTTTCCTTTCCAGACAATGGAACCTGTTACAAATGTTGTGTAGAGAGGAGCTACAGTGTGATCTGCACCAGACCTTCTCTAGTAAAGACTGAACTTATGGTTGGGTAGACAAAGTGGCTGCCTAGAAAGTGTATGACTTGAAGGCAGAAGGAAAAGGTCCCAACCTATATTAGTCCATGTTTATACTGCTATAAAGAACTGCCCAAGACTGGGTAATTTATTTTTTTAAAAAAGAGGTTTAATTGACTCACAGTTCAGCATGGCTGGGGAGGCCTCAGAAAACTTGCAATCACAGCAGAAGGTGAAGGGAAAGCAAGGCACTTTCTTCACAAGCCAGCAGGAAGGAGAGGTACTGAGCAAAGGGGGAAGAGCCTCTTATAAGACTATCAGATCTTGTGAGAACTCACTTACTATCACGAGAAAAGCATGGGGGAAACAACCCCATGATTCAGTGATCTCCACCTGGCCTCACCCTTGACATGTAGGGATTATTACAATTCAGGGTGAGATTTGGGTGGGGACACAGCCAAACCATATCACTGCCATTCTCAGCTGTATCTTTTCCTTGGTCTCCTTGGAATCCCTAAATGATTGACTGACTGACTGCTTTGGAATGAAGCACCGGATGTCCTGTTGAAGTATAGGTGAAAGCTGAGAGTGGGTCACTGCCAGGGGAGTGCTCTGGCCTTTAGTTGTTAAATGCCAAAGCTGCATCTCACCTTAAGCCAACTGCCTGAACTCTCTTTTTATCTTTTTCATAGTTCCTAAGTAGTCACAATTCACTTTTATTCATTCATCCATTACTCCATTCATTTATTCAGCACGTTTATATTGAGGATCATTTACTTAGCATTATGCCCCAAAGATGCATTGTTGAAAAAGCCAGATTTTCCTGCCCTTATGGAGATAAAATGGACATTAAACAGCCAATTACACACAAATGCAATTACTATTGATTTACTGATTCAATAATTATATATTAAGCAACTACTCTGTAGTAAGTACTATGCTTGGTGCTGGAAATTTAATACTTAACAAAAATGTCACATTCTGTGCTTTCATGAAACATGAAACTCATAGTCTAATCAAATATGACATAAGAGAATATAAAATTGCATATGAGGTAAGTGCTACAAAGGAGTCACAGCTCTATGAGTATATATTATAATAAATGTAACTACAATAACTTATAATAGATGTGCAATATAAAAAAGATGTCAATTATGACATAAAATGTAAGCGGGAATGAAAACAGTAGTTTTTGCATGTGATCAAAGTTAAGTGGTTATCAGCTTAAAGCAAACTGTTATAAGATTGTTATTTAAGACTCACGGTAATCAGAAAGCAAAAATCTCTAGTAGAAAAACAAAAGATAGGCGGAGCAAGATGGCCGAATAGGAACAGCTACAGTCTCCAACTCCCAGCGCGAGCGACACAGAAGACCGGTGATTTCTGCATTTTCAACTGAGGTACTGGGGTCATCTCACTAGGGAGTGCCAGACAATCGGTGCTGGTCAGCTGCTGCAGCCTGACCAGCGAGAGCTGAAGCAGGGTGAGGCATCGCCTCACCTGGAAGCCAAGGGGGAAGGGAATCCGTTTTCCTAGCCAGGGGAACTGAGACACACAACACCTGGAAAATTGGGTACCTCCCACCCCACTACTGCGCTTTAAGCAGACAGGCTCACCAGGAGAATATATCCCAC
>NW_016803270.1:1235108-1243170 GCF_001698545.2 Rhinopithecus bieti | reverse complement strand
AAAATACAAAATTAGCTGGGCACAATGGCAGGCACCTGTGCAAAAAGTAAAGTAGAGGTTCCTCTTCAAAGAGACTTTCCTCCCCATCTAATTAGGAATAAATAGTAACTTCTCTTAGAAGCAAAATTTATTCAAAGACCTGTGCTAACATTCTTAAGTATCTGCTAGCCATAATAAAGAAATCAATGTACTTTATGTTCTTAGCTCCCCACAATTTAGCCGAAATATTTGCCCAGACATGCTTATACTGGTTCAAGCAAGCATTAGGTCATAGCCTGTTCCTCTTCATTATTTGAAGGTGTTTTTACCTTTCTCAGCATTCCACAAGTTACTTACTCCTTCCTTTGTTCTCCTCTGCCTTTGCCTCTTTTAAAAAATTCTAAGTTGCTAGCAAATTGGGACAAATACAGAATGTGAGGTCCCATTCCAGCCAATGGAAACCGGACACAGCAGTAGGGTGGAAGCAGGTAACGAATGATCCTGTCTCCTTTGGTGTACTCTTTGTGGCAAAACCACTGACATGTGTACTCTTTCTGCAGAAGGTAAAAATGGCCTTGCTGAGGAAATTAAATTTATGTTCAAGTGCTATTTCTTTACAGCACCAGGGAACAAGCATTTCTGACAGCCTATAATCCTAGCTACTCAGGAGGCTGAGGCAGGAGAATCGCTTGAACCTGGAAGGCGGACATTGCAGTGAGCTGAGATTTACACCACTGCACTCCAGCCTGGTGACAAACCAGGATTCTGTCTCAAAAAAGCAAAACAAACAAACAGAAAAAAAAACAAAAAATTAAATCATAAAGGAGAACTAGAGAGAAACAATGGAACAAACAAACTACAAAACAAGCAGAAAACAATCAACAAAATGGCAATGATAAGGCCTTACCTACCGATAAGTACTTTAAATATAAATAGATTAAATTATCCAATCATAAAACATAGAAAGACTGAAGAGATTTAAGAAACAAAATTCTCAATATATTGACTACAAAGGATTCACTTTAGCTTTTAGAATACACATAGGCTGAAAGCACAGGAATAGAAAAATACATTCTATGCAAATTGTAACCAAAAGAGAGCAGAGGTGGCTATGCATATATCAGACAAACTAGACTGTAAGTCGAAAACTGTAAAAGAGATAAAGTCATCATATAATGATTCAAGGGTCAGTTCATCAAGAGGATACAATGGTTGTAAATATATATGTGCCCAACTTCAGAGCATCTAAATATATAAGACAAACACTAACAGAACTGAAGAGAGAAATAGACAGCAACACGGTAATAGCAGGGCACTTTAATACCACACTTTCAACAATGACTAGATCATTCAAAAAGAAAATCAATAAGGCAACAGTGGACTTGAACAATACATTAGACCAAATGGATCTGAAAGACATATATAGAACATTCTATCCAACAACAACAGAGTACACATTCTTCTAAAGAGCACACAGAATATACTCCAAAATAGAACATATGTTAGGCCACAAAACCAGTCTTAACAAATTGAAGAAGACTGAAGACATATCAGGTATCCTTTCCAACCACAATGGTATGAAACTAGAAATCAATAACAGAGTGAAGATTGAAAAATTCACAAATATGTGGAAATGAAACAACACACTCTTGAACAACTAATTAATTAGTCAAAGAAAATCAAAAGGGAGATACAAAATACCTTGAGGTAAACAAAATGGAAATACAGCATACCAAGATTTATGGGAGACAGTAAAAACAGTTCTAAGAGGGAAGTTTATAGCAATAAATGCCTCCATTAAGAGAAAAGAAATATGGCAAATAAAAAACTTAACTTTACAAGGAAGTAGAAAAAGAACAATAAACTAAGCCCAAAGTTAGCAGGAGGAAGGAAATAATAAAGATCAGAGCATAAACAAATAAAATGGGGACTAGAAAAACAATAGAAAAGGTCAATAAAATTAACAGCTGTTCTATTGAAAAGATACAAGAAATTGACTCTCTTAGCTAAACCAACTTAAAGAGATAGAAAAAACTCAAATAAATAAAAGTGTAAATGAAAAGGAGGTATTACACCTGATGTCACAAAATACAAAGGATCATAAAAGACTGCCATGAACGATTATATGACAACAAATTGAATAACCTCGAAGAAATTAATAAATTTCCAGAAACATACAACCTACTGTAGGGACCAAGGGAAAACTTTCCCTTTGTCCTCTGAAGGTTCACTGAAAATGAACTGACAAATGCAGATTCATAAAAGAAAAGGCATACAAATATATCTATGTGCAAAAAGAGGGAAATCACAAAGTGCAGTGAGGTACAGATGGCTCTATACACTTCTGCTTAGAGGACAGGGAGATAGGGAAGTGTGGATGATTTAGGAGGAGCAGTAAATGATTTTTAGGGGAATTCAGTGGGCTTGAAGAACATACAATGACCTAGAAAAAAAGTCTGTTGGGCCCACAGAGCAGACATAATGGTTTGTGAGAAAAGTCTGTCCAGGTGTGGTGACAGACTTCAGTCTTTCTTTCCGCCACGTGAGTTCAGTTCATGAAAACTTAAGAAAGGGAGCAGAGGTCATTGTTTTTTTCTTGAATGGGTCCAAACTTCTGGCAGATAAGGGAACTTCACAGAACAACTTCATCCTTTGCTTTGAGAGAGTTGAAGAAAAGAGAGGCAGGAGAAGGAGGAAGGTCTGAGAGACCTGGAGGCTTCTTCAGTGCATCACGTCAAAGTGCCATATTTTGGGGTATGTTTCTGAGCCCCAACAGGGTTAAACATAAAGCTTCCTTTCTCAAACAAGCATTCCAACATCCAACAGCTCTATTGATTTCCAAGAGTACTGTAAAATATATTTTTTCAACAAAATTATATGAGTGGTCTGGTTAAAAACGACTTTAAAATAAATACATATGCTTATAGTACTAATAAAACCAAGAAAGACTGCTTAAAATAAATACATAATATGTTTATACTACTATTTAAAAAAAGAAACTCTGCTTACACAGAGGAATTAAATTCTACCAAATTTAACAAGATAAACACACCCTCACTTCTAAGGTAATACCTGAAAAATATTATCTGATTAATGAAATTAAAAGGCATAAACATGATCTGTAAAAAGTAATAAGATTTCAGTCCTAATAATTAATATGTTAACTAATTCCAAAAGCAGATCAAATGAAGCTAAAAAGCTTCTGCATACCAAAGGCAACAAGCAACAAAGTTAAACAGAAGCCTATAGAAAGGGAGAAAATGTTTACAAAGCTCATATCTAATAAGGAGTTAATATCTGAAGTATAGGCTGGGTGGGTGGCTCACACCTGTAATCCCAGCATTTTGGGAGGCTGAGGCGGGCAGATCACCTGAGGTCAGGAGTTGAGACCAGCCTGGCAAACATGATGAAACCCAGTCTCTACTAAAAATACAAAAATTAGCCGGGCCTGGTGATGTGTGCCTGTAATCCCAGCTACTCGGGAGGCTGAGCCAGGGGAATTGCTTGAACACGGGAGGTGGAGGTTACAGTGAGCCAAGATGGTGCCACTGTACTACTCTAGCCTGGGCGACGCGTGAGGCTCCATCTCAAAAAAATAAATTAATGAATTAAAAAAAAAAAAGCAACAAAAAAAAATCCGAAGTATACAGGGAACTCCAGCCAGTCAATAGCAATAATAATCATCATCATCCAATTTTTAAAATGGGCAAAAAGTGGAATAGACATTTCTCAAGAGAAGACATACAAATGGCCCACAGGTAACTGAAAAAGTGCTCAACATCACGAATTATTAGGGATACATAAATCAAAATCACAATGAGATATAACCTCATACTTGTTAGGGTCCTTATTATTAGAAAAGCAAAATATAACAAGTGTTTGGGAGAATATGGGGAAGAGGAACCTTGGTACACTGTTGGTGGGAATGTAAATTGTTATAGTCATTAAGAAATACAATAAAGGTTCCTAAAAAAGTTGAAAGTAGAACCACCATGTGATCCAGCAATCCCACTTCTAGATATTTATCCAAAAGAATTGAAATCAGTATCTTGAAGTCATAGCTGCACCACCGTGTTCACTGCAGCGTTATTCATAACAGCAAAGATTTGGAAACAACTTAGATGTCCACTAACATGCAAATGGATAAAGAAAGTGTGATGTACATATGCATGGCACACTATTTAACCTTTGAAAAGAAGGAAATCTTGTCATTTTTAGCAACATGGATGGACATGGGGAACAATATGCCAAGTGAAATAAGCCAGACACAGAAAGGCAAATTCTGTATGATCTTATTTATTCATTTATATGTGGAATCTAAAATAGTCAAACTTTTAGAAGCAGAGAGGGAATGCTGGTTACCAGGAGGGTGGAGAATGAGAAATGGCGAGGTTATGGCCAAAGGATACAACGTTATACAGGATAAATAAGTTCTAGAGATCTACTACACAGTATAGTGCTTGTAACTAACAATACTGTATTTTGTACTTAAAATTTACTGAGAGAGTAGATCTTATGTTAAATGTTCATACCACACAACACACACACACACACACACACACACACACACACACACAAATATAAAATAATAATAAAGGGAGTGGGCAGGAACTTCAGGAATTAACGGATTGATGAATATACTTATGAACTTTATGGTAGTTATGGTTTCAGGAGTGTATACTTATCTCCAAACTTGTCAAGTTGTATACATTAAACACGTATAGCTTTCAACCTGTCAATCATATTTCAATAAAGTGATTTTTCTAAAAAGAAGATATTCTCTTATGTTTTCTTCCAGAAGATTCATTATTTAATCATTTATATATAAGTCTATAAATCCACCTCTAATTTGTTTTGGTGTATGTTATGAGTAGAGGTCAGATTTCATTTTTTCCTCCTGGACAGATATCCAATGGACCTATCACTGATTATTGGAAAAGACCATTCTTCCCCTTACGGAATTGTAGCTGTGTAAAATTAATCAGGTAGCCATATAAAAAGTAGTATGTTTCTGGGCCCCTTTCCATTGATGTATTTATGTACCCTTGGGCCATACCATGTGTGTTTTTTTGTTTTTTTGTTTAGACAAAGTCTCACTCTGTCACCCAGACTGGAATGCAGTGGCATGGTCATGGCTCACTGCAGCCTCAAACTCCTGGGCTCAAGCAATCCTCCCACCTCAGCCTCCTGAGTTAGCTGGGACAACAGGCATGTGCTACCACATTCAATTAATTTTTTGTATTTTTTGTAGAGACGAGGTCTCACAATGTTGCCCAGGCTGGTCTCAAATTCCTGGGTTCAAGTAGTCCTCCCACCTCAATCTCCCAGAGTGTTGGGATTATAGGAATGAGCCACCACTCCTGGTTCATACTATATCTTAATTACTACAGCTTTGTAGTAATTCATAAACTTGCTGGTGTAAATCCTCCAACTTTGTTTTTCTTCAAGACTGTCATGGCTATTCTAAGTACTTTGCATTTCCAGATAAAATTTAGAATATCTTGCCAATTACTAAAATTAAAAAGCTTCCTAGGGCTTTTATTTGGATATCATTGAATCTTTAGATCAAACTGGGCAGAAATAACATCTTCAAAACACTGAGTCTTCCAATTCGTAAAGATGGTAAACCTCTCTATTTAGGTCTTTAACATCTCTCAGCAATGTTTTGTAGTAAAACTAAAACTGTAGACGCCTTTTATCTTTTTTGGGAGAATTTATTTCTGGTTATTTGACGGATTTGTTAGTGCTATTTTAAGTGCTATCATTTACTTTCCATTTCAAATTGTTCATTGTTAATATATAGCAATAAAACAGATTTTTACATATTGACATTATATCCAGGGATATAGTAAATTCAGTCTTTAAGTAGAATAAGGATCCTTTTGGAATTTTCACACACACAAAACATGTCATCTTTATAGAAGATAATTTACTTCTTTCTTTATAATCTTTAAATTTTATGTGTATTTTTCTGCCCTACTGACTCACTAGAATATCTAGTGCAATGTTGAATTGAAATGATAGTAGACAGCCTTACCATTAATGTAGTCAATAATGTTGTTTGTTTGATTTCTAAAAGCAAATTGACTTTGCATTCTTCAAATAAATTCTAAAATATATATAGCATATTGATTTATTCTATTTACTATGTTTTGTTTAAGATTTTGCATCTATGGTCATGAGGGATATTGGCCTATACCCTCACCTACCTACCTTCCTTCCTTCCTTCCTTCCTTCCTTCTCTCATTCTCTCTTTCTTTTTTGCATCATTAGGTTTTAATATCATTAGGTTTTAATATCTAATATAAATGTTTGGTAGTTGTATTAGTCTGTTTTCATATTGTCATAAAAAAGTACCTCAGACTGAGTAATTTATGAAGAAAAGAGGTTTACTTGACTCACACTTCTGCAGGCTTAACAGGAAGCATGGCTAGGAGGCCTGAGGAAACTTACGATCATGGTGGAAAGTGAAGGAGAAGTAATCTTACCATGGTGGAGAGGAGAGAGAGGGAGACCAAGGGGAAGTGCTACACTTTTAAACCACGAGATCTCGTGAAAACTCACTCACTATCATGAGAATGGCTTGCAGGAAACCTGCCCCCATGATCTAATCACCCCCCAACAGGTCCCTCCCCTGACATGTGGGGATTAAAATTCTACATGAGGTTTGGATGAAGACACAGATCTAAACCATATCAGTAGGTTTTTTTCTATTCTCTGGATATGTTTGTTTAAATTTGGTATGGCTTCTTTTTTTAATATTTGTAAAATTTGATCAGCAAACCAATCTGACCTGGAGTTTTCTTTGTGTGAAGGTTTTTCATTACAGACTCAATATGAGAATATTCTGCTTGTCTACATTTCTTTTTCTGTCACTTTTGATGCATTTTCTTAGGAATAATGTGTTCTATCTAATTTTTTTAAAGCTTTGACATAAAATTATTCATAATATGCCTATATTATTCCTAATGTCTCTAGAAGATGTATTTTTGTCCCTCCTTTCTGTCTTAATATTACAAATTTGCGGAGTTTTCCAGCCATCTTCTGAATTGTTAATTCTATCAATGTTTTCAAATAACTAGTTTTAAAGCTTCTACTCGTATCTATTTTCTTTGGATATAATACACAAGTCTTTTTCTAGCTTGTTGGTATAGAAATTTAGATTTTAAACTTTCTTCATTTCCAATAAGTGAATTTAGAATTCAAAATCTTCTCTGAGCACCTCTTTAGCTGCATCCTACAAGTTTTCATGTTTTATTAGCTCATTAGCATTCAGTTCAAGATACTTTCTAATTTCCATCATGATTTCTTCATTGCCCATGAATTATTTAGAAATGTTTTACTTAATTTCTAAACATTTGGTGATCTTGCACGTATCTCTTTGTTATTTATTTTTAATTCATTTTTTCTGAGGTCTAAGACATATAATCTGCATGATATCAATTCTGAGATATTTTGAAGATCTTTCTTTATGATCTCTGCTGGTTTGAGCAGTTACAGAAAAAAAAAAAAAAGAGTGTTAAAATCTTCAAACACCATGACTGAGAATTAGTCTACTCAAAAAATAATTCTGGGAGCAAGATGGCCGAATAGGAACAGCTCCAGTCTCCAACTCCCAGCGCGAGCGACACAGAAGACTGGTGATTTCTGCATCTTCAACTGAGGTACTGGGGTCATCTCACTAGGGAGTGCCGGACAATCGGTGCTGGTCAGTTGCTTCAGCCTGACCAGCGAGAGCTGAAGCAGGGCGAGGCATCGCCTCCCGTGGGAAGTGCCAGGGGGAAGGGTATCCCTTTCCTAGCCAGGGGAACTGAGACACACAACACCTGGAAAATTGGGTAACTCCCACCCCAATACCACGCTCTAAGCAAACGGGCACACAAGAAGAATATATCCCTCACCTGGCCGGGAGGGTCCCATGCCCACGGAGCCTCCCTCATTGTTAACACAGCAGTCTGCTGCGATCTAACCGGGAGGCAACAGTGAGGCTGGGGGAGGGGCGCCCGCCATTGCTGAGGCTTAAGTAGTTAAACAAAGCCGCTGGGAAGCTCGAACTGGGTGGAGCTCACAGCAGCTCAAGGAA
>NW_016803270.1:1226976-1232420 GCF_001698545.2 Rhinopithecus bieti | reverse complement strand
CATGATATAAATGATGAATTGATGGGTGCTGACGAGTTGATGGGTGCAGCACACCAACATGGCACAAATATACATATGTAACAAACCTGCACGTTATGCACATGTACCCTAGAACTTAAAGTATAATAAAAAATAAAAAATTACAAATTAAAAAAAAATAATTCTATTGCTATTAGCTTTATATGTTTTGCAGTTTTGTTTTTGGGGAAAAAAAATAATTGTTCTATTTTCCTCTTGAATTATCTTTTAATCAGTACCTCAAATAAAATGTATTGTCTTATGCCTTATCTGACATGAATATAGGGACAAGTTTCTGATATGAATATAGGTATAGGTTCATCTGGTTGATATCAGTACAGTATATCTTTTACTTATCTTTTTTTTACTTTTAACCTTTCTATGTCTTTATATTTATACAAGCTCTTCAACTTACAATAGAGTTACCTCCCAGTAAATTCATCGTAGTTTGAAAATATTCCATGTTGAAAATGCATTGAGTACATCTAACCTAACAAACATCATAGCCTAACTTAGCCTATCTTAGATGGGCTCCAAACACTTACCTTGTTCTAGAGGTAGGTAAATGTAGAATACGGCAAAATTGTGTAACACAAAGCCTACTGTGGTGAATACTATACACAGATGGGCATTTTGTAGACATGAAGGTGTCAGAGGTATGTGAACCAGAGCAACTCCATCTTAAATAGCAACTGGGTAAAATAAGGCTGGGACTTACTGGGCTGCAATTCCAGACAGTTAAGGCATTCTAAGTCATAGGATGAGACACGAGGTCAGCACAAGATAGAGGTGATAAAGACCTTGCTGATAAAACAGGTTGCAGCAAAGAAGCTGACTAAAACCCATCAAAACCAAGATGGCCATGAGAGTGACCTCCAGTCATGCTCACTGCTACACTCCCACCAGTGCCATGAGAGTTTACAAGTCACATGGCAATATCAGGAAGTTATGGTCTAAAAAGAGGAGGCATAAAAAAATCCAACCCTTGTATAGCCTATTAGCAAGAAATAACCATAAAAAGGGCAATCAGCAGCCCTCAGCACTGCTCTGTCTATGGAGTAGCCATTCTTTTCTTCCTTTACTTTCTTAATAAACTTACTTTCACTTTACTCTATGGACTCATCCTGAATTCTTTCTTGCATGAGATCCAAGAACCCTCTCTTGCAGTCTGGATCAGGACCCCTCTCTTGTAACGAAGGGATGCAAAAATATAAAACACAATATCAAAAAGAAATCCTGGAAACACAGTACACTGTAAAGTATTCTTTGTTTACCCCTTGCGATTGCATGGCTAACTGGGAGCTGTGGCTTGCTACCTGCCCAGCATCACAAGAGAGCATGTTATCACTTACTTGTAGCCCAGAAAAAAATTGAAATTCTAAACTGAAGTAAGATTTCTACCAAATGTGCCTCACTTTTGCACCCATCCTAAAGTCAAAAAGCTGTAAAGCAAACCATTGGAAGTTGAGGGACTGTCTGTAAAGTGTTGTGTTACAAAGAGCACATAGTTGCTTTTCTTATTCTGCTTATTCTGCTTGGCAATCTTTAATATAATTACTGATCAAGTTGGACTTCAATTTACCTTTGTAAAAAAAATTTGTGTTGTGATATCACTCTGACTGCTTGCTGGATGTGCTACTCCCTCCCCCTTTTAAGGTGTTGAATGTCAGTGCATACCATACCAAAGAGAGTAGTCATGGTAATCTAAATGTCTATTATTTACTTAGGTCTATGCAAATCAAAGGTGTTTCCTTGAGCAAAGAATGGAGTCCAGCAGCAACAGAGATCTCTGAAGACTGACTGAGGGAAAGAGAGAGAGAGCATACAGTCTGGGGGACAAATACTTCTAGAACAAGAACCTCACAGTGGGATTTTTAAAAGATGCTAGAGGAGGTCTATTTCAGGCAGTCTTGGGAGATCCAGCTAGGCAGGGTAGGGTGCTGTGCATACAGCTTATTGGTGTGCAGCTGAAGTTAGTGCAGTTCATATTTCCTGGTCCTTGCCCAGTAAATTCAAATGGGCATCTATCAGTTTTCACTCTGTGGGTAAAACTGAGTAGGCCACCAAGTTCGTCTGACAGGTATTCAATGGTTTAATCAAAGGGCTTGATTTAATGGCTTAAGTGTGAATTTTCTGGGGAGGAATCAATTGTATTTCTCCACAATTTGTACCCTCTGTTTTAATTCTTTTATTCCTTCTTTTGTTCATTCTTTTAGATTAACCAAATACATTTTAAAGTTTTCTCCTTTCTTTTGATTATTTAGTGTAATATTATTGTATAATCTGCAGCCTTAGCTAAATATTAAAATTAATAATTGTATTACATCTCAAATAATGCAAGAATTGTATAATTCATTTCCATTTACTTTACTTGTCATTAACCAACAAGATATTCTTAATTTTCTTATAAACCATCAATATTATTTGATATTTACTCCCATATTCAGTTTCTAGTGTTTTTCATTCTTCTTCCAGTTCTGTGCTTCTATCTTAAATTATTTTCCTTCAGCTCAAAGATCTTTTGAAAATGTTCTTTATACTTTTAGCTGTCTGGAGAAAAAGGTTCTCAACCTTTGGTTGTCTGAATATGCCTTTGTCTTTGCTTCAATTTTGATCTTTATTTTATGCCATTTTCTCATGTAATTTTAACTGGGGTTTTGTTTGTTCGTTTGTTTTGTTTACTTTCAGTACTTTCAAGGTGCCATTCTATTGTCTTCTGGCTTTTACAGTTTCTGTTGAAGTCAACCATCAGTCTTATTTTAAGTTCCTACTTTGAAGACAATATTTCTTCTTTCTCAGGCTCATCTCTAAAGATGTTTTTTTGTTTGGTTGGTTTTTTTTTTTTTTTTTTTGTATTTAAAAGTTTTAGTGTGATGTGCCTAAGGGTGGTTTCTTTTTCTTTATTCTATCAAGGGCCCACTGAGTTTTGTGACTCTGTTGGTTTGTGCCTTTAATCATCCTAGACAACCTCAGCAATTATCACTTCAAATATTTTTTGAATCTGTTCTCTATCTCCTTCTGGAATTCCATTCAGACATGTTAGATCTTTGTCTGTCTTTCATTTTATTTTATACTTCATCTGTTTTCTTCATTCTTTTTCCTTTTTCTCTGTGCTTAACTTTACTTCTTATTGATCTATCTTTGAGTTCATTAATTTTGTCTTTTGATGTTTCTGGTCTTATTTTAAGCCCATAAAATGACACGTTAATTTTGAACACTGTGTTTAATATCTCTAGACCATTCATTTGATTATCTTTTATAGATTACAGTCCTCTGTTGAAATACTTTATTTTTAGTCATTTTTGCACATCTTTCCTATGTTCTCTTTAACATATTAACCAAAATTACTTTGAAGCTCTCTATGCCCATGTCTTATTGTCTGTGTGTCTGCTTCTATTGCTTTATATTTTTGCCTGAATATGGATTGCATATTCTTGCATTTTCAGTAGTATGGTAAGTTTTGATAATATGCTAGACAGTGTCCAAAAAAAAGTCATAAAAGCTCCAGATGATATTTTTCACCAGTAACTATTTTCTCTTGCTTTCCTGTTAAGTAGATAAGGCAATTAATTGTCTAATCACCTCAACCTATTCATAGATTGAGCCAAAACACGACTAGTTAGGAGTCTTAGTATGACAAACTTCGTCCTTTATACAATCTTAGTTTGGGGGATAGGGTGAGTGGCCCTTCTGGGCATTTTTCTCAAGTGCCAGACGGATTTCTCTTTCCTCATCCTTGGGACACTGCAGGGAATTCAATTCTGTACTTCAGAAGGTTTGGATTTAACTCTTTTGCCTCTTGCATCCCCCTGCAATAACTCACCTTTTCAACTCTCCCCACCAGCTCTGAAATCTAGTTCATTAGTAAATTTCTTGAAGAGGAGGCAAGTTGGATGTTTGAATCAGGCTGACTTCCTCTGCTAGAACTGTTTCTCTTAAGCCTCCTAAGATTATGGAAGATTTTACTGAGCCTTTGAGAAGCACTTGATGTTCTTAAAGCCTTCTATGCTTTTTAGTTATCTAGTGATGCTAACAAACTACCCTGAAACTCAGTTGCTTAAAGCACTAATAGCCATTTATTTTGATCATGAATCTGCAATTTGGGACAGGTTTGATGGGGATGCCTCACTTCTTTGCCGTGGAGCATTGGCTGGAGTGGTTCAACTGGTTTTGGAAGAATCCAGTTCTATGATGGCTTACTCACATGTCTGGCAAGTTGGTACTGGCTGTTGGCTGGGAGTTTAGCTGAGGCTACTGGCTAAGATTCCTCTCCACACGGTCAGGTCCATGTAGCTGTTTGGATATTCTCACAGCATGACGTTTGGGTTCTAACAGGCAGGAAATGGAAGCTGCCAATCTTTTAAAGCCTGGGCTTAGAATTTGTTTCAGCATCTCTTCTGTGGTATTTTATTTGTCAAAGCAGTCACTGAGCCTGCCTAGATTCAAGAATGAGGGACATAAATCTCAACTCTCAAAGGAAGAAATGTGAAAGAATTTATGACCATCTTTAATTCAGCACGCACACGCCATCCCAAAGTTCAATAAATGTTCTATGAGAAAAACAGGCTACACTTTTGGGTCTCCTTAAGATTCTGACATGTCATTTCAGTCTTTCACAATCATTGAAAGCTTTGTTAGTTTCACTTTCCTTTAGTAGCGTGCCTCTGAGTTAGTTACTCAATATAACCCTCAGTTCAGGCCCAGAGTCTGAAAATGTTCCCAGTGATGAAACTACTGGGGGGGATTATTCACCTCTGAATGGCATCCCTTGTCTGGAATTCAAATTCATCCATGTTGTTTCTATAGCTCTTCAACAACTTGAAGCCATGGTAATTATTGAGACTTCTCAGTAAGGATACAAAAAGTAAGAAGAGAAGAGTGCCCAAGACAGAATCTCAAGAACCTCTAAAGTTAAAGAAACAGAGATGAAGGTTAGATCAACAAACAACAGGCAGAGGAGTAGGAAGAAAACGAAAAGAGTGCAGTGTAATGGAAGCTAAGTTTAAGTGTTGACTAGCTGGGAGTGGTCTACAATGTCAGTTGTTATAGAGAGGATATAAGATAAAGAAGAAAGCTTACATTGGATTTCATGACAGGTAGACAAGGTTCAAGAGGTGGTTAGGTGCAAGGATGGGTACAGCAGCCAGCAGGCCATGGATTAAGGAGCGAGTGGGAGGTGATTGATTAAGTAAACACAATGTGAGTGAAAAACTCTTTCAGTGAATATGTTACAGGAAAGGGGCCCCAATCCAGACCCCAAGAGATGGTTCTTGGACCTCACATAAGAAAGAATTCAGAGTGAGTCCCAAAATTCTTGTCTTCTATTTAATCAGGAAGCAAGAATGAATGCCTGTGTAGCTAAGTTTTAGGGAGCAGACAATGAAGGTGGTTTCTTTCTTGGTTTTTTTTTTTTTTTTTTTTTTTTT
>NW_016803270.1:1110164-1226745 GCF_001698545.2 Rhinopithecus bieti | reverse complement strand
TTTTTTTTTTTTTTTTTTTTTTTTTTGAAACAGAGTCTTTCTCTGTCGCCCAGGCTGGAGTGCAGTGGTGGGATCTCAGCTTACAGAAACCTCCGCCTACCAGGTTCAAGCAATTCTCCTGCCTCAGCCTCCTGAGTAGCTGGGATTATAGGCATGTGCCACCATGCCCAGCTATTTTATGTATTTTTTAGTAGAAACGGGGTTTCATCATGTTGGTCAGGCTGGTCTCAAACTCCTGATCTCAGAAGATCTGCCTGCCTTAGCCTCCCAAAGTGCTGGGATTACAATGGACGTGGTTTCCATAGAATGGACTTCATTTGTAAATAGAAATTTAGTTCCCTGGTAAACACATGAGAAAGCATGCATGGGTAGAAGATTTGAGACGAAATGATGTTTGAAATAAACTCTGTGGGGAACAAAAAAGACAAATATAAAAGAATTACGGAGTAACTTTGAGTCCAATCTCAGCCTCACTAGTCAGAGATGTTTGCAATATAAGAAAACACAGAAATCAAACAGCTGATCTGGAGTTAGGGTTTTATGGGGCACATGTAACAGAAGGACAACAGATCAAAGGAAGTGAGGAGTTTGGCAAATGAGCGGATTAAGCAATAGATAATGAAGTCTAGGCTATAAGGATGTAAAGTTAGGATACAGTAATAGGATGGAATAAATAGAGCAATCAGAGATATTTGGATGAGGTCAAAGAACTGGGATGAGAGGAAAGGGAGATATGTGTGACCAGAGAGTAAGATGTGGAAAGTTAAGTTTTCAGAGGTGGAAGAGTTCTAAGTGATGGCAAGGTGAATGTAGCAGCCACCTAGGTAGAGGGCTGCAGTGAAGAGCTATTGAAAAGTCATCGAAGCTGGGGAAGTCAGTCAAAGAGCAGCAAAGTCCAGAGGCTGAACTTGCAGCCCAAATGAAATCAGAAAAAATGTCAACAGGATTAGAGGTGTCAATGAAGACAATGAAGTCTATTTCCAAGTGTATGAATGAGAGACCCTGACCAGGGCATGGGTGAGTGACAGCAATAGAGAGAGCAAGTGAATGTCAGCCAAGATGGGGCATGACCTTCCAAGGAGCAGGAGCAAGGACTGATATAGATTTGGAAGTGGCATTGGGCCTCCAGAAGGATGAAGTCTACACCATCTCTCAAGGCTCAGGTCTGTGAAGTGTGGGCCAATGAGCACCATCTTTTTAAGAAGGCCACAGACAATAGGAATTCTCAGAAGGGAAGCCTGGTGTCTTCTGCTGTAAAGAGAAGCTGCTCCTGATACTGTCATCTGCCCCCTGCTGTCACGGGGCATAGACCAACCTCTTTTGAGACAATGGGCTGTTTTTAGATGTGTGCTGGTGACTGTTTACCTGACCAAGAGGAAGCATGTCTGCCACCACACTCTCCATCCACACAACTCCTTCTGAAGATGGTGAGACTGTCTTTGCAAAACTTTTAACAGTGAGAAAATTATGGCAGTGAAAGACATCTGATCAAATGAATCCCCTTCTTGCCTTTAGCCTTCAAACTGTCCTGAATCATTCCTGGGTCTGGGCCAGGCTAAATTTGGGGGACATTTAGTTTATAGTTTAAATGACAATAGCCCTTCCCCACAACTAAGCTGCCTTTGTAAAGCTAATAAGAGGCCACCAGGCTAGGAGGATGAAAGGAGTCTGAATTCTGTTAAGGTGTACACTGACATAAACAATTGCCAGCCATTATTCCAGAGGTTACAAAATGTTGGTGAAAACAGTCAAACTCTGTACAATATTTTAAGAGATTTACTCTGAACCATATATGAGTGACCATGGCCTCTGACACAGACCTCAGGAGGTCCTGAGAATGTGTGTCCAGGGTGGTTGGGGTGCAGCTTGGTTTTATACCTTTTAGGGAGGCATGAGACATCAATCAAATACGTTTAAGGAATACATTGATTTGTTTCAGAAAGGCGGGACTACTTGATGTTGTGGGGGCTGGTGCGTCCAGGCTATAGGTAAATTTAAACATTTTCTGGTTGACAATTGGTTGAGTTTATCTAAAGACCTGGGATTGATAGAAAGGAAATGTTCAGGTTAAGAAATAAGACTGGAGACCAAAGCTCCTTTGAAGTCTTATAGTAGCTGCCCTTAGAGACAATAGATGACAAATGTTTCCTATTCAGGTCTATAAAAGGTGCTAGATTCTTAGGTAATCTTTTTAGGATTGGGAGGGCCTAGAAGAAAAAGATCTAGCTAAGTTAATAGAGATTCTGTACAGATGCAAATTTTCTCCCAGAAAGGATGGCTTGCAGGGCCATTTCAAGATATGGCAAATAAACATGCTTTGGGGTAAAAGAGTTTGATTTTCTTCCTTGTCTTGTAATGTTATGCCAGAGGCCATTTGGAAAATAAGTCATGATATATAGGGTTAAGTAAAACCCATCTGATGAGAATTTATGTTTTGTAGGGGATGACTCCCCAGATCCCTTAGATAGGAATTTGGGCAAGATAAAAACATCAGAGCTTAGTCCTCAAAGATACACAATTTTCCCCAATTACTTCTGCAGATAACATCACTATTGTAGAACCTAAGATTGGTCTTTTGCGATGTCTTTTCAGGTTTTTTGCACGTCTGACAACGATGACTTCACCTGGACCCACCAGCCGCTCCTGTGGCCCCACACAGAAGTGATCTGGCACACATGAGAACCATTTCCTACACCCTTATGACTGCACCCCAACCAATCAGCAGCAAGCGCCCATTGTCTAGCTACCCCTCCTCTTCCCCCAGACTATCTTTGAAAAATCCTAGCCTCTGAATTTTCAGGGAGCCTGATTTGAGTACAAATAAAATTCTGATCTCTTGTTTAGCTGGCTTTGCATGTATAAAACTCTTTAGCAATTCCCTCCCTTGATAAACTGGCTTTATCTAGGCAGAGGCCAAGAAGAAGCCATTGGATGGTTACAATGGCACAGAGCCCCCAGACTCTGGAACCTAGAGCTCATTCACATAGGCAGGGCTACTATCTGGGCATGGTCCCCTTGCCTGGGCAACCAACAGCTTCTCCCACTACTGTTCTCTCTTTCCCCAGCTCCCTCTCTCCCAAAGCATCATGACGTTAACTGCCACAGGTTAGTGCAGGAAAACAGAGGCAGACTTTATACACAAATGGACGTGGATGTTCTGAAAGACCAATGGCTCAGTGTGCTTTAGACCTAAAAATTCACTTTGATTCTGACACAGAAAAGTGAGGCAAGAACTGAGGCACCGCATGCTCCTGTGTTAGCCGAGACAGGGTCGACTGACCAGAACACGTGTGGCAGCGGCTGTTACCAATGCATAGGTGAATTTCTGCAAAACAAGATCAGGCATCTCTTTAAATTAATGGTGCTAATTTGAATGTCACTGGTTTTATAGGCTTGTTTCCATGTTATTTGTGAATGCGTTTAGTTTTTTTGAAGCTATAAGTGTTTTTATGTTTGTAAAATTTAAGTAACATTGTAATTCAACACTGTAATCTGTGGATTATTTCCTGGGAAGAGGTTAGATCTATACATTATTCTATTTTCAGAAACCCTGATACAAAGGAAGCCAAACAACAGAGAAGTCTCAGCTGAAGTCGGATGACAGCAATTGCACTGGGCCAAGCCTTGCAGTTCCTCTAGGATGCCTGTGAGGTTTGAGGATGAGATCACAGGTCTTTAGAGTCTTTGCTCCAAATGCCCAGGAAGGAAGAGCTCCGCTTTGCAAACACTGTGTTGTTCAGCCTCTGCTTTAGCTCACTAAAGAAGGAGGTGGGGGAGGGAGGGAATAGTTACTTTCATCTGTGTCTGGGGGTACCTCTAGAGAACATGTGTATGGAATTACACTGTCTCTTACGAGCACTTTTAGTTTGCTATGCCTGCAATTCAAGGATGACAGAATGCAAGATAGCCTATACTGTCAAGATGGCCCCGACTCAGAGCTGCTTGGAAATGCCACCTGTAATCTTAAAACAAAACCCACCTTCCCTCTTCAAGAACAGTCAGTAGTTTAATTATGCTAAGTACTTTTCAACCCAGGAAGCTTCGGGTTGCTGAATTAAGCAACACAACAGCACTCTTTTAAGGCTTAAGACTATACATTTAGAAAACTGATAACATGTCTCATGCCAGAAAGCCTAAAGTCTATTAAGCAATTTCCAAGGATTGCATTTCACAAACTCCCTTTCCAATCCAAGTACAGATATACTCAAACACCCTCACTCTTTACAAGTGACCCTTGGCCTCGCTAAGGCTTCCTAGATAAATGTAGATGGAGACTTTTAGAACCAACAAAGGCAAACATTTGGTTGAAAATGTAAATGCAATTGTTCAAGCTGTAAATTAAATTCAATTACGTACAGAGAGTAGTATCTTAAGCCTCCTGCTAATTATACTTGTGAGTTTCAACTCATTAAACTCAGATAATGCCCAGAAAGACAGAATCTGGCAGCAGCAAGCCATGCATCCCGCCGGCCTGTCCCCTCTGTGGCTTTCATCATTGTGGTTCTGTATGTTGGCAAACCCAATTCACATCCAAAGAGTTTTTAAGAAAAAAGTGGAGAGAGACATCCTGGGTGTGACAATAGAAAATGTAGCCAAGAGCAGAGGCTCAATGTGCACCCTCTGAAGTTATCTACAAAACGCTGGTTTGGGGTACAAGGGAGAATGTAAGGCTTTCCAAGAGAAATGCTAATACTTGGAGGCGATGAATCTTACCCTACACCCGCCCACATACGCCCCCAGGGCAGGAATCCACAGAGCAGGCAGATTCCATTTCTCCCCTCCTTGGAGTGGGCAATTCAGCCTTTAGTTGGGCTCTTGGGAAGCAGAGCCGATTCAGCAACACTGGGAAGCATGTTCAGCACCCTGTGTGGTCGCAGGGGCCCTTTTCACCCCTTTCAGCATTACTTCTCCTTTCTGCTATTTCTCTTACCCCAACTTTGACCCCTTGGTGACCAGGACATCTGATAAGTCCATCGACAGGAAAGGGATGACAGTGTGCTAACTAAGCCAGGAATGTTTGCATTTTTTAAAAGGCCCCACGGGAAACACAACTTCAGCACAGAAAGCAAATTGCTGATGTGAAAATTTTAAGTATTAATCAAGGGGATGTGTGGAGAGAGGAAGCTTTTCCTACAGCCTTCAAGTCACCAGTCAGCAGGCCATTCCAGCCACAAGGCCAACCCTGATCACAGGCTAATTAGACTGGTTCAAAAGATGGTGATTGAGAGGCTCCCATAAACCAGGTCTTGTACTAGGTTCCTGCTCTGGAAACACTTTTAAGAGGGCATGGGGGTAAGACTTAAAGAACCCGAGAGTTCAAATTCACTTCGAGTGAATGGATTTTGTTATATCATAACCATTTGCTATGGATGTTAGATAACCTTACACATTCTTCACAATACGAAGAGACCAGAAATTATGTCACTGTATTGGTCATCTACAGCTGTGTAACAAACCACCCCAAAACATGGCCACTCAAAGCAACAACCACTCTTTTAGCTCATTATTCTCCTGGGCAGTTCTTGCAAGAGCCCTGAGGGTCTCTGCTGGGCTTGGTCCTGTGTCTGTGTTGATCTGGTAAACTGGCAGGATGCTGGCTGGTCCTGATGGCCTCACTCACATGGCTGGTGCTTGGCTGGCTGTTGGCTGGGGCAAGTGGGTGACTGGATCACGCTCTTCTCATCATCCACCAGGGCGGCCAGGGCTCCTTGGCATGACAGAGGCAGTGTTCCAGGAATACTTGGAGGGTATTATGGTTTGGCTCTGTGTCCCCACTCAAATCTCATCTCAAATTGTAGTCCCCATAACCCTCACATGTTGAGGGAAAAGGCCAGTGGGAGGTGATTGGATCATGGGGACAGTTTTCTCCATGCCATACTCATGATAGTGAGTGAATTCTCATGAGCTCTGATGGTATTATAAGGAGCTCTTCTCCCTTTGCTTCTCACTCTTCTCTCTCCTGCTGCCTTGTGAAGAGAGTGTCTACTTCCCTGTCTGCCATGATTGTAAGTTTCCTGAGGCATCTCCAGCCATGCAGAACTGTGAGTCAATTAAACCTCTTTCTCTTATAAATTACCTGAGTTTCAGGTGGTATCTTCATAGCAGTGTGAAAGTGGATTAATACAGAGGGCAAACCCAACCTGCAAGCTCTTTTCAGATATCCGCTTGTGTCAGATTTGTTGTTGTCCCATTGGTTCAAGCAAATCACATGGCCCAGCCCAGACTCACTGTCCAGAGGGGTTCACCCAAAAGTGTAGATGCTTGTGCATTTCCACTTATAAAGTTCAGCTAATGCTCAGAAGGAAGAAATCAGGCAGCAGCAATGTGGACCATTACTGAAAAAATCAACCCAAGTTACCTATTATAATACATGCCTTTAAAAACAGAAACAAAAACCAAGAGTCCTGCCCTCTGAAGTGATGCTTCCTAGACTTCTGAGTTATTTGGATGTATTAGTCTGTTCTCATGCCGCTGAGACAGTGTGAGACATACCTGAGACTGAGTAATTTATAAAGGAAAGAGGTTTAATTGACTCACAGCTCTACATGGCTAGGGAGGCCTCACAATCATGGCAGAAGGTGAATGAAGAGCAAAGTCATGTCTTACATGGCAGCAGGCAAGACGATTTGTGCAGGGGAACTCCCATTTATAAAACCATCAGGTCTTGTGAGACTTATTCACTATCATGAGCACAGTATGGGTGAAATTGCCCCCACGATTCAATTATCTCCACCTGGCTTCACCCTTGGCACACAGGGATTATGATAATTCAACGTGAGATTTGGATGGGTACACAGCCAAACCATATCAGTGGACCAACAATATTTAAGAAGAAATAAGGAAGGTAGAGTGAAACATAGGCTTGCTAAAATGTTTATGTTGTCAACTAAGAATATTAAATAACAAACAGGTAATTACTATCTACTGCCATGAGTATTTTAATTTAGAAAAGGCCATTTCAATATCAAAGTTGAAGCAATACCTGAGTTTAGAATAAACATTAGTTCTTTGATTTGAATAAGTTTGCTGTTATGAAAAGCTATCTTCATTGTCCTTATTTTTCTCATTTCATTGAAGATCAGTGGAAAGTCTGATTTAAATGGTCCTGCTCTGGTGACTGACATCTTAGAACAACCGGCCTAGAGAAAGATAACAGGGTAAGGCAGGCTTTGCTGATTAAGTAATTAAGTTAACTACTACTAAGGTAGTTGTTATTTAAACCTGTATTGCATGTGCTTACTAGCCCTGCCCTACTTTATTTAAGGTGTGATAGAAGGTAAAGAGCAATCTTCCTCAAGCCTTGTATAGTCTAGCCTGGAAGTAAAGACTGGGCATTAACATATCTGGTCAAAAATCTAGGAAACAGAAGTCCCAAAGCAGAGCTCAGAAGAGATTAGCAAAAACAATAGAGGTGAGGCTGAAATAGGACTGTGAAACCAGCTCACAAGCAAGAAAGAACAAGGTTGTTAATTCATTTTACATTTAGCGCATTAATCCCAGCTTGAATAGAAGCTCCCTGGAGCCACATGGAAGACTATTTTCTTACATATCTCCAGGATTCTGTCTTGTCAGCTTAGATCATAACTCCACCAGGCAAGAATAGTGTCTACTTCTGAGCTGTGAACAACATTAGCCTAGACTACACTGGTTGCATGAGTACGACATCCCTCCAAACGTGTCGCTTTTACATATTTGAATTTACTGATCACACTGAAAAGAGAAGTGAGAAAATGGAGTTTCCAAGTCCATTGCTTTCTAAGATTCTTGGAATCTATTTGCAGAAGAGGTGCCAGTTGAAATGACACACATGCCGGGAACTTGCCATTCTTCCTCTTTTTGGAACTCTGTAGCTACATTCTCCATATATATATAGAGGGTAGGTGAGCCCATAGTGGTTTTGCCTACGTGGAGAGGTTTTTACTAGTTTCTTGCCTGTGTTCCTGTTACTCAGCACAGCAGATGGGGGTGGCTCTCACTTGAATATCAGCCCGCCAGAAGCTGAAGAGGAATCACTGCCAAATTTTGATCACTAAATTGTTATCCAGTTTCATCCCACATTCAAATAAGATGCCTTCTTTAAGAAACCACCTTTTGAGAGAAAGCTAATTTTAGAATGACTAGAATACAAAAACGCTCAACACAGAAATAAAGCCCCAGATCCCATGGCGTTGTTCCTTTTCCCAAGTATCCTTCTCTTTCAAGGCTTGTTTCAGCCAAAATAAAAGACTCAGCCGCTCACTCCCTTCAATATTTCTAAGCAAGAGATTCATCGTGGATTTGGGAGTTCAGAAAGATTGAGCAAATTTCAAAGCATGCCTCCTTCATTCTTATCAATGATAGAAAAATCTATCTATCTATCTATCTATCTATCTATCTATCTATCTATCTATCTATCTATCCATCCATTTGAACTGTGACAATCTAATTCAAGTTTGACATTTTTTGATTAGGAAACAGAGTACCTCATATCTAATGCAAGGATTAGAACCCAGGACTTGAAACCATCAGTGTGTTATTCATTGAAATCTCCTCCCTATACTAGGAGGACAAGGCCCTGGCAGAGGTTACAAAATATGCTTCAATGTGTTCTGAAAGCCTCAGAAAACATGCCCCAAACACGGAACCATTTTTCTCCTTCAACTGACACTTTTTGTTTGCCTCTTTTAGTCCATTCACAGAGAAATGAGTTTTTCCCACAATCAGAGATGATCAAACACTGACTCCTAGTAGCACCATTTCCAATTCATAAACTCAAGGTGCTATTAGGAAGAGAGTCATGAATTTAACCAAGACATGGCCTCAGTAGTTTGAAAACCTAATCAAAGGGATATCCCTTTCAAAGCACTGTACTCCAAGTTTTTCTTGTTTGGCCTGATATGTATGTCACCACCCATGGGTGAAGTCGCCCACCCAAGTGACTGTTTCAAACCACTGCCATACACCATTTTCAGATATGTGAGAATACTCACTGGTAGAGGCTCAAATTAGACATCCACAGATTACTTATCCCCTGTCTGCCTTTAGCAGGGACAGAGTAGACACGAAAATATGGCCTTCAGAAGTGTCTAACTTTCCGTCGAGGTCACCGTGATCAGAAGATACAAAAACAGCCTCCATCACATGATTATGGACCTTTGCCCCTTTGCTGGACTCCTGTAATATGCAAATCACATTTCAATTGTAACCCTTTGCAAACCATACGTTGTGTCTTCGCATGAGCACTTTTTTGAATGAAGATGGATCAGAATCCAAATTTCTCATTACATACAATTTTCAAAACAGTAACCAAGTTTTAAAAAAATTACTCTCAATTCTGGAACAATTGTCTGTTTTTTCCATATTCACCTATAATTATTACATCAAAATGTGGGTGCCTGTCAAGCCACGTACAGATCGGTGGGACCCAAGCACTGCACAAAGTATCATGGTGCATTGAAAGAAAGTGATAACGTAAGTTTTTTTTAACACTTGTAAGAAACATTAGCCACTGCTTCCTGTGAGTCTATTACCACTCTATCTTGTGTGAGATCTGGCAATGTTTCAAGGAAACTTCAAACTCTCACAGGGGATTTGCCTATCAGTTTAAAACCCAGAATAATCCTAAGACTTCCCTTTGAAAATGAATCCAAATTCACTACATTCTGATGTAAAACAAATCTTACCATAAAATTTCATTTTAAACCAATCTTGCTGATATTCAGGTCACATGACTCACTTGCAATTGACACCATGGGTCTCCCACGTGGTTGGGGAAGATGGAAGGCAGAGAACCATTTTACCCCATTATTAGGTTCCTGCTAGGTTGCCAGTTGTCTCCCCGACCGCTTGACCACATCTGCTCCCAAGATTAACTGCCTTCGGTAGATAACAGAGGAAACACATTTCACCTCTTACTAAAATGTCCCATTGGCCATTGTGAACAGACATCTTCAATTGTTCTGTGTCTGGAAGTCCAGAGATGATTTCTTGGCATTTTAAGAGATCACCCAACAACGGTGAGAAAACACACAGACGTTGTAACTCTGGGTGAGAGTGTGAACCCACCATTTGCAATGACGGCAACTGTTGAGAAGAGGGAAGAATGTAGATAAAACACTGACGTGAGCTCTTTCATAAACAGATAAGAAGTGCATAAAGGCACAGGTAGCATGGTAGGCGGGGAGGAGACCGTTAATCCGAAGATCTGAAAGAAAATTTTCCAAAGTAGGGAAATACAATTGGTAAAATAATATGAATGGAAAGTGTGCCTTGAAAGAGATTCTGTCTGTGTCCTTAGAGTTCCTTTTGTGGTTCACGTGCTTTGCTAGTAGAAATAGAATGCATTGAATAAGTAAAATTAGGTAAACATGTTTCTGTCAGCAAAAAATACATGTCTCAGTCAGCAAGACACTTGGAGATACAGGAATAGTAAAGAGGAAGAAACCATAGGGTTTTGATGCTTTTGTAGCCACAAGGAGTGGAACTGGGGTGAGATTTGCTAGGGAATTTGCACACTGGACATAAAATGAATTTATGGGAGGACAGTGTGAACAGTGGACAGCAGGGATAGACAGAGCCTGCATCCTAGAAAGTGTCCACTACCTGCCGAGTGGTCCTGAATGGCATGTTTGCCACCATCACAAATTAACCTGTGAACTTAACCAACTCAATCTCTGAAGACCCTCATTGGCTCAACTGTTCACCTGGCAGGTCCTGTGAGTGAGGGATTGGGGAGCTCATTTCCAGGAAGCTTCCAGAGTTGACCTGAGCTGCTGAAGAGCCAGAGAGGGCAGCTCACTCACCTCACTCACTGCTTTTCCTTCCCCTCTCTTCATGCACGGGTTTGGAGCCTGCCTTACATGAAAGGCAATCAACAGCTTGGTGTATCCTTGGTTTTTGCCAAAGACCCAGTGCTGTCTCTACCCATATCTCATACCAAACCATGTAAAGACATAACATAACAAGCCCAGCCACTCCAAGGAAAGAATATCTGACAAGCGATTAATTCTCAGATGTATTTCTGATATTCTAAGGTCATGTTCTTGGCTAGCTCAAAGTCTGTGTTTGAGGCAACAAATCAGACTGAGAAACTCCATTGTCAGCCCCCTGCAGTTGCTAAGCTTGGAGATGAAGAAGAAACCTGGCCCCAGATCTGGAGGGTTGTTTGGCTGAGCCCTGCCTTTGCTCTTTACAGTGGCTACACTTCTATTTTAAGGAAGCCCTCCTGTTTTCTGGAATGTGAATTTCAGGTTAAGGCCTTGTCTTAGTCCTTTTGTGTTTCTGCAATGGAATACCTGAGGCTGGGTCATGTATAAGAAACAGAGGCTTATTTGGCTCATGGTTCTACAGGTTGCACAAAAAAACATGGTGCCAGCCTCTGCTTCTGGCGAAGGCTTTAGGAAGCTCCACCCATGGTAGAAGGTGAAGGGGAGCAGGTGTGTAGAGATCACATGGTGGGAAGTAAGAGAGAGCGGAGGAAGGTGCCCATCTTATTAACAATCACTTGTTGCAGGAACTAATAGAGCAAGAGTTCACTCATCACTGTGAGGATGGCACTAAGTCACTCACGAGGGATCTACCCCCATGACCGAAACACCTCCCACCAGGGCCCACCTCCAACACGGGATCAAATTTCAACATGAGATTTGGAGGAGACAAACATCCAAACCATATTATGACTTTTCCCCTTTTTGTTTCCCTTAAGTCAAATGCCTGCCTTAAGTATGGCAGAGTGAGAGTGCTCGCAGGTGGGGCTTTCTAGAGAGGTTAGAAAGGTCGCATGTCTTGACTTAAGGAGGAAGCAGTCTCCTCCTCAAGTCCACATTCGTGCCGATGATGCCTCCACTAGGGTCATCCACTGGGCGGTTATTTACCTTAAGAAGATACTGCCAGGAGGCAGATATGTCACTCAGGAGGGATAAATGCTGATCCACAACTGTGAGCTATTTGTGCTGGCCTAGAATTCTCAAATTAGTTGGCAAGGCTAAAGGGGACTATTCAAAATAATTTTTATGTTTGGGTTTCTTTCTTAGTTTACATACATTTTCACAATCATTATTTTAGCTAATCTCCACAACAACCTATGAGACAAGTACATTTGATTCCTTTTTGCTGATAAGAAATCTAATACTCAAAAAAGTAAAAAAAAAAAAAAAAAAAAAAAAAAAAAAAAAAAAAAAAAAGTCAGCCAGGGCTGCCTCAACAAAATACTGCAGCTTCTGTGGCTTAAACAACAGAAACTTATTTTCTTTTAGTTCTGAAGACTGGAAGTCCTAGATCAAGGCACCAGCAGGGTTAGTGTTAGATGAGGGCTCTATTTTTGGGCTGCAGAAAGTCACCTTCCTGTTATCACCTTTCTTCTATTTGTGTATATTGAGAGAGAAAGAGGGAGAGAGAGATCTCTGGTGTCTCTTCCTCTTTTTATAAATTCACCATTTCTATAAATTAGGGTCTCACCCTTATGGAAGGTAATTTAACCATAATTACCTTCCTAAATGCCCTATACCCAAATAAAGTCACAATGGGGGTTTAGGCTTCTACATACAGAGTTTGCAAAAGGACACAGTTTAGTCCATAGCAGCTAGCATGTGTCAAAGTCAGGATCAGAACCTGGTCTCCTGACTCCATATGCCCTTCCTTATATGTCACTTACACCTTAGTGTGGATAGAGGTAGAAGGAAACAGAGAGGAGCAAGAGGGTGTGAGGAGGAGAGGAAGTCTCAGTGGGACACTGAGGAGGTGATGGGATCAGAAGGAGGAATCCTGGGTGCTAAATCTTCAGTGATGGGAGGGTGGGGAGGAGAGAGGGAAGTGAAACCAAATGATGGAAGGAGTAAACTAGAGATGAAGGAGGGAGTCGAGGTCCATGCTAGGATCCACATGAAAGACTGCCATAGACTGAAATGTAAGTCATCAAGAGAATTTGGCAAAAACCTGTTGTATTTGGGACTTGAAGGAATATGGTACAGGAAAGAGAACATGGCACTGGGGATAAAAGAACCAGCCCTGGCCTGGCTTTGGATGTGTGACTCAACATCTCTGACCTCAGTGTCTTCACTGGACTCTCTCAAGACAAAGGCCCAGACTCAGATCATCTCGAATGTCCTGGGAATGTCTCAAAGAGCTATGATGCTGAATCATGTGTGTATGAGGTGGTGATGAGAGGGGTGGAGGAATAACATGGAAACCCAAACAAATCTTCACCAGTTACCTATTTCATGATTTGCTTTAAGCCAAGCTGGGTAGAACTGACCTCTGGGCTGTAGGACCTGTGACAAGATCGCAGTCATAGTTCTTGAATGACATCAGTGATGGGCAGAGACACTTTGACCAAACGGGACTAAACTTAAGCCATTTTCTCAAAGTGTAGTGTCTTTATTGGCCTCTTCCGGATGCTTTAAGGAACAAGACAAGGATAAAGGGAATTCTGAGAACATGAATTAGGAGCAGCCTTAAAGCCCTGGGGAATTTTTCCGTCTGTGCCTGTGCTGTGGTGCGCACTTCAACATTAATCCACGCTTCCATCAGCCACCTTTGACCAACACTAAAAGCCCGTTACCAAGAAGACAGAGAGAATAATTTCTCTCCTATTAGTCCTTTCTCCTTCCCAAATGTAGTGTTAGCCACTGGGAGCTGTAATTGCAGGCATCACCCAAGGACTATGGATATAAATTTCACAAAGGGCAAGACCTTCCATTATGAGTGGGAAGATGGCTTTAATTAAAAAAAAAATCAATATATTGTTTCCAATCATTAGAATCCCATGTCAGTGGCAAAAATCAATCCTTTTCATATTAAAATGCTTACATTCAAGCTAAGATGTTATATTACACATGAGTCATTGAGGGAGGTGGGGAAGGGGGCTGCCTGAGGAGCAGGAGGGGCCCCAGCCATGCTGGGCCATCCTTCGAGTCATGGGTTTCTTGAAGGTCAGTCTTCAGCAAAGCTGTGAGCTGAGAAATTCTACAAGTACCAGAGAGATTTGAAATTCTGTGCACTAGAGAAAGAGTCTCATCTTGACAGATTCTTTCCTCATTCTTCTCAATCCTCAAATGAAGGCAAGAAGAAAAAGAAAAGCTGAAATCACATTTTAAAGAATAGGAGTGGTTTTCACTCTACAGCAGTTGCTCCCTACGCTGTGATGGTGAATTTTTTCCACAGGGTTCAACCAACAAGCACCAGGGGATTCCGATGTTAAAATGGGCTCTGTTTTAAGAGATAATTTATTTATTCATGTAAGAAAATGCCTTTGATTTTAATCAGTGGCAAGGGGTTGATTCTCCCCTCCAGTTTCCTGAGAAGCATCAGAGAATAGAGATAGTGTGGATCTTGCTGGAGAACGTCACATATTACTGAAATTGACTCTTGACGGCATTGAATTCCCAGAGGTGCTATTCCATTTCCCACACAACATAATAGTAATGATCTTATGAAGAAATTTTGCTTTTATGGAAACTGTTTATTTCTAAGAACATTCTAACGTCAGGCTAAGTGTGAAGCTTCCCTAATAAAGAAGTAAAAGAAAACAAGAGTCCTAATTAAAAACATTGTTTAAGGAGACACTTGTGAGATAAAAGAAAATCACACCTTACATGGAAAACTTAATCATGTATATTGCTAAAAAGCACTGCAGATTATTCAAGCCAATTTCCCAGACTCCATGCCTTGTCATTCTTTATGCTCTTCAAGCCCAATTCTTCTGGGTACCGTTTTCCTTAACTCCAGTTCAGCAGACACTCCCTTTGAAGTTACTGTGAACCTCCTGCCCAAAGGGGAGAGGGATGCTTGAGGAGTATCCACTGATTTTTTTTTTCTCTCATTTCACTGGGTTTTGTAAAGGATGAAACAGTCTTGCTGTCTGTCAAATGCTGCCCAGTTTGATTTCCTGCCTGTGTGAACAGAGCAGATATGTCTGGTTGATGCTCAGACACTCAACAATTAGGACTGTGAAAATGATTTTATTAGCATGTTGAAGAAATCGTGGCGCTGGCTTTATATGCTCACATATTTACTATGCCTTGGTGTTTTTCCTGCCTTTGGGAAGTAGACTCTACTAAGTTATTCCTTTGTGCTGATGTGAGCCTGGAGTAAGCCAGGAAGGACTTGAATGATGGCTTTGTCCTGTTCTGTGACTTTGGGAAGTGACTTTACCTCCAAGTGCATTATCCCTTCTTCTATAAAACTTGGGGAAAATACTACTACCTTTCTTTTGTTTGTTTGTTTTTTGAGACAGAGTCTCGTTCTGTCTCCCAGGCTGGAGCACAGTGGCATGATCTCAACTCACCACAACCTCTGCCTCCCGGGTTTAAGCAATTCTCCTGCCTCAGCCTCCTGAGTAGCTGGGATTACAGGCATGTACCACCACACCTGGCTAATTTGTGTATTTTTAGTAGAGATGGGGTTTCACCATGTTGGCCAGGCTGGTCTGGAACTCCTGACCTCAAGTGATCCGCCCAGCATGGCCTCCCAAAGTGCTGGGATTACAGGCATGAGCCATGGTGCCTGTCCATACTGGTACCTGACAGGGCTTTTTGTATCGAGTTATCAAATTCATTTAAAAACGCCTTTATCAGCTAGGTACTAGTGTTATTCCCATGTTAGAGAGGAGGAAACTGAGGCCCAGAGAGATATGTGCCCAACATACCACCTATATGAGGGTTATGCATAAACTTGGCATATAGTATAATGCCTGTTACCTAGAAAAAGTGCAATACATATTAGCTATCATAATAATAGCTTCAGATCATTCCAGTGATCCTTTAAAATAGTGAGCAGAAGAGTGGTTACAGGTAGAAATTTGGGGAGCATCAACAATTAGGAGATGGGTGGAAGAGAGGAGAGAATCAACAATGATAAGGACACAACCAATCAATAATGACATTGCCCAGCATTTATGGCTTGTATACTGTGCGCCAGACACTATTCTAAGGGCATCCCATGTTTTAACCCAGAGGTGTCCAATCTTTTGGCTTCCCTGGGGCACACTGGAAGAAGAAGAATTGTCTTGACCCTCACATAAAATACATTAACACTGACAATAGCTGATTATCTAAAAACAAAAAGGAATATCACTTTAAAAATCTCAAAATTCTTTTAGAAAGTTTATGAATTTGTGATGGGCTGCATTCAAAGCATCCTGGGACACATATGGCCCACAAACCGGGCTTTAGACAGGCTTGCTTTAACCCATTTCATCTTCTTTACAAGACTCTGAGATAGGGAAGCACTGTATCCACCATTTACGGATGAAGAGACTAGGTATAGAGAGGTTTGGTGAATGCCTCAAGGTTGCATAGCTGGTCAGTGGCAGAGCCATCCCTGCAGCCTGACTCCAAAACCCACTTCTTTAAGCTCTCACTTTGCCGCTGTCCCAGGGCACTGACAGGCAGAGCTGGAGAATTAGGAGAACAAGAGACTGTATCATAAGACTAGGGAGAGACTGAGAGGCTGGCAGTGTTAAATCACCTTACATAGGTAATGGTCCCAACAAGAAAGAGATGGCATCCCCGAAATTGAGAAATTTGAAGAGAGTTTAGTAAAGGGACTATTTACAAAGGTATGGTCAGGTGTAGGCTATTTGACTCCTGCAATCCAGAGTGTTAAAGATAATAATGGGCTACACCATGGCAGGTAACAGTGGAGGGTAGAGAGTGAGGTTAGCACCTGTTGGCCTGGATGGCTGAGAGGAGAAAGTATATGCTAGGGCCGGAAGCAGTGGTTCACTCCTGTAATTCCAGCATTTTGGGAGGCCGAGGTGGGAGGATCACATGAGGTCAGGAGTTCAAGACCAGCCTGGGCAACATGGTGAAACCTCATCTCTACTAAAAATAGAACAATAGCCGAGTGTGGGGGTGCATGCTTGTAATCCCAGCTACTTAGGAGGCTGATGTCGGAGGATCACTTGAACCCAGGAGGTGGAGGCTTCAGTAAGATCCTGCTACTGCACTCCAGCCTGGGTGACAGAGTAAGCCCTGTCTGAAAAGAAAGAAAGAAAGAAAGAGAGAGAGAGAGAGAGAGAGAGAGAGAAAGAAAGAAAGAAAGAAAGAAAGAAAGAAAGAAAGAAAGAAAGAAAGAAAGAAAGAAAGAAAGAAAGAAAGAAAGAGAGGGAAGGAAGGAAGGAAGGAAATAAATTCTGGAACCCGAAGAAAGAAAATGAGGGAGGGTGGGAAGGCGAGGGAGGAAGAGAAAGAGAAAGAGTGAGAGAGAGAGGACTGATTAGAAAGGATACCTTAACAGGAGCTGTGACTTCTGTCAAGAGTAACAGGCAGCCTACCCTTAGTATGTCCACTGGGGGGAAAGTAACTGCCCATCTCTGATGCTTCTTTCTCTTTCCTATCATCTCTAGGACTTTCCATTGGCCAAACTCACTGGCAGCCAGAGGACAAGGATGCCACTGATGCAACTGGTGGAGTTCAGCTTTGCTGCACACAAAGCATGGTGCAGAGAGAAGAGATTTAAAGGAGCACGCAGGAGACATCCAGTCATGACTTAAAAACATTAAATAAAATACTACTGGGTTTAGCAACTCAAATATTACTGATAACTTTGTTGAGAACATATTTCAGTGGAGTCGTGGGGTGCTGGAGAAGCTGGAGGGCCAGTGAGCTGAATATTGAATGGTCAGTGACAGCATGAAGCCAGTGAATAGAGACTGTTTCCAAGAACTGTGGTTAGGCAGGGAAGGAAAAAGAAAGCAAATGAGGGCAATGGAGAAAATATCTATCAACACAGAGAAGAAAGAAGAAGTCGTTGAAATATAGACAATGGAATGAAATCCTTGGAAAGCTGAAGGAGCCAAGATCAAGATGCCTCTTCCAGTGAAGCAGGAAGAAAGGAATGAAAGAAGGGAAAGAGCAAAGGGTTCATTGTGTAGGAAAATAACCTGTGGCATGGCAACAGTGACGCCATCTTGGAGGGAAATCACCTCCATGATGACCAATGTTTGACTCCTGCAAACCAGTGTGTTCTCCAGCAAGGCCTTTAAACAACACCCATAGCCTAGATAAGCCCTCATCAAGAAACAATACCTGTAGCATGGATAACCCCTCTCAAAGATGCTTATCTAACCTCCCCAGTGGTCATGAGTTTCATAGGAAATCCTGAGACATGGCCAGCTGCACCTTTTTTTACCGTAAAAGCTTGCTTCTAGAGGTTGGATGTGGCAATCCACCTTCTCATGGCTGCCCAAGACATCACTTCTGTTTTTGAGTTCCTATTTAACATGTCTTTCCTAGAAACTGTAACCTCTGCCTTCCAGGTTCAATCATGTTTATTTTAGTCTAGGTTCATCAGCTGATTGACACTGTAGATGAAGACTGAGTGAAGAATGGCACCACTGAAGTTCAAGGTGGGGAGGAGGAGGAGGCCCCGGTGTGATCCTCCCAAGGCACTGCAGTCTGGAGAAGGCATCAGGTTCACACCACTTAGAGATCCTTCACTGAGTCCACCAAATTTCACAGTGGCTGAGAGTAGCGGTCACCACTGGGAGTGAGGGAGCCAACTGCTCAGGAGAGGAACTCAGACAAGGGGAGACAGGCAGCCCGGGGCACAGATGCACTGAGGTGTGTTGGGGAGGCACTATCTCTGCTGCAATACCTTCCAGATGATGGAATTTCAGCCAGAGGCTGTGCACTATGGCAGCTCCCCAGTAACATGCCCTCAGAGGAGGCAATGCCGCACCATCAGCTCCCTAAGAGTGGATGCTGTAGAGACCCAGGAGAGACGAGAAGACCTTCTGGCCCACTGCCTGGGCTTGCATGTGTAGTGTGCGGACTCTGGGCAGCAGAACTGTACTTGGAAGCAAGGTCTGAATATTCTTGGAAGCTGCTTAACCACTTCAATCTGGATTTTCATCCCTAAAAAAAGAAAGAAAGAAAAAGACTCTTGCATGACACCAGGGATAGGATTTGACCATCTCTCAACTCTGAACTTGCAAAGAAGAATTTATGCCCAAGTATCTGGGATATCACCACTTAGTTGAAAGTTTCTTTCTCTTTTAAAGGGTTAGTGGAGGAAGTCATCAAAACATTTGTGTAGTTGGAAGCAGCCTAAAACAAAGGAGGAGGATTAAGGTTTAATTGCCATATTTTTCATTTTGCAAAATGTGTACCCAATTAAATGCAGTTGGGCAGTTCTGGGAAGAAATTAATAAACAGAGGGTGGGGGAGATGTGGCTGCAGAAAGAAGAGACTGTTCCCAAGCTGAGATTTTGTTTGCCAAGTTTCAACAAAGAGCAAAGCTTAACTCTGAAGGAGAAACCCTTGAGAGACAGGGCTTAGAATAGTAAAGCAAAAAGAAGCCCCAAATGGGGTGGGTTGAGGAGACACTTTTCTAATTCAGTTTATCCTCAACAGGTGCTGGCAACATCTGTAATGAGACTATCCATGATAAAAAAGCTCCTCATACCTTAATCCACACTATATTACATTCATAAACACATTCCCTTCTATCCTCCTCCCCCTGAGGTGCAGGAATAAATAATGTGCTATTAAACTCACATCTCTGCTTTCTGCCTAACATTAAAAGTAAAATGAAAAAAATAGCTTCCACCAGTATTCCTAGGGGTATGAAAATGGGAAATACCAAGAAACATTCGGGGTGAGCCCATAGAGGAAGCTCTCATATCAACATCAGCACCATCAATTAAGAAACCCCAGGTGAGGTGGCGGCGCCTGTAGTCCCAGCTACTCGGGAGGCTGAGGCAGGAGAATGGCGTGAACCTGAGACGCGGAGTTTGCAGTGAGCTGAGACTGTGCCACTGTACTCCAGCCTGGGCGACAGAGAGAGACTCCGTCCCAAAAAACAAAAAAAAAAAAAAAGAACCACGAAGACTATACATTGAATGGATCCTTTGAAAGATACAAATAAATGAGGAATCTTAATTTAATTAAAACATTATCAAAATAATATGAGTGCCCAAGTTTTAAAATTGGAATCAATTCTTTTTACTTATTCATTTATTTACTCATTTGTCCTACAACAATATGTACTAAGCATTTACTATGTGCAAAACACAACAGTACAGAAATTCAAAATATAGAAAAACCATAGGAAGTACTGTATGGCACTTGGCTTTATGGTCTGTGGCAAAGATGTCTAGTAGTTTGATATGGTCCTGTCTTCCCACCTTAATTTGCCTACCTTTAATAGGAGCCTCCTGTGCAATCCCACTAGGCCACTACACAGTGTAACTGAAAGTAGAGTTTTCTATCCTGGTACACAACCGATGTTCATAAAAAATAATCCAAGATGATTAAATCGCATTATGTTGTTCCTTCTGGTCTGCAGGAGATGTACATGACCTTCCACACACATACCTCACCTCCAATTCATTCATTCATGTATTCATCAAATATGTAGCCCTCATCTATTGAGCACCGGAAAATGCTTGGTGCTGGAGATACAAAGGTGACTCCAATTGTCTTTTCTTTTTGTTTGTTTGTTTGTTTGTTTTTTAGATGGAGTTTCACTCTTGTCGCCCAGGCTGGAGTACAATGGCGCCATCTCAGCAGTGAGCTGGGCTCCAGGGTTCAAGTGATTCCCGTCTCAGCCTCCTGAGTAGCCGGGATTACAGGCGCCTGCCACCATGCCCAGCTAATTTTTGTATTTTTAGTAGAGACGGGGTTTTGCCACGTTGGCAAGGCTGGTCTCAAATTCCTGACCTAAGGGGATCCACCAGCCTCAGCCTCCCAAAGTGCTGGAATTATGGGCATGAGCCACTCTGCCTGGCCCCAATCGTCTTTTCTTTAAAGGGACTTATGATCTAGCAGGATGTCAAGAAAAGAGAAGCATCTCTGTACAAACTGTCACAGGTGCTGGGACAGTCTGGGCAGAGTGAGACCCAGGATAAAAAGACCATGGGAAGGCTTGATGATAGCTTCGTCAAATTCATGACTTTTGCACCATATTTGAATGACAAGTCAGCATGTGAGGTGAAAAGGAGGAGGATATTTAGGTGAAGGGAGTCATGAACCATGGCTAGAAGTGTGAAGAAGCACCCAGGAGTGTTTGGGGAATGGTAAGTGCCTGTTCAGCCAAGGAGATGGGTTCAGAGCTGGTAGAGGCCTGGAAAAACGTGAGAGAGGAAGACCTACCATGGTGAAGGGTTCCTTTCCCCACAGTGGCGATGTTGTGTGCATCATGGAAGAAAGACCCACAAGATGAATGTGGCAGAAGGAGGCAATTCTTGTCCACTCAAAGCTCCTCTCTGGTACAACAGCTGGGGCTTTCTTTACTTATGACATAATCCAAGCTTACCTTTCTTGGAGGCTTTAAAAAAAAATAGTCTAGATTCAGAGAAGTAAGGAGGACCTGAGAGATAATTCTAAGATTGATACTTAAAGGGATTCTACAGTTGATTGAATGCAATGGAACATTTCAAGAAATTGCAAAAATAAGAAACCTGCAGTTTCTAGCTAATCAGCCAAACCATTTTATTCTGCAAAATAGAATTTATTACAATTTACCAAGTCATCTTTGATTTTTAAAAAAGTTTGGGGTTGATTGCTGTGTAACATGTCATGTAGAAAACATTTTTGAATGCTGAAATAGAGGATTCCAATAAACGTATACAGAAGAATAAACAAAACCATATGAATCTCATATATCTCCATGAAAGAGACTTAGATACTTGGTGTATATGCATACTGACCAGGCTACTTTTTATACTCACTGGTTCTCTTTTAAAACTAATAATGCCACTCAAACCAACAAAACGAGCAAGCTTTAGAATCTAATCTCTGTTTACAGAAAAAAAGATATATTCAACATGAATTAAGCAAGGCTTGTTTGTGATACACAGAAAGAACAGGCGAGGCCCCTATCCCCATCTCACAAACACACATTTAATGATAGAAGTACACGCTAGCATCACTTTGGATGTTTTCACATTCAAATTTGCTGGGAACATTTAGTCTAGGTATGTACAGTAAGTACAGTGGTCCCCCCTTATTCAAGGTTTTGCTTTCTACAGTTGCAGTTACTCATGGTCAACTACCATCCAAAAATTGGTGAGTCCAGTATAGTAAGATAATTAGAGAGAGGGAGACAGGGGGGCCACATTCATTAACTGTTATTACAGTATATTGTTATAATTGTTTTATTTTATTACTAGTTATTACTGTTAATCTTTTACTGTGCCTAATTTATAAATTAAACTTTGCCATAGGTATGTATGCTTAGAAAAAAGCACAGTCTTTGTAGGTTTGGTACTCTGTGGTTTCAGGCCTCCACTGGGGGTCTTGGAAGTATCTCCTGCGGATAAGGGGGGATCACTGTATGCATGCCACAGTAGTGCCAACAAGAATAACTCAGATTTGATCTGCCATTTTGTTCCATTATGGCTTTCCATGTGAGTCTCTGCTGAAGGAAAGTCAGAAGGAGTGTTTCAGACCAAAATCTGTCTGTATGTTTTGTGGGACATGCACTCTTTTGCATTTACATTTTTTTGAAATGTCCCTTATGTCTTTTTCAAATATGCATCTTCTATGCCACCAGCCAGACTGCAAGCTCCAAGCATAGCATCTGGAGCTACAACTATCCATGGCTATCATCAACTAGCCAGCTGATGTGTTGTCAGGTCTGAGCCTAAATCTTTATGCTTAGTGAATTGAGGACAAAGGATAACCTAATATCGTTTCTGCTAAACTGAAATTGCTGTTTATGGCAGACATTTTCCAAAGTACTAAACAACTCCATCTAGCAGATCAATTTGCTTAGGTGACCTGAGGGAACATTTTGTAGTTAATTCATCTGAACAGACCTGCTGGTAGGCAGCGCTGATCAAAATCAGATGTACCACAGGATAAATGCTCTAGTTCTTCATCAGAAAGACAGAAGACTGGAGATCTCTGCCAAAAACTTTCCAAGCTACAGTCACATTTGCTTAGTTTTAGCAACATTTCTGGGATAATTTGTATTAGATTTACCTGGAAATTAGTTGAAAAAATATGCAAATTCCTGAACTCAAACCTGGACTGCCTCAATAGAATCTCTGTGGGTGGAGTCTCAGAATCTAGATTTGTAGAAACTTTTCCAGAAAATATATTTGCACACTAAAGTTTGAGGATGATTGTTGTATGGAATCCAGAGAATGTTGCTCTAGACATAAGGACAGACCGATTTTCTAGGGTGAAAAATGGCGTCTCTGCTGTAGAAACTGCTGTAGCTCATTTTACTGGAAGCAAGGGTTCCCATGTTACAGTACAGACAAACCTGCCAATCACTCTGCCTAATCAGATGTCTTATACCATGTCGGCAGTGGTCCCTGGAGAAGAATTAAGTTCTCCCAAATATTTTACCATCTAGCCTTTTATATCAAAAAGCTGAACATTTCACTTTTCTAACCACATTGAAAATACATTGCATTATTGATCTCATTCCACCCAAATGAACCATCCTCAACTTTTAAATAATAAGGACCGACTCACTAAAATGAGGGTGGTACATTGACCAAGGTGCGGTGGTCGGAATGTTTGTGTCCCCCAGCCCCATTTCATATGTTGAAACCTAACACCCCATGTGACAGTAATACAGAATGACTGGGCTCCCGGCTAAACCCCACTCTTAAGCCTGGAACTGCTGCCCTAGATGAAAACAGCTGACCCCGTTTTTTGACCTTCCCTGCCCCTATCCTATGCCCGTAAAAAGACTTCAGCTGGCAGAGCCATATAAGCAGTTGAGCATTGGGCATACAAGCAGCTGAGCAGCAAGCAGAGAAGCAACTGACCATTGGAGACTACAGAAAGATGTGGTTAACTTCAGATGGGATAGTTTCAGGGAAAAATCACCTTCTTCCTGCACCATCCCCTTTCCAACTCTCCGTTCCACTACAGCCATTTCCACTTCCATCGCCCAGTAAAATCCTCCACGTACACTACCCTTCAATTTGTTCGTGTGACCTGATTCTTCCTGGAAACAGGACAAGAACCTGGGTGCTGTAGACTGGGCCTGGTGGCTCACACCTGTAATCCCAGCACTTTGGGAAGCTGAGGCAGGTGGATCACCTGAGGTCAGGAGTTCAAGACCAGCCTGGCCAACATGGTGAAACCCTGTCTCTACAAAAAATGCAAACAATTAGCCTGGCATGGTTGTGTGTACCTGTAATCCCAGCTACTCAGGAGGCTGAGGCAGGAGAATTGCTTGAACCCGGGAGGCAGAGGTTGCAGTGAGCTAAGATCATGCCATTGCACTCCAGCCTGGGCAACAAGAGCAAAAAGTAAATAAATAACTTAAAAAAAATACAAAACAAAACCTGAGTGCTGAGAGGGCAGGGGATTTGACATTGCTGTGGGGCCTGCACAGAGCCTGCTCCAACCAGAGAGGAGTGACCAGCTGGTTCCAACGTTCATTCGCTCCAGTTCCCGCACTTGCTTGCTCACACACTCCCTCTCTCAAGGAGTGACCAGCAGTGGGCTGAGTGAAATGAGCCACTCCAGTTCCCACCCATGAAAGGGGTCAAGGGCAAGGGAATAATCCAGTCTTAATAGTATTAAAAGGTGGGCTCTGTCGGGAGGTGATTGAATCATGAGGGTTGAACCCTCATGGATGTGATTGGAGTCCTTATAAAAGAGACCCAAGGGAGTTTGTCCCTTCCACCACTTGAGGACACAGGTAGAAGACATCATCTATAAGGAACATACCCTCACCCAACACCAAATCTGCTGGCGCCTTGATCTTGGGCTTCTCAGCCTCCAAAACTTCAGGAAATGAATATCTGTTGTTTATAAGTCACCCAGTTGAAGTATTTTGTTATAGCACCCCAAATGGACTAAGACACAAAGTGACAGAGTGGTTGTGTGGTCTAATTAATTAAGGCTTGGAGAGTGACTGGAGAAGGCTTTGGTATCAGCATTCAATATTACTTATTTGTAATGCAATTTGAGAACTTTCTCCATAATGGGGAAAAATTACACATAGCCACTTAATTCCTCAGGGTACTTGAGAGTAAAAAACTGACTTCAGGAGAGCAGAGAATTTACTGCAGCCTTTACTACAATAACCACCAGCATGGAAATGAAATAAGAATCTATTAGCTCCAGGTGGAAGGTTATCTGAGGAACCTAAATGGGCCTGTTGCTGATATACTCACAGTTGGCACAAGCAGAAAACCAGACGTTCAAGCCCCTCCCCTGAAGCCCTCACAGTCAGCAGCACTAAAGCCCAGAAGCACAAAATGAGTTAAGATATTGGTGGCGATAATTTTTTTTTTAGTTAATGGACTTCATTAACTAAACATATATTTTTTAAGTTTGGGCTGTTATCTAATTTCAAATCACCCTTGCTAACATACTAATTTATTAACTCACAGAAATGACCATCCTACGTGATACTGGCCTCCCGACAACAGAGCTGGGTTTTGGCAGGGATTTATTTTCAGCGACACTGGGGAGAAAAAGCATGAGAAACTTTTGAAGAATAATAAAAAATGGATTAAAGAGAATAGAAATAATTTATCATGTGCAGATGTGCAGAAAGAAAAGATGGTGGCTTTGCAGTTTGGTTTTCTAGAAACAAAATTCTGGTGAAGGCGTCTTGCCCAATCACCAATTTGTGAAAACAGGGACCTAGATGTCTCATGAGCTATCAGGTGTACTCGTTTTCATAAAAATCACATGATCAAAGGAATAGTCAGGAGGTTCCCCTTCTTCTGACTAACCAAACCCAGACCTTGCAACCTTGATAAGAAGAGAAGGCCAGGAAAATCTGGCAGGTTCTTTGTTGAAAGCCAAAGGCTATGTGCATGTCAGCGGCTCTCTAAGGAGGCTCAAAGCTGACAAATGACTTGAAAGTCCTCTGCAACTTTCACTCTGCTGGAAAGGATAAAAAGGTAAACCTAGGAAAGGAAGGAAACATGGATTAAGGTATGACTTGCAGCTCCTAGAATCTTCCAAGGAGGAAAGCACTTGCAAAAAATGCTTAGAGGTTTAGAGGTTTCTTTTGTGTCTGAAAAGTAAATGAATTGCTCAATGAGCTCCCCTTTCATAGAGGGCTACTTAAAAAAAAAAAAAAAAAGACTTTATTGCTTTATATTATATTCCTGTATTTTTACTTTTTTATTAAAAAAGCAGGAAAATGTGTCATGGATTCTAGGAAGATTTACAATTAAAATAGTTAAAGTTTTTTTCTATTTTGTGACTTTGCTTTTCACACTCTTGCAGGTGTCCTTTTATGAATACATTACTAATTTTACTGTAGTCCAATTTGTTCATCATTTTCTTTATAGTTAGTTCTTCTTCTCTCCTTTTCAAAAAATAGTTCCATACCTCATGGTCATGAAAATTTCCTCCCATATTATCTTCTGAAAACTCTACCATTTTGGCATTTACACTTAGATCAAGAATCCACTTGGAACTCGTTTTTTCCAATATATATATTGATTTGTTCCAACACTATTTATTAAGATGATGGTTCTTTCTTTATAGCTCTACTGGGTCACATTGAGTCTCCCTGTGGGTCTGTTTTGTATTTTCAGTTTTGCCCCACTGATCTGTTTATCCCTGCACTGATACCACCATGCCTTATTGCTATAGTTTCCAATGAATTTTGATATCCCGTAGAGCAACTCCTCTGTTCTCTTCTATCTCCTCCTCTTCCTCCTGGTCCTCCTCTTGCCTCTTCAAGAGTATCGTAGCTACTTTTTGCCTTCTACTTCTCCACATACATTTTGTAATCACTTTGCCAAATTCTATTAGAAAGAAAACTATTGATATTTTAGCTGGGATTGTATTGCCTCTATAGAATAGTTTGCAAAAGAATTTACGTCTTTGCAGTATTACTTTTCCAACACATGAATGCTTCATATCTCTCCTATTTAGGCCTTCTTTAATTCTTACCAATTCTGCATTATGGTTTTCTGCACAGAAGCACTGCACATTTTTGTCAGATAGATTCCTGTGTTTTGGATAATTTTTGACACTATTGGGAAAGACACACATATACACAACAAAATATATCTTATATAGTCAGAATATATATTTTTTAAACATCCAAAGTTAAAATCAAAGAGATGAAAACCCAATAGAAAAGTAGCCAAGCTGAGAGTGGTGACTCACGCCTGTGATCCCAGCACTTTGGGAGGTCAAGGCAGGAGCACTGCTTGAGCCCAGGAGTTTGAGACCAGCCTGGACAACATGGTGAAACCCCGGCGCTACAAAAAATACATAAATTAGACGTGAGTGGTGGCACAAGCCTGTGGTCACAGCTGCTCCAAAGGATGACATGGGAGGATCGCTTGAACCCCAGAGGTTGAAGCTGTAGTGAGCCGAGATCATGCCACTACACTCCAGCCTGGGTAACAGAGCGAGATCATGTCTAAAAAGAATAATAGGAAAAAAGTAGAAGACTACCTGAAGAATACTTCATCAGAGAGGATACTCAAATGGTGAATAAAATGATAGAAGGCACTCCAATCTCATTAGTCACCAGGGAAATGCAAACTAAAATTACAGTCTTCCCTTGGTATCCAAAGGGGATTTGTTCCAGGACCTCCCATGGATACCAAAATCTGCACATGCTCAAGACCCTGATATAAAATAATGTATAATAGTTGGCCAAGCACGGTGACTCATGCTTGTAATCCCAGCACTTTCAGAGACCAAGGTGGATGGATCACTTGGGTCCAGGAGTTGGAGACCAGCCTGGCCAACATAGTGAGGCCCCCCAAAATTAGCCGGGCTCGGTGCCTATCGTCCCAGTTACTCAGTAGGCTGATGTGCAAGAATCACTTGAACCTGAGAGGCAGAGGTCACGGTGAGCCAAGATCATACCACTGCACTCCAGCCTGGGCAGCAGAGTGAAATTCTCTCTCAAAAATAAACAAAATAAAATAAATAAAATAAAATAAAATAGTGTAGTGTTTGCATATAATCTATAAACATCCTCCAGTGTACTTTAAATCATCTGTAGATTGCTTATGCAATGTAAATGCTATGTGAATACCTAATATGCTGTATTGTTTAGGGAATAATGACAAGAAAAAACAGTCTGTATATGTTCAAAACAGATGCAAATTTCTCTTTGAACATTTTTCATCTGCAGTTAGTTGAATCCAGGGTTACAGAACCCACAGATACAGAGGGTTGACTATACAATGACATATCACCTTTTACCCCCAAGTAGCTAAAATTAAGACTGGCAATAGCAAATGTTGATGAGGATATGAAGCAAAGGAGAATGTTTATACACTGTCAGTAGGGGTGTAAAACTACTTAGGAAAACAGTTTGGTATTGTTTGCTAAAGTTGATGATACACCCTATGACCAAGCCATTCTACCCTCAAGAATATGCCAGAGAAATGTATTTGTCCTCCTGACTATGTATATAGAAATATTCACAGGAACATGCTTTATTATAACCAAATACTGGAAAAAACTCAAAAGTCTATGGACAGGAGAATGGATAAATAATGGCGGTAAATTGATACAATGGAATATTACACAAAACTTAAAATGAACAGTATACAAGTGCACATAAAAGCCAGATAGATCTGACAACTGTAATGTCGAATGTGGGAGCCACACAGAAAGGAATAAATGTTGTATAATTCCATTTATATCAAATTTTAAAGCAGGTGAAAACTAAACTATGATGTTTAGTGACACATACTCCGATTGTAACAGCATAAAGGAAGCGGAGGAGATAATTACCAGAGAAACAGGAGAGAACTGTGACTAGAAGGTGGACCTGGGGGCATCCAGGGATCTTGGCAACATTTTCTTTTTTGAACTGGGTGCTAGTTACAAGGGTGTTTACTTTATAATAATTGATTAAGCTAGGAATCACCTGGATAGAAATTATTTTATTTCCTCAGTGGCTAAAATAAGACTTCTTCTGGCCTTCATAAGTAACCAAAAAAATGATTAAACAGAGTGGGACTTCGTTAGAAATGCATCATGCTCTTTATGTCATTTTCTATATGTATATTATGCAATATTGATGATAAATAAGATTTTACAATTTCAATTGTAAAATTTGGAAAATCACACACACGCATTGTACCTCATTCCATAAAGTTTGTAGATTGTGTCTTTGTGAGTGTAAACACAATATGGTGATTGTATGTTGACAAATTATTTCAAATTCTCCATTGCTAATTTACCAATTCACTAATTTGAATTAAGAACAACCATAATAATGTGAACCTCCTGATTATAATGCTCAGCTTTAAACATGTTGATTTTATCACTATATTATATATATATAATGTATATAAAATTTTTATGGGCATATATTTGTAACTAAACATGTTGATATATATGTTTATATATAAGTACACATAAAAGTAAAAATAAAAGTACACATATATATGTGTGTGTGTTTGTGTGTATATATACACATATGTTTAATAACAAATATATACCCATAAAAATATTCAATGAGTCACACTTTTTGCAGAAAGGTTATTTAATAGACACTTTTGATAATGAGATTTTTCTTCTGGGAGAAAACATGTTCCAATTACATTTTGTTTTGCATTTTCAGCTTGGTACTTATCTGGTTTTTGGATTTATAAACACTTAAATGATATAAGTTTACACTCCCATAAAGTTGTTTAATAACTCTTATATAGCTAGGAATCACGAGAAGTTATTTTATTTCTTCAGTGGCTAAAATAAGACTTCTTATGGCTTTCATAAATAACAAAAATGATTAAACGGAGTGGGTATCTATTAGAAATATGTGCTGCTGCCTGAATTGGGGATATATGTATATATTTCTCCTTTTACAGTGTGTGAGGCCCACACTGTTTTTCACCCTCACAGATCTCTTGTAATGTATCTCTGATTCACAGAAGGGATTACTCACTACGCAGTGTTATTTCAAGTAATGATATATTGCTGGCCAGTATTTTAGTAGATTCTTAGTAACCAGTTGTTGAAGAAAGAGAAGAGAGAGAGGACTAAAAGGAGTAAAGAAGGAAAAAAGAAAGAAAGGTAGGAAGACTTTTTTTTAATGACTCTAAGCCAAAATTAAAGCATAAAGAATAAATGAATAAAACACTAAGTGAATGAAAGAAAATGAATGATTCAATAAAAAATTAATGAATGGATGAAAAATGAGTTGATAAAAGAATTAGTGACTGATTGAAAATCAATGGATAAGTGATTAAATGCATGAAAAATATATAACAATAGAAATAAATGAACAAATGGATAAATAGTTGAATAAATAAAAATGAGTGAATCACAGAGAGATGGAGTTGATGGATAAATAAATGAAGAATGAAAATGAATGAGCGAATGAAACAATACCTAAACGCATGCAAGAAAAACGAGTGGATAAGTGAATACATGAAAGAATGAGGATCAAAGGCATCAGCCTAATGCCTTCATTTTGCAGAAGTGAAAACAAGGGATATGTGATTAAATGATTGGTCTTTGATGGGGAAACTAGTTTTGCTAAAGATGAATTCATAGCATAGTTTATCTTGAGTTTCCCCGGACAGCAAGCTTGAGACAAAGACTTTGCTCAAATACTTGATTTGGGACGCCACTCCAAGGACTAGGAGTAAACATCCAAAAGGAATAAGACAGGAAAGTAGAAAATGCCAATATAAGAATGTGCTGTTGAGGTCATCTCTGTAGGCAGTGGAGGTAGGGGAAAATCACTGGGAACTCCCCTCTCAGAACTGTCCACCAGAAGGATGGGAGGCAGGAACATGCATCCACCTGTGCCCCCTGGGGTTTAGGGAGACCCCTAGGGGTGTTAACTCCAGGTTGTGCATGTGCAGCAGGCAGACTGATCTCCTCCAGTGTTAGAGGAGCCTGGAGACCAAATGAAGATGGAAGCCTGTGCTTGAGGCAAAGGTTGATAGCAGAAAGTGAGTGACAGCCCATTGTGCTGGTTAATTTCATGTGCTTTCATCAGAGAGCTGATGAAACATTATTTCTTGGTGTGTCTGTGGGAGTGTTTATGGACTAGGTTAGTATTTGAATTGGTGGAATGAGGAGAGCAGATGGCCCTCCCCAATGTGGATGGGCATCCTCAATCCACAGAGGGTCAGGAAAGAGGACAAGGCAGACAAAGGTTGGATTTGTTCATTCTCTACCTGACTGGCTGAGCTGGAACATTGATCTCCTGCCTTCAGCAATGCTAGTTCTCAAGCCTTCAGACTGTGCTTGGATCTATACCACCCCCTCTCTGGCCCTCAGGTCTTCAAACTACACCTTTCTTGAGTTTCCAGACTGCAAAAGGAAGACTGTGGGATTTCTCAGCCTCTGTAACTATAATCCTGTAAGCCAACAGTTTAGAGTAAATCTCTTTATATATATATATATGTGGGAGCTAAACATCGAGTACATCATGGATATTTATAAATCTCTTTAGATATAATATATATATAATATTTATAATAAATCTCTCTTTCTCTCTCTCTCTCTATATATAGATAGATACACACCCACACATGCATATGCACACACACAGTAGTTTCCTGGTATTCATGGAGGATTCATTCTAGGACCCCACCCCCCTACAAATACAAAAATCCACAGATGACCAAGTCTCTCATACAAAATGGTGTAGTATTAGTATATAGCCTAGGCACATTCCTCCAGCATACTTTAAATGAAGCTTGTGTAACCTAGGGCTGCATGTGGCCCAGGACGGCTTTGAATGCAGCCCGACACAAATTCATAAACTTTTTAAAAATATGAGACTTTTTTTTTTTGGCAATTTTTTTTTAGCTCATCAGCTATTGTTCATGTTAGTGCATTTTATGTGAGGCCCAAGACAATTCTTCTTTCAGTGTGGCCCAGCGAAGCCAAAAGATTGTACACCTCTGCTTTTCATCTCTAGATTGCTTGCAATATTTAATACTATGTACGTGCTATGTAAGTTGTTATTGTTTACTGAATTATCACGAGAAAAAAGTCTGCACATGTTCAGAAGGGATGTAATTTTGTAAACAATACTTCTGATTCCCGGTTGGTTGAATCAATGAATGCAGAGGCTTCGGAAGATACAGAGGATCCACTGTGTGTGTCTTTGTGTGTGAGCACATGCATGTTTGCACACACAAGTATGTCCTGTTGGTTCTGTTTCTCTGGAAGTCTAGTACACCCATACTAGACTGTCTCATCAGAGGTCGCTATAGTCAGAGCTGAAGTTACAAGGATGTGAATCATGGCATTGGAAACACCAGGAGCACTCTATCCTGCTGATTTGTTCTAGGAAAGTTCTAGAAGGTGCTAGGAAAAGGAAGATGACTAAACAGTCATGATTTAATGTGTGGCTAATTAACAGGAACTCAGCCACAAAAACAAAATCAGGCTGAAGTTTCTGTTTCCTTCAGGCTCCAGCGCTTCACAATCTGGCGTTAAATCCTAGTTCTGGTTAACAGATTATCAGAGTCTTAAGAGTTACTTTTATTTTTCTTTCAACTCATAGCAATTGTTAAATTTAAGGCAGATAAAAGAAGGCCTTTTAAAATATAAAGGTGTATGCAGAAACATTTAAGAAATAGGGAAACCACCCTGCCAAGAAGCCCTTTATCTCTGAATAAGAACAATGTGTAGTTCTTACAGGTAAAACCCACACTGCACACATGACCTCTTGTCTTTCCACTTATGTTACACGGATTCTGCCAGCTGTCGATTTAAGCTTTGGGTGTGGCCCTTCCTCTAATCTCTGTACTGATAATACTGAGCTCCAAACCCTCGCCATTTGCATATGCTGAGTGAGAAAAGAACTAAGCATTGATGATTTTCCTCCAAGCTTACTACTCTCATTTCTTCTCCGAGTTTCCCCAATCATTTATGCATGGTATCCCCTGGAGGCTTCTAATGTTTTCTCACCTTCCTTCCCCAGGTAAGAGCCAATACTGACCTCAGGAAACATTACCTGCTTTCCTTCTATTCCCAAGGGCTCCCAGTGCTGGAGGGCCAAGCAGATAACCTAGTCTAAACTAAGGTATTTTTTTTTTCCCCCTGATAAGGTCACAACCGTTTGTAGTTTTACTATAAACTAAGGTATTTAATGCCTGTCATGAGGAATCAGGTCTCCTCCCAAAGTAGCAGTTACATTTTAACAGGAACTTTGGTGCTGTAATTCCAAATAATACACAATATGGAAACTGCTAGAACTGTGGCAGGACCAAGGAAGGAGGTTCTGTAAGTCACAAAAGGTTTTGCCACAGCACTATTCACAGTAACAAAGACATGGAATCAACCTACGTACCCATCAGTGATGGGCTGGATGAGAAAAATGCAGGGCCAGGCATGGTGGCTCACGCCTGTAATCCCAGCACTTTGGGAGGCTGAGGTGGGCGGATCACCTAAGGTAGGAAATTACAGACTAGCTTGACCAATATGGTGAAACCCTGTTTCTACTAAAAAAATGCACAAAAAATTAGCTGGGTGTAGTGGCGCACACCTGTAATCCCAGCTACTCAGGAGGCTGAGGCAAGAGAGTCGCATGAACCCGGGAGGTGGAGGTTCCAGTGAGCCGAGATTGTACCACTGAACTCCAGCCTGGACAACAGAGGGAGACCCTGCCTCAAAAAAAAAAAAAAAAAAAAGAAAGAAAGAAAAGAAAAGGAAAAGAAATAGAAAATGTGATACATATACACCATATACACCATGGAATACTAATACTACATGGCCGTCAAAAAGAATGAGATTCTGTCTTTTGCAGCAATATGGATGCAGCTGGAGGCCATGATCCTAAGCAAATTAATGCAAGGATAGAAAACCAAATACCTCATGTTCTCACTTATAAGTGGGCACTAAACATTGAGAACACATGAACACTAAGAGAGGAACAACAGACACCAGGGCCCACTTGAGGGTGAAGGGTGAGAGGACAGTGAGGACTGAAAACCCACCTATAGAATATTATGCTGATTATTCGTGACAAAATTATCTGTACACCAAACCCCTGCGACTCAACACACAATTTACCCATGTAACACACCTGCACATGTACCCCTTGAATCTAAAATAAAATTTGGAAAGAAAAATTAAAATACAAGATGCTTTTGTGATTGTCAGGATATACATACATGCTTACACTGTTTCCCTTCTTGTTTGTATGTACTAGAAATATATTGAAATTTTAACATGGTGGATTTCAGCTTTGTAATCTCATTTTCAGTCAATTTCCATGTTCTGCTAATTGTAACCACCATTATAAAAACAGTACAAGAGATAGTGTCCCCTTATTATATGTATATAACGTTAAAAGAAAAACTGCAGCCAAATTAAATTTAAAGGAGTTTAATTGAGCAATGAACAATTTGTGAATCAGGCAGCCCCTGGAATCACAGCAGATTCACAGAGACTCCCACACAGCCACGTGGTGGAAGATTTATAGACAAAAAAGGGAAATGATGTACAGAAATCGGAAGTGAGGTACAAAAACAGTTGGATTCATTACAGATTGGCATTTGCTTTATTTGAACACAGTTTGAACACTTAGCAGTCTGTGAGTGGTTGAAGTATGGCCACTGGCATTGGCCAAGACTTACCTATTGTTACAGGCACATACTCCTAAATCAGGTTTTCAATCTTGTCTGCCTATTAAGCTAGGTTACAGTTCATTCACAAGGACTCAAATATAGAAGTATAGAGTCCATCTCAGGCCATATTTAGTTTGCTTTAATAATAACAAAAAATGTTGCCCCAACTATCCATACATGAGATTGGTCTTGCCTGGGACAATAATTTTGCTTCCAAGTCCCCTACCAGTGGAAACTTCCTCTTCCTCCTCCATTATTCCTTATCTAAGCCATGAGCCTCATTGGCCATCCTGTCTCCAATTCAGAAACCCAGACATCAACCTTCAGTCTTTCCTTTCCCCAGTGCTTCCCCATCAAAATCCTGTCAATTCTCCTGCCTCATCATCTTGCCCAGTCATACATTTATCTCTTTCAACTACTGTGATGAGGGTTTCCAGAGAGAGCGTCAGGCAACTTTACCTGATTTGGACATTGACTAAGATCCTGTAGTAGTTTCCTGTTGTCCTCAAAGTCTACACTTCTTTAACACGACACATCTGCCTGTCCGCGTGACTTTTTGCCACTCGCTCCCCATTTTGGAGATGACACTGCGCTGTCTGTGGGCTCCAGGTTTTCACACTTCTTCATGCATCGAATATTTCTTTTTCTTTCTCTTCTCATGAATATACTCAGTTTATCCTGAAATTTCAGCATGAGCACCACTTCTGGTAGCCTTCTTTGATACTCACCTGCTCAGGCTTGGTCTGGTGCCAGGACCACATGCTTCCATTGGTCCTGTTGCATTTATCTCCTCCATCTGCCAAAATTAATGACCACAAACAGGTTGCTTAAAAAAACGGGAAATTATTCTCTCACAGGTTTAGAAGGCAGATGTCCAAAAATCAAAGTGATCGCAGGGATTTGCTCCCTCCAGAGACTGGAGGGGAGAATCTGAGCCTTGCCGCCTACAGCTCCAGTGCCTGCTGGCATCCCTTGGCTTGCAGCTGCATCTCTAGGCTCTGCTGTCACAAAGCCTTGTCTTCTGTCTCTCTTCTCCTTGCTTATAAAGATACTTACTATAAGGGTACTTGTGATGACATTTAGGGATCACCCATATAATCCAGAGTTATCTCCTTATCTCAAGTACTTTAACTTAATCATATCTGCAAAGAACCTTTTTTTCCAAATGAGATGGCGTTCCCTGGTTCCAGAGATTTGCTGTGGATATATTGCAGGGAGACCAGGGACATCTTCTACATTCTGCACCAGTCTTGGTCTAACAGACCAGTCATTGTGCTTTCTTTTGTTTGTTGTTTGTTTTTGTATGTTTGTTTGTTTGATTGTTTTCAGGTTTTTTGAGACAGAGTCTTGCTCTGCCACTCAGGCTGCAGTGGCAACATCATGGCTCACTGCAGCCTTGACCTCCTGTGTTCAAGTGAGCCTCTTGCCTCAGCCTCTCCAGTAGGTGGAACTACAGGTACATGCCACTACGCCCAGCTAATTTTTTTTTGCATTTTCTGTAGTGACAGGGTTTCACCATGTTGCCCAGGCTGGTCTTGAACTCCTGGACTCAAACAATCCTCCCACCTCAGCCTCCCAGAGTGCTGGGATTACAGGAGCGAGCCGCCAAACCTGGCCAGTTGCCTGTTTAGTTAGTTGCCACCTTATCAGACTTGTCAATCTTGTTTACCCCAACTCACACTTGAAAAGAGCTGCTCAGATCCCTTCATAAGGCCAAATACTCTAAATATTAAACATCAGCCAGGCCGGGCGCGGTGGCTCAAGCCTGTAATCCCAGCACTTTGGGAGGCCGAGACGGGCAGATCATGAGGTCAGGAGATCGAGACCATCCTGGCTAACATGGTGAAACCTCATGGGCGAGGTGGCAGGCGCCTGTAGTCCCAGCTATTCGGGAGGCTGAGGCAGGAGAATGGCGTAAACCCAGGGGGCGGAGCTTGCAGTGAGCTGAGATCCGGCCACTGCACTCCAGCCCGGGTGACAGAGAGAGACTCTGTCTCAAAAAAAAAAAAAAAAAAAATAAACATCAGCCAACCCTCAAAACCTGTCTCGGCATGGTTCACCATCCCTACCTCCAAGACACTCCAAGCATCTGCTCTTCCAATGAGTTTTTTTTCCAAGGTGGAGGGTGAGGGGTTCCTTCTCTAGTTCAGGGAAATTCTGACCTGACAGATGATCTCTCTTGGCCAGTCTGAGCAGGGAAGGGTCTTCATTCTAACCAGGCTGGCTCAACCTAGTCCCATTTGCCACTTCTGAAATACCTCCCCAAAGGAGTCTGCACCCCTTCTAAAGACCACTGTGCACAGGAGCACTGGTCTGACAGCACAGGTCACCCAAAGTGTTAAAGAGATCACTTCTTCCCAATAGGTCCACTGGTGGCCTCTTAGTTTTTTCTTAGCTTTGAGAAGAGGAGAAAATCCCATAGCATTACTGTAATGCTTGCCATTGCTGGTTCCCCTGAAGACATCTCAGTATCCTCACTCTCTCAAAGTTTTCCAGGTCCCTTACCTCACCCCACCATGTACTCACTGGCAGATAAAAGCCAAATTTTATTTCAGTCTCTGTTAGTCATTTCTCTTACTGCTATAAAGAAATACCTGAGACTGGGTAATTTATTTAAAAAGAGGTTTAATTGACTTATGGTTATGTGAGCTGTGCAGGAAACATGGCAGCATCTGCTTCTGGGGAGGCCTCAGAGAACTTACAATTGTGGCGGAAGGCAAAACGAGAGCAGGCATTTCACATGACCAGAGCAGGAGGAAGTGGGTGGGGGAGGTACCACATACTTTTAAACAACCAGACCTCATGAGAGCTCACTGTTGCAATGACAACACCAAGGAGCTATGGTGTTAAACCATGAGAAACCACCCCATTATCCAATCACCTCCCACCAGGCCCCACCTCCAACACTGGGGATTATAATTTAACATGAGATTTGCTGGGGACACAGATCCAAACCATATCAGTCTCTTTAGTGACTCTTTAGAAAAAACACAGTAATTTTAGCTTTGGGTTCAAGTGTTTATTCCAAGGCTCACTTCCTCTTTTCCATACCTCAATTAAGCAACCAGTATCTTGTCTTTATTAGTTAAGAACATTAGTTGCAAGGATTCTGAATCTGTGACATCTTTAAAAAATCTTCTTCCCAGTTTCAGGGATCAGAGGACTGTGTGCTCCTGACTTGGGGTGTAGAGTCAGGTCTTCCCAATGTCCTTATTCTAGAAAGCACAAACACCCTGAGTTGCATCTCATAGAACCTGTAGATTTTTAGTTAAACAAGACACAACATAGCATAGTGATTAAGTATATGGTCTCAGAAGTCACTCAGAATCAGATGTGCATCTCAGTTCCACCAATAATTACTTTGAGTGATCTTAAGTATATTTTTTAACTTCTTCAAGTTTCATGTTCCTCTTCTATTGCATGAAATAAATGCCCACTAATAGGGTTGTTGTGAATTTTGAAGGAAAACATGCATGTAGAACAAAGAGGAATTTCTCCAAGATACTCAGGGTGAACGAGATGTTTGGGTCCTGTCTACTAATTACAAGCAAATGGACATTTTCTAGGCAGTTTTGCCAGTTCTCCCTGGTACTCAGACAAAACACCTCTGGATGCTACAATCAAGTGGAGTTGCATGTAGCAGGCTACTGAGTGGGATTTTTCATTTCTTGTTTTGTTACACAGGAATTGAAGAGTAAAGCCCACCAGTAAGTGCCAAGAGACATTGTGTTTCATAGTCATAAAAATCCAGTCATTTGTTTCTTGTTAAGAGAATCTTTTAGAAATTAGGGTTGCCTGAAAGAGGAGACAGGAATCTCCTTTCCTTTCTGGATTTTTGCTAAGCTATTAAACCTGAGACCCATGCCAGGTACCTGGGGAGGAGTTGGATGAAAGATTCCTTGAGAAAGCTTAACATGGGTCCTCATATCTTCGGACATGCAAGTGAAACTAGAGAGAGATCCAGAACATCTGGAGATTTTCAAATGTGGTTGGCTTTCTGGTATAGACTGAGAAAAGGGTTTAAGAAGGACTTGTAGGGTAGTGGGCTGTGGAAGAGAAGAGGGAAAAATCCTACCCTGGTTCTCTGAGGTGTTTGGAGAAGGAGAACTTTTGAGATTCCCATATATCCACATGAAGGATCATGCAATAAGAGAAGGCAGAGGCAGAAGTGTGGGCTGGCTAGGATGCAAGTGGGGAGGCTGGGGCCACAGCCTGCTATCAGGTGAAGAGAGACACAGGCACCCATCTGTATGGGGGGTCTTCACCACAGAGAGTAAAACTGAGCCCTGCCCCCACCAAAATTTCATGATACTAAAACCATGTACAATGGAGACCACTGTTTCACAGAAATGGGGTCCATACAATGGAAGCTGATGAACCAGAGAGAATCCAGAGAATTCCCCCTCATTGTGCCAGCAGTCATGAAAGATGGTGTCATATCCCACTGTTCCCTCTTCCCCCACCTCAACCTCCCTCCCTTTGAAAGGGAAGAAAGAAGGTATGAGTGCATTGTTTATGGTAGTCTTGGTGCTGGAATGTAAGGAGGAAGAAAAGGGCAGACCCTGCCCCTTCTCTTCGAAGTCCCCAAATCACCCTGCCAAGCTTGAACTAAGCGAAAGGGAAGAACTGAGATTTACACTGAGTCTGAGATTGACATACTAGACTGGATGGGATTTTTTAAAACTTGTTTTATTGTGATAAACATACATAACATAAAATTTACCATTTTAGCCATTTTTAGATATACACTTCAGTGTCATCACGTATATTAATATGGTTGTACAGCCATCACCAAAACATTTTCTTCATCCCAAACTGAAACTCTGTACTCATTAAACAATAACTCCCTATTTTCTCCTCCCCCCAGGCCCTGGTAACCTCTATTTCTGTCTGGATAAATTTTCCTGTAACAGGTACCTTACATAACTGGAATTATACAGTGTTTGTCCTTTTGAACCTGGCTTATTTCATTTAGCCTGTTTTCAAGGTTCACCCATGTTGGAGCATGTGCCAGAATTCAATTGTTTTTAAGGCAACATAATACTCCATTGTACGTGTATACCACATTTTGTTTATCTATTCAATTGTTGATGAACATTGGGATTGTTTCCACCTTTTGATAAATAATGCTGTTTTGGATATTGGTGTACCAATGTGTTAGGCCATTCTTGCATTGCTATAAAAAAATACCTGAGACTGGGCAATTAATAAAGAAAAGAGGTTTAATGGGTTTAATGGTCTGTAGGAGCCTGCAAGTCACATGGTGAGAGAGGGAACAAGAGGGAGAGAGTGAGGGGCCACACCACACAGTCTAAAACAACCAGATCTCAGGGGAATTCACTTTTGTGAGGACAGCACCAAGAGGATGGTGCTAAACCATTCATGAGAAATTCATCCCCATGATCCAATCACCTCCCACCAGGCCCCACCCCAACACTGGAGAATACACTTCAACATGGGATTTAGGTGGGGAGAAATAGCCAAACTATATCAACCAGTGTCTGTTTGAGTCCCTGCTTTCAATTATTTTGGGTATCTGCCTAGGAGCAGAATTGCTAAATCCTGTGGTAATTATCTGTTTAACTTTTTGAAGAACTGTCAAACTGTTTTCCATGTTAGCTGCACCATTTTACATTCTTATCAGCAATGCACAAGGGTTTCAATTTCTCTTCAATCCTCCTCAACACTTATTTTCCTTATTTTTTTTTTAAGTAATAGTCATCCTTATGGGGACAAATACTCCCTCATTGACTCAGACATTAATCAGGCTCCTCTGAGCCCTCCTTTTCACTGGGCCTTATCCTTAGCCCTGTCTTTGGCCTGCCTGGTCCAGTGGTAGCAAGAATCTTGCTCAGTCAGTTTAGCAAGAATCCCCCCACTCTTAATACTCAGTCAGTTTCTCATCTCCCACCTTTGATGTAGAAGTCCCTAACTGGCCTTCAGCAAGAATCCTAAGTCAGTTCAGCAAGTTTTCCTATCTGTGATGTCGCCTATTGTAGTTTTCTACCCACCGACCCCTCACTCTGCTCATTGGCTAGAAGCCTCCAACTGCCTTTGCTTTGTTGAGCCTGATCTCTCTCTCCTATTGTGGTAGCCTTGACATCTATTGTAACTGTCCTAAATAAAATCTTCTTACTATTTTAACAAGCTTCAGAATTTTTTTTTTCTTTAACAATGAGTGTGAAGTCATATCTCATTGTGGTTTTGACTTGCATTTCCCTAATGGCTACGGATGAGTAACTATGTGAGCTTTTACTATCCGAAAGTATGTAGCAAGCATGGTATCTGCCTCAAATTTAAGGGACAGGAAAGGGATTTTTGGCAGAACATGGTTTAAGACAAAGTATTTTAAAAAATAAATAAAGACAGGCCAAGAGTGGTGGCTCATGCCTACAATCCCAGCATTTTGGGAGGCTGAAGTAAGGGACCACTTGAGGCCAGGAGTTCCAGATCAGCCTGGGAAACATAGTGAGACCCCATCTATACATAATTTTTTTTTTAATTAGCTGGGTGGGCTGGCACCCACCTGTAATCCCAGCTACTCAGGAGGCTGAGATGGGAGGATCACTTGAGCCCTGGAAGTAGAGGTTACAGTGAGTTATGATCATGCCACTGCACTCCAGCCTGGGCAACAGAGCTAAAACCTGTGTCTAAAAAAATAAAATAGGGCCAGGCACGGTGGCTTATGCCTATAATCCCAGCACTTTGGGAGGCTGAGGCAGGCATATCACAAGGTCAGGAGATCGAGACCATCTTGGTGAACACGGTGAAACCCCGTCTCTACTGAAAATACAAAAAAATTAGCTGGGCATGGTGGCGGGCGCCTGTAGTCCCAGCTTCTAGGGAGGCTGAGGCAGGAGACTGGCGTTAACCCGGGAGGCAGCAGAGCTTGCAGTGAGCGGAGATCGCGCCACTGCACTCCAGCCTGGGCGACAGAGCAAGACTCCATCTAAAAAAAAAATAAATAATAAAACAGGCAGGGCATGGTGGCTCATGCCTGTAACCCTAGCTCTTTGGGAGGCCAAGGCGGGCGGATCACGAGGTTGGCGACCAATCTGGCCAACGTAGTGAAACCCTGTCTCTACTAAAAATACAAAAAATTAGCCAGGTGTGGTGGCACATGCCTGTAGTGCCAGCTACTTCGGAGGCTGAGGCAGGAGAATCACATTAACCCAGGAGGTGGAAGTTGCAGTGAGCTGAGATCGTGCCACTGCACTCCAGCCTGGACTACAGTTGGAGACTCCATTTCAAAAAAATTAATTAATTAATTAAATAAAATAAAGACAGACATATTTGCCTGTCACCAAGATGAGAGTTCTGGACAAACAGGTTCTATCCACTCAAGCCTGCCCTCTTCTCACATACAAGTGCCCATGATAGGCCCACATCTCTCTCTTTTCATTCTCAAAGCCCAGAGTCTCCATCTCACCACCCTTTCCCCTCTCCCCAGATTATAGGCAATCCTTGCTTGGACATAGATTTATAAAAGCCAGGCCTGTTAACTGTCTTCTGGGGGTAAGGGAAACCTAGGTCTTTAGCGTTCAACCAAACTCTTAAGACATCAACACACACAACAAGAAATTGGATGGAAAGTGAGGTAAAAGGGAACATTATTTCTTCCTGCCTCCATCCTTAATCCCTCATCTTCAAGCATTCTTTGCTTTTCATCCAGAAGAAATCAACTACCCCTGGGCAGCAGAATGACAGGGGAGAGGGCGCTGGTAAGAAATCCCTAAAGAGAAAGGCAATGTGAGTCTAGTTTTATTGAAATAAAGATGAGGATGTCCCACCAAGAAGGCAGGGCAAAGTTGGCCGCTGGAATTGCAGACATAAGAACTCTCTCCAAATCACGCTACTGCACAATCCCCCATGGGGCTAATGTCTGCAAAGTGGCACTGGCCTTTTATGAATTGTATTAATTACACTCTTAAGCCCCATGCAAATTGCAAAATCATTTTTTCCAATTGAGTTAATGAAGCCAGTTTAGTACAGGCACACTGTCTTTCAGCAGAAAATTAGCCTGGCACATTGTTTGTAGATAGCAGAAATGTGGTGGAAGGTTTTCCTGGGTTATGACTGCAATACATTCTGGGATGCCTGCCTTGCAATTTTTCTTCTCTGTGAGTGTGATCCATTTCCCTCTGACTGAGCCGGATGTGCAGGGGGACTGTCACACTTTCTGATGGTGTTTTATCCATCACTGGGGAGCTGAAAATTCATTCTCAAAGTTTCGATACTGAGAGATGTTATTATCACTTGGAAACTTTCACTGAAAATAAGAGTCTTTGAAAGTGGTTGGCCGCTTCCTGACTGATCTGACCTTCTGACAGCCTCGGCCTCCTTTCCTCAAGAACTCCAGGCAGCAAAAGAGAAACCGTCTCCCTCTCACCTCCCAGGTCTCTGCACAGGGACCATAGCTCTGTAAGGCTTCCTCTGCATTCTTTAGACCTTGCAGTCTGGAAAGCAGCTAGCCTGAACTATTCAATAGGGCCTGTGGCAAATTTTGCTGCCCTGGCATTTTCAAACATTTCGGATACCTTTGTTGGCTTAGAAAAAGATGTCTTCTCTGGGCAGAGAAATTGCAATTAGCCACCCCCCTGGGAAGCGCCTCTTTCTCTGCGCTGTGCCTGCCCCATCCCTACCCGCTCACTGAAGGTTTCAACGGGACCCAACTCACACACCTGCTCCTGGTGGCCTTTCCTACAAGGACAAGTCAAAAAATGAGAACAGGCAAAGTTTGTCATTGGTGTTTCATAAGCTCCCTCTTCTCCATTTCATTTCCTTGGGGCTCTAGTGGTGGAAGGAGATAACCCAATGAAGTACATTTATATTAAAGTAACAATGTCAGTTCATAGTTTAATGCATTACCTCCCGGTGATTTATCTTTTATTGGGAAACTCTCTGAATCATTCGAGTGTTTCTGACCAAAGAAAAGGTTCAAAATGATGGAGTATACCCACACGATGGTCAGCCAGATTGCATTTGGGTGAGGTGGTTTCCGGGAGGGCCTCTCGGCCCAGACAACCCCAGCCAGTCCTGATCAAAGCAAGAACATGTCAGCTGCCTGAACTCAGCTGGAGATAGAATCTGGATTTGGCTTAGGGCATCCTTTCTGGTTTGAGATCCTACAAATTGCAGTGTTTTCCTCTCTCCCCTGCCTCCCAGCATGCTGAACTATCCTTGGTCCCATTGCTGGGGGCTTGAAGTCTCTATTAGCATCCTTTGCTAGCCTTTGGTCTGGACACTTAGCCACATTCTCTTTTAGAAGGTAGAGTTCTATACTCTGGAGCCCCTGCTACTGATGGGAGTCCACTTGTTATGAAACCAACTCTTCTCCCTTCCAGACTTTGAATACTGACACCCTGGAGGGGGTCCACCTGCCTTTGCCGATGCTCACTCTGCATGAGATTGGATGTTTTTTTGTTTTGTTTTGTTTTGTTTTTTCTGAGACAGAGTTTCACTGCTGTTGCCCAGGCCGGAGTGCAATGGCACAATCTCAGCTCATTGCAAACGCTCCCTCCCAGGTTCAAGTAATTCTCCTGCCTCAGCATCCTGTGTAGCTGGGATTATAGGCACCTGCCACCACGTCCAGCTAATTTATTTATTTATTTATTTATTTTGTATTTTTAGTAGAGACGGGTTTTCACCATGTTGGCCAGGCTGGTCTCGAACTCCTGACCTCAGGCAATCCACCCACTTCGGCCTCCCAAAGTGCTGGGATTACAAGCGTGAGCCACCATGCCTGGCTGAGATTGGATGGCATGTCTAGAGGGGCCAGCCTGCATCTTTGCTAGCTTCCCTGACCCCTTGCACTGTGTACCTCAATTCATTCCTCTGATATCCCCATATGTCCAGTCTCTTGAACCTGCCTTGACTTGTGTCAAAGTTTCTCAATATGGCACCTCAAATCAGATTTGGTTGATGCCTGTTCTAAATACTAAGGGAGTTCCAGTCATTACACTAAAAAATGGTGATTTTTCATCCCATTTTATTGTCTCGACAATTTGTGTGAACTAGACAGGATAAGCTTTGCTACTCCAGAGGAGAAACAGTCATAGATGAGCAAACACAAGTTCAAAGTGACCTGCCCAGAATCACACAGCTAACCAGGGATGGAATGAAGATGAGAACTTAGGTCTCCTGGCTTTTGTCCCAGTGCTCTTAATGCCGGGACTTGTCACGGTGCCAGCCTTCTCTCATCGTCCATCAAAGTCCATTATAATCTGGAGAGATTGTTCCCATGGAAGAACAGAGCATGGGGCACTGAACTCCTGTCTCTGCTGATGAAGAATACTTGTCTTCCAATTTTGCAAAACAGAGCAAGTTCTCTGGGCTCCGAGAGGAAGGTGGCAGTTTCCAGAAAACAGAGAAGGTGCCATGTTGGAAGATAATTTAGATTTTCGACTTAGAAATGAGAAGGACCTCATGGTTTTGCCTCTAGCAGAGAACCCACAGTGATCACGTTCTTGGCTCCTGCTGACATGTCTCATGTACACTGGCCCCAGTGAGTCCTGCACACTCACTTGGCTGCACAGCTTCCCCCAAGGCCTCCTAAAGGAAATGAGACGGAGCTGTCAGGGATGACCTAGGGAAGCACAGTTCTTGAATCCATGAAGCATACAATAGAAAGAGAGCAGTCACCCAATAATTGATGGCCAAATGTCTGAATGTTACAACAACTAAATTTTTTAACTCTATTTCTATTTCAGGTCCCAAAATAAATGTGATCTGCTTATGTATCTATTTATTTAATTTGGTTAACCTTTAGTTTTATTTTACTCAGTACAGTTTAGATGAGGTGTCAGCAAATGTCTCCCTTAATGAACCACCGGAGAATATGTTAGCCTTTGAGGGTCATATAGTTAAATGAATGAAAGAGTATGGCTGTGTTCCAATAAAACTTTATTTACAAAAACAGCTGGCAGGACAAGTTTGTGCTGAGGCCATGGTTTGCCAACCTTGGTTTAGATTATTGATATTACTTTTGCATTTTTCAAGACTCACAAGCAGGGAGCATTTGTATAAACTCCACCCTCACTCAAAACCATTACTCCAAGCCTAAAGGTCTTACAAGAAATGAAAATCCACCGACAACCGGCAAGAAAACACTCCTACAAAATTCAGAAATGAAATATTTGTTTACTATTCCATTTCCAAAATCAACTGATTGCTCAAGTAAGAGCGTGTACAGCCATTAAAGACATAATTAATGGAAATAATTTGCATTACACAAGAATATTAGAATTCCAGAAGCCTCTTCTTTTATAGGAAAAGTTCAATGCTTTTCATTCTCTGATAAAGGTAGATGCTTTATCTGAACAACTCAATAAAGACAACTCGTGACAAGAAACAAATGAAATAAAAAAATTCTTTATTAACTTTTTTTATTAACTTTTACAATATGTAAAAAGACTTCATATTTAACTTTTTTTTATTTAACTTTTAAATATTATAACTAATATTTATATTTAACTTTTTAAATATAAATATTAGCTACAATTTCATCTATATTATAAATATGCTAAATCATAAAATATGAATAAATATGAATGTTATAGGAATACACACACACACACACATACACACACACACACACACACATAGATCTCCTCAGCTATTTGTGGAAATGCTGCCTGCTGGACAATACCCACTTCAGCAGGGTTTGAAGGGTTTGAACAGTTCTCAGCACTTTTATCTTCCATGGCTGTCAGGAAACTGACTCCTAACCTCTGTGTCATATTGCCTTCTAGAAGTGAGAGATGTTATTAATGGGAATATGTTGCTCAGGTAAATGGTGTCAGGAATGAAAAAAAGTTTGAGATCTTCTGCACTAAAGCAATTAGCTCCTGTGAGTCAGTGATAATGGGTTGACTTTCTACGTGTCTGGGTTTCTTGTAGAGGCCTGGCTCCACAGAGCACATTCAGAGATGGATGGTCTCTCTTTTCAGACACCATGCACTTCCTTAATGCAGACTGTGAAAAAAGAACACATTATAACTGCAAAAACACCATGTCCGACTTCACGAGAGCTGCTATCTTTGTTCGTGTAAGACATCAGTGAAAATAGTGAAATGAGTGAATAAAAACCAAAGGTTTGTGATGTGCAAGGCTTTATTCTGTGGCTCTGCATGAGCTGCAAAGAAAATAAAACAGTGAAAAGATAAGGCATCCCGGAATGACACCTTTAATCAAGTCATTGTGCCTTTCTTAAATTTTCCATCACAAAGGTAACAAAAAACAGAATCCAGATTGGAAAAAAATGTTCATCCCCTACTATGGAGATGAGCCAGCAGAGCGTTCTTACCCCCCACAAATTTACTAAATCTATAAATGGGCCCCAAAGTTAAGCTCTTCCTGAGACCAGATTCAATTTAAGCCCTGGTTCTATGCATTTAATTAACTATCTCTGTAAGAATTTGAAATACCAAAATGGATTGCATATGCTTGGCATTTTTGCAGGCATATAAATTGCATATTTTAAGCAAGGAGGGTGTCTCTTTCTGAATTCACCGGTGGTAGTTTAGGCAAGTTCTTCATGTAAATGCACATCCTGATGCATGAGGGAAAAAGGCCAGTCTCCTCAATTTCTTTGAAGGTTTTCAAAGCAGTCCTCATTGAAATAAATGTACTGGAAACAGCAGAAGTAGAAAAAACGGTACAAAGGCGATAACGTTTGCATAAAGAAGCCATTAGGAAGGTGTGCCAATGGAACAATTGTGTGATGTTGCATAACAAATGCACACTTTCATTTAGTTATTTTAAAGATTCTGTTTATCTAGTCGTTTTTTGCATTTAAAGAGCATGATGCCAATGATTCTCCATTCCTAAGATGCCAGCAGTTCTTGGAAATGCATTCACAGAATGATTAAAAGCATAATAAAAGAGTAAATCCCAATGTAATATTTATCCAGCCGGAATTTTCAGTGTAAAAAAGTCTGAACCCATCCCATCTCCCAATTGGTGCAATCACATCTTAATAAAGGACATATTTTAAACATAGGCTATTAAAAAACAGTGAGCAAAACCAGAAGCAGAACTTCAAAACTCCCCCAGATGCCTCCAAATGCAGACTCTGTAGACTAGGAGCTCAGTAAAACTTAGTCTAAGCCCTGCCCTCTCCTCTCCAGGTCTTTGCCCCATTGATGGCAGAGCAGTGGTTGTCCTCTGAGAGGGCTAAATTCAGTCCACTGCACATACAACACTAAATGTAAATTCCCCATGAGCACACTAAAGACTCAGCCTCACAAGTAATCAAAAACCAGATTAAAAGGAGAATGATTTTTCTTGTCTATCAAATTAGCAACAAGTAGATGCTTAACTGATTTTGCTTCTATACTTGCTGCCTGTGGTCTCACCTGCACATAGCAGTCTGAGTGATCCTGATGAAACCCCAGACATGCAGAGTCTCTCCCCTGATTAGAACCTTCAAGGGCCTCCTTCCCCACTAAGAATCAGGCCCTCTATCACCTGCCACCCCCTGGCTGCTGTTCCAAGAGTCTGCTCACCTCCTTGCTGTCTCACTCTGCTCTAAACCCCATGCTAGTCCCTTGACATTATGGAGTGAGCTGATCTTAAGCCCCTTATGCTTGTTCTTCCTGTTGCCTGGAATGCTGTTTCCTTGGGTCTTTATGAGGCTTCCTGTCATTCTGCTCCAGCTCAGGTGTCAATTTCCTATCTCAACTGAATAGAGAGCATCCCATCCAAAATGGCATCCCCCTGCCCTCCAGCCCCTCCTCTGCTCTCTTCTCTGCACAGGGCTTAACCACTGCACGATGTTACAGTGCATATTCATTTATTTATTTTTGCCTGTGAAGTGCCTTGAAGACAGGAAATATTTTTTGTTGTTGCTCGTGGTTGGATCTCAAGTGCACAGAACCGCACCAAGCGCACAGTAAATACGTGCTGATGATGGAAAGGATTTAAGTGGCATGACCTGGTGTCACCAAGGCTATTCTACACATGTTCCCTTTCAAGGACCGTGGGGAGAGATACTGGTACAATCACGATGGGAAATAATCTGGCAATGTTACCAAATGCCTCTAACATATTTCTATCCTTGGACTCAGTTTACCACTTTTAGAAATTTTAGAAATTTACACTTGAGATCAGCAATATGGGCAAAGAATTACATAGAAAGATATTTATATAGGAGGGGTATTTTTAACAGCAAAAAATGAGAAATGATGGGAATAAATAGTAATAGCAATAATGACATAGAATAGCACTGTTTAGAGCAGTTCTGAAGTGTTGGGTAAGATACTAAGTGCTTTAAATATTCTATGAACTAGTTATTTGCAATTTAAAATGAAGACAATGAGGCAACTTGCCCAAGTCATCACCTGGTAAACTTTATAAAGAATTAGAAATCAAATTCTTGCTTCTCAGCCTGAGCTAAGAAATAAACAAATAGCGAGGCCAACATCACTTGTTGAGAACTTTGACCGAATCATCAAACAAGGCAAGCATTTTGTCTTACTCCGGGGGAGGGAGAGTCAAAGGTATTGTTGAGCACCCAGGGTCACAGTTGTTCCTTCTGATCCAAACAACCCTAGATCCCCTGTGCCAGGCACAGGAAACTTTATCCCTTAGGTTCTCTGAAGCTCTGTTTGTGGAGTCAGCTCGAGGACTTTTACAAACGTTTATCACCGACCTGTAAGAGTTCCACATTAAGCAAACAAACTCTTTCCTCTGCCCCACCCTCTCTTCTTCCTATTGTTGCCAGGGTCTATGGTTTCCTCTTGAATCTCTGAGCTATTCTCTCAGGAGTCTCACTCATTTCCTGTCCGGGGAGCCTTGGCATCTGATCTGCAGGCGGCAGGCGCAGGGGCCAGCAGCCCCAGGGGCTGTTTCTCCTTCCTCATTGTCTTCGGGAAACCACAGGGCTGTTCTCCTTCCCTTCTGCCCAAAGGCCACTGTCTGGAGAACCCAGCCCTCTGGTAGGAGGCCATCTGGCCCTGCCACCAGACCTGTTGATGGGTTGGCAAACGTCCCTTCCTCTTGTTTCCCCACTGCACCCCTCCACGCCTCCACTCCACAAGAGGAAACTCTTAGCATCCCAGATGCTTGCAGCTTCGCCTGACTCCTCCAGTCCTCAGCTCCATATGGTCTGGATTCACTTTTTGAAATGGCTCGGCCTCTAATTCCCCGTTTTCTGTTCATGTGCTCATTTTAAGACTGTGTCCCATTGCCATGTTTGCTGCTGCTACATTTTAAATTGTTTTAATTTAAAACTGATGCTGCTGGGCTAATTAATGCAACCGCTGCTAACCACATGCACACATACATACTCGGAGGGGTGTGTGTGTGTGTGTGTGTGTGTGTATGTGTTAAAGGGAAAATTCCTTTCACATGGTTTCTTCTTGTCCCCAGAAATCTGAAAATCTCTTTGTCTTGGTACTTGTCCCAGCAACATCACTCTCTGCCTCTTTCTTTGGCCTATTCTTAGAATAGGGGTATTTTGCAAAAAGCCAAGACCCCCTACCGTGCCAATTCTTGAAACAGCTACAAGAAACAAGACCATCTTAGCCCAATTAGGGTAGTCAAACTGACCCAACGGCATACTCTCCTAAAGTTGACTGTGAACATTTCCATCAGCATCGTTCCGATGTCTTTCCCTGCTTCTTTCTGGCACTTTCCCTCCTACCTACCTTCCGACAGCCAAAGACCCCCGATTGCAAGGAAAGGTTATAGACCCTTTGTCCTTTGCCTGCCTCCCATGTCAATTCCTTCTTCCAGTCTTTCTGTGGGGAAAAAGGAACAATGTGGTTAGTTCATTCAAGTATTCATGGTTGTTGGCCAATAGTAATCTCAGGCAATAATCCTATCATTTTGTATTTTATTAAAATAGCAACAATATCTTAACCCAAAGGATTTATTAATATAGGGATTTCAAAATGAGAGGAAAATATTTTATATAAAATTGTATATATCATCTCTCAGTTTGGTTTGCTTTTTGGCCTCTCTCCTATGACACTAGACTTCTGGGCAACCCCTTGGCTCTGACTTTGGCACCTGGAAATAGCATGAATGTCCTTGAAGTTAGAGCCATAAAGCTACTCAGGACTGCTCCGCTCACCACAGAAACTTTTTGTTTGAGATGGAGTGTTGCTCTGCTGCCCAGGCTGGAGTACAGTTGTACGATCTCAGCTCACTGCAACCTCTGCCTCCTGGATTCAAGCAATTCTCCTGCCTCAGCCTCCAGAGTAGCTGGGGTTACAGGCATCCGCCACCATGCCCAGCTAATTTTTGGGTTTTTTTTTTTTAGTAGAAACAGAGTTTCACCATGTTGGTCTGGCTGGTTCCGAACTCCTGACTTCAAGCAATCTGCCTCCTTCAGCCTCCCAAGGTGCTGGGATTACAGGCATGAGCCGCTGCACCCGGCCTGCTCCACTCACCATATAACTTTTTCTGGTAGCGCAAATGTTCAAGTGAACAGTCTGGAAGATCAGATGAGAACCTAAATATGGATTGTTTTCCAGAAGTGAGACTCAAACATGAATTTCTTCCTCTTTCTTTGATTTAAATGGGGGTTTTCCTTTTCTCTTTGTTTCTCTCAAGGCAGGATGAAGAAGCAAAGGCAGGCTAACTGTCATGGAGCCAGAGGACGAGGCCTCCTTTTCAATATTGTTTTTATTGATGAACAGCCATCTCACTCCATTTCCTGGCTCCATCCCCAGCTGCAGTACACTCAATTATATTTTCAGGATTGTGTGCCACTAAGATCATGCTGTCTTCTTCTTTTAGAAACTGGCTAGAATTATAAACAAAGGGGAATGCATTTTTAAGGAATAAGGACAGGGGAGTAAGAATTACTGTGTCTCTCTGATTGCAGACAAATGACAATTTGGTGAGCTTACAAAGCCTGCCTGGATGGTGTCTCTGTCCTGGGTTTCATTTCTCCAGCATGGAAGGATGCCCTGTCTCCCTGCTAGAGCAGGCCTGCTCTAAGGAAGGTCATTCCTGGTTACAAGAAATACAGAAGGCTGCACATGGACCAGTGTTCAGAGGCAGACAGGCCCGTGCCCAGGCCCCAACATTGGATCACACTAGAACCACCAGTTGACTCAGACATAAAAACCGGTCAAACGAATCCACCAACACCACTAAGTGAAGAGAGCTGGTTGGTTAATGTGACCTCAGTGTGGTAGAGTAAATGGAAGGGCCAGTAGCCAAGAGGCCCGGGTTTAATTGTAGCTCTGCCATCTGCTGCCTACAGGTCATGAAATGCTTTGTTAGTGTCCCTTCAAGGGTTGGTTTCCTGATGAAACCAGCCCTACTGTCCCATAGAAATGATGTCTACATGTTTTTGAATAAACACAGAAATTTACTCTGCCAGTTTTGAAACTTAAAATTTACATTTGTCCCATCTGAGTTTCTCTCTTAGCAAACTGACCCTCAGACAAGAGAAGGAAATACAGCAGATCACTGCCAATGAGATGACAGACCCCTCACTCCTCATGACTGCTTCCTTATCCCTCCCTAATTCCTGCTTTACATTCCTTCCCTGCTATATAGACCCCCCAATTTTAGTCTCCCTGAAAGACAGACTTTAGGCTAATCTTCTGTTTTCTGCAGCTGCAGCATCTGATTAAAGCCTTCTTCCATGACAATACTTGTTGTCTCGCTGATTGGCTTTCTGTGCAGTGAGCAACAGAACCTAGACCAAACCCCCAGGGTTTTGGTAACACTAATCAGTGGTATAGGCTGGGAAAATGTACCTCTGGGATGCTGTCAGGAGGATGAGGTAAAAGGTCACCTGTGAAACGCTAATCTTAACTAGGTTAAGGATACATAACCAGGTGATCTGTGTAGTAGTAGGAAGTAGTTCGGTCTTGGGGAATAGCCCCATGCTATCCCCACTGAAAAAGGCAGCTTGTTGAACTTTCAAGCCTGAATTAGAAGAGAAGAAGATCACATATAAAACTGGGTGACTTGGCCAGCTGACATGGCTCATGCCTGCAACCCCAGCACTTTGGGAGGCTGAGGCGGCTGGATCACTTGACGTCAGGGATTTGAGACCAGCCTGACCAACATGGTGAAACCTTGTCTCTACCAAAAATACAAAAATTAGCTGGTTGTGGTGGAGTGCACCTGTAATCCCAGCTACTTGGGAGGCTGAGGCAGGAGAATCACTTGAATCTGGGAGGCAGAGGTTGCAGTGAGCCAAGATCACACCACTGCACTCTAGCCTGGGCAACAAGAGTGAAAATCCATCTCAAAAAATCAAAACAAAACAAAACAAAACTGGGTGACTTCAAAACTGGGTGACTTTGTGGGGGTGTGTGGCCTTTTCTAACTTTACCAGAAACCTATTTCCTGTATAGTTTTGTAAACACTCTGGAATCATTTGGGGTGGTGGTCGGCGGGGCCCATCCTGAGTCAGAGATTCAGTCTCAGTATGGACTGTGTTTCTGAATACCTTTGAAAAGAACAATCTCTCCTATGCACAAAAAGTCACCCACAGGGCACGGCTTCCAAAGACTGGCATTGTAAGAGTAGCCCTTTTCTGGAGAAGAGAAAGAAGCACACGTGATTTATGGTAACATGGGCTGTGAGTCACCCGATGATGTATTAACATCTGGCAAAACAGTATTATTTCTAATAATGACTAGCTAAGCATTTCTCAACTCAACTTCATAGGCCCATGAGCCAGCTGCTTCCCCGAGAGGTTAACACCACCACAAGCTTGAGTGGTGCCATCCAAAACTAGTTCCAGAGATACACCTTAGGGATGCAAGGTGGCAGTTTCTTAAATTTTAAAATAAAGCACCAGTTTTCTGTAGTTGGGTTCTTTTATGTTTCCTTGTTACTGAATGCTCCTTTGAAACCAAAGGTATTGATATATTCTACCCTGCAGGGAAATCAATAAAACTTTAATCACAAAATTAAATAAAACCAAAGCTACTGACATTACATGGTAACACTCAGTGAAGCAACAACTTCAAGTTTTATGGTTCTTCTACAACTGGCCTTATTATTTGTAGAAAAATCAATATCATCTTTAGAATAATTGGGGATGCATCTTGTCATCATAGCAAACAAGTTCCTGGTTGACTTTACTAAACAAGTAAGAATGAGGCATCAAAATGTGTTCCTCCCTCCCCCAACCCAGAAAGTGATTATTCCTGGGCAGCAGAAAAAAATACAAGTAGGATGGCCCCAAATAACATCTCCAGCTCTGTCTTGAAGCACGTCATTGTCCAAAGCCCTGGGCCACCTTCTACAAAGACATTCTGCTTCAGTGGTTGATGGGTTGCAGGACTTTCCTGGAATGTTTAAAAGCTTGGGATAGTACATGAGTTAAAACGTCCCCAGAAAAGTGCACACACTTCATGGAACATGTAGTAATAGTACCCATTTATCACATGAACTTAGTGATGTCTGGTAATGAAAGACCCTATTTCACATTTGAAGGGGAAAAAATAAAATGCTTTTCAAGTCATTTTTAAGTCACAGGACTATAGGCCTGGATGTAACCTTAGGAGGCATTAAGTCCAATAATGTCCAATCTCTTCATAATGCAGGGGGCCTTCTAGAGGATTTCTGAAGGATGAAATTCACCTTAACTCTCCTACATCCTTTCTCATCATTTAGTGGCAATGCATGCCCAGAAATACGTGCATGGATACAAACTTTAATCTTCAGGAACCACAAGCTTTCCAGTTCTAATGAATTCTTAGGCTGAAAGCTTGTTCTTCTCTCCTATAATAGTGTCTGCATGGTAACCCACAGTGTGGAAAGTGAAACCATTGGCAATCTGAATCATGAAGGGATTCCCAGACAGTGATGTGGTAACACACTTTCAATGAACTTGAAGAGAACTTTGAATTGCTGCAAGGGTTTATTGGAGTCTAACTCAATATGCTTTGGTCCCCTGTGCTCTGGTGCTAGATCTTCAAAATGGCTTTTTTCCAAAACTTGAGTGCTCACTCAGTATAGAAAGCAGAACCAGAGGATGGGGCCTGTGTAATGTGTGGGAAGAGCCAGCTGCTTTAGGAGTGGAGGTTTTGAAAGTCAGGAAACGAAACCTAAAGACTTTGCAAGGGTGAGGACAACAATAAACCCAGCCAGGGTTAGTGCTCACGGGCCTAAAATTATTAGCCTTGAATCAAAAGAGCAGGGCTTCAAATCCAGCTATTAGCATAAGAACTATTCCCAAAGCAAGAGTTAAAACCACTAGATGACCCCATTCTCGGGAAGCAGTAGAGGTCTTCACATTAGATGACAGTCAATGAGGCATTCATTTAAGGTCTTTCCCTTCTCTTTTGGGAACTGCAGGTCAATGAATCACCTCCAGGGACTAAGATGGGAAGTTGGAAAAGAGAGGGTTTGGAATACTTCTGTCTTTGCCAGTAAGAACAAAGGAATCAAGGGGTTGATTAGACACTTGCAGGTATCTGTATCAGCACCTTCAACATTGGCACTTCTGTTCTCGTGTTCTCTTTCTGAGCAAGTTCACCGATTAAACAATCAATGGCTTCTTCCAGATAAGTTTCTAAAGGCAGTCTGTTCCAGAAGATTCTTCATGCTTCATCAACACTGGCCTCAACATCTCCATACTTGCAGTCCACATCTTCATCATTTTTTTTTTTTTCGAGAAGGGTAAATAAGAGAAGTCAACTTGCTATGTTGCCCAGGCTGGACTTGAACTCCTGGGCTCAAGTGATTCTCCAGCCTCAGACTCCAGAGTAACTGGAGTCACAGACACATGCCACCACACCCAGCTTCACATATCCTTCATCTTTTATGATCAGGTGTCCTCCAGCAAGCCTTCATAGTCAGCTTCTTCCCTGCTCCCCAAGCCACACTCCCCAGCTTAAGCGTCCTGTTCATATGATAAACAGAAACTAACAAACAACAATGAAGACAAAAATTTTCATCCATATCTCTATCAATGAGCTTAACAAATTATATTATAAAATTTGCATCATATAAAATTGCCAGTGTTGACCATTTCTGACAACAAAAAATAGCAATTTCATATAATCCAAACAGATAATTCTCTGTTTCCGTGTCTACATCTTCCACTAGATCATGAGGAAGAACTGTGTTTTGTCTTCTGATTATACAATCAGATTTTAATGAATGTCTTGGCACATCACTGGCTCTCAGTCAATGACCGATGAATGAATGAATGAATGAATGAGTTAAGAGCCTGGGTTTCAGGACTGGGCCACCTTCTTGGGGAAGCCTGTCGAGGCTGAGTGCTTGACAATAAGGAAAAGATGTGACTTAGAAACCACCTCTCCGTCACACAGGACAATAAACAATACACATTTTTCTGGATAATCTATTTCCTCAATAAAAATATGGCCACACTGACAGATAAGCACACTATTTTATGTCCCAGTTGAATGATTTTTCTCTCAGGTTAGCAAATCCTCCAGCACCTCACAGGATGGGGGCCAGGCTTTGAGTCTTGTTCTTTCATCTGGTATTTCCGTGTGTTCCTTTGACAACAAAAGCATTTTGGCTGAAGACACTGGCTTTAAAGATTTCTGTACAGCATCACACAGGGCAAAATCTGGTTTCTGGTTAGATGTGGACACCCACGCAATGCCTATTTCCTCCCCTAAGGATTCACCATATTGAATTCACCATGGTGGTGTGTTTGTTGCCACATCTGATTCAGTGACCCATGTCTACTTTGATATTTGTAATGAAGCTGACTTAATAACTAGCTTGCAGAATTTCTGAGGAGTCTTGCAGAAATGTCTTTGAGCCAAGATATTTTCTTCACAATTATGTTAAGACTTTTCCAGAATCAGATGAAAAGATGCTTTTAACTAAACATATGATAATTTCTAGTGCAAAATTTCCACCTTATCATGAACAAAATGACAAAACCAAAAAATTAAGGCCAACAATCTTTAGGGAAAAGATGGAGAAGGATAAAGAAGAGAAGTCACTACAAAACATTCATAGATTATTTTGGCTAAAAATGATGTTCAATCCAAAATATATCTATTGGCTGGGCATGGTAGCTCAGGCAGGAGGATTGCTTGAGGTCAGGAGTTTGAGAACAGCCTGGACAATGTAGCAAGACCCTACCTCTATTAAATCTTTTTTTTTTTTTTAATTAGCCAGGTATGGTGACCTGTGCCTGTAGTCTCAGCTACTGAAGAGGCTGAAGCAGGAAGATCACTTGAGCCCAGGAGCTCAAGGTTGCAGTGAGCCATGACTGCACCACTGCACTCCAGCCTAGGTGACAGAGCAACACCCTATCTCTAAAAAATAAAAGTAAATCTATTGACCTTAACAACTCTTCAATGAGCCTAGGAGGTAAAATGAGTGTATTTGTTTCCCTTCTGGTTGTCACCATTTTTAAGTTTCTTTTCATCTGGGGTGGCATGGATGATTAAAAATTCAGCAACTTTGGAAAACTAAAGGTTACTGACATCTATGCTGAAAATCATTCCTAAATCCATGGGACAATTGTTAAATGACTGGACATCTTGACATCATCAGCAATAGGATCGATTCAAAATTGAGAGTCAGACACTGCCCACAGGAAGGGCCAGAGAGCATGGGTAAGATGTGGAAAGCAGGTGCCTGAGTGTTCCTGCTGAGGCTCAAAGGCATCACCATTTCAGATTGTTTCAGTATTCATGGTGCTTTGGCTCACAATGCCAAAGAGAAAAATAACTTTAGAGATAAAACTCCATATGTTAGTATAAGCAGATTTTACACCCAACCAGTTGATTTGCACTTGACATTCTCATCTCTAGCACCTTCCCGTTGGGAATCAAATATCAGCTCAGCTGTTCATCGGTATTCAGAGCTATAGGTGGATTAAGTCATAAACTATTAAACCCACTTTAAAGTTCAAGTGGACGGTGAAAAGCAGAGTTCTGCTTAGGGACAAGGGAGTTTTATTTCTCCCTGCCCCTCTGGGCTTGCATGATTCAGAGGGGATCAAGAATAACAGGTGGTGAGATCTGCCATAATGCGTAGTTTAAGTCTAATCACGATATATTTATGTTTGGATTTAGACATATCTAACTCCTGGTTTCTCAGGCTTTATCAGCCTGGGATCACCCAAGGCTTGGGTGATGATCTGTGGTATTTAGCGCTAAGGCCTCACCCTGCTTTGTGACTAAATTGTATGTCCCTCCACTGAGAGGATCAGGGGCCAAGCTGCTTTCGTTCTCCTGGGCTGTTGCTTCCATTGCTGCTTTTTTTTTTTTTTTTTCTTGAGACAAAGTGTCACTCTTGTCACCTAGGCTTGATCAATGGCTTGATCTCAGCTCACTGCAACCTCTGCCATTTGGGTTCAAGTGATTCTCCTGCCTCAGTCTCCCAAGTAGCTGGGACTACAGGCATATGCCACCATGTCCAGCTAATTTTTGTGTTATTAGTAGAGATGGGGTTTCACCATGTTGGCCAGGCTGGTCTTGAACTCGTGACCTCAAGTAATGCACCGCCTCAGCCTCCCAAAGTGCTGGGATTACAGGCGTGAGCCACCACGCCTGGCCCCATTGGTGCTTCTGATGACCATGTGAGGCTGGTTTTGAGGATGAGTGGCATCCCACTGGGTCATGCCCAAAAGTGTTTTCTCTAGCCATAGGGTGATATCCTGAAAAGAGATGTAGCCATCCTTTGGGACTCACTGGGGATTGGCTCCAGGACCCCCATGGATACCCAAATCTACAGATGCTGAAGTCCCTGCTATAAATGGCCTAGGATTTGCATATAACCTACGCACATCCTCCCATCTACTTTAAATCATCTCTGATTACCTATAAAACCTAATACCATGTAAATGCTATGTAAATCGTGTTAGACTGCATATTTTATATTTGTATTACTTTTTATAGTTTTTTTTTTTTTTTTTTCTGAATTAGTTTCAATCTGAGGTTGGTTGAACCCCTGTGGATACACACTCTGTGGATGTGGAGATGAGAGTGCTGATCGTATATGCTGCAAATTTCTCTTACCACATGGCAAGTTGTTGGCTTTCTTGGGACAATATCATTCACCATGCACGCCCATCTAGTTGGAATGTTTTGTGCATCTCCTCTTTTTTTGAGCATCTTAGAAGTCTTGACAGAGTCTCCTAAGGGCCTGATTATCAGGCTCAAAATATTTTCACCATTTTCTCTGGAATGGGTGGGGGCCTAGGAAACTCATGCAAAGAAAATCAGCCCCTATATGCATAAGTTCTTTAATAAAAGTTATCTTGCCCCATGTACATGTCTAACATGACCCACCAAATAGTCACAGATCCCAAAGCATCCAATAGAAATTTTCCAGGAACAGAAAAGTATCAGCTCCATTTTACAGGGAAGGAAATGGAACAGAAAAGCTGTAGTTCTACAGACAGTGAATGAACTGTAAGGCTTGGTCAGTCATAGAAATGGTGCAGTTAGGAAAGAAGGTTAAAGAAGGCCTGTCGCCTGTCTGACACACAGGAAGAGGCTGAGAGAGTGAGGGCTTTTCTGAGATTGGCCAATAGCAGTTTCAACGGAAGTAAAACAGGCTCTTACTTACCTTCTCTAAGGAAGATCAGCTTTTCTTAAAAGCTTTCTAGTCATATATATATGTGTGTATATATATGGAAAAGATGACTGGTCAATAGGCAATTATATTTTAAAACGTCTACTTGGGTGTATTTTCATATGGATTTTAGTAGCTATATCACCTCAGGCTAAAATAACATTTAAAAGTAAGGCTTTGAACAATGTGTAAATTCTCAGTAGGTCATATAAATGCATTGACTTTTTATATATTTGACTTCTCAGCATGTGGAATGTGATAGTTGCTGGACTGTATTTCATGGTATCCTAGAAATGCTTTGCTGGGATTGAATTTTAATTTTGGAAACCTTCCTTTCAGAAGTCGAGCGATTTATGCAGAAGTGAGGGCCATGCCTGATCACGGGTGATAAAGTGTCCCCCGCGAGAGTACACAGATGTTTAAAGACAAGCTCTCAGGATTTTGAAGGGCTTATCATGAACTGGAAGAAGCCACTTCGGGGGGAGCGGGGATTGGCATGAGATAGAACAATAGGCTTCAGCCTTGAAAAAACAAAGGCTAAGAGGTCAGAAGTTATCCCCGGAGTCAATTCTTTTGGGAGATAAAGCCAATTTAGGGTGTTGAAAACACCTGGCCTTCAGCACCATTATGAAGTTGTTAGAAGTTGTTCTATCTAATTTCCTTCTTCATCTTTTCCACCTCCCTGAAAACTTCTCCCTTTTCCCCAGCCTGGCTCCTGTAATCATTATGCTATCAGTATTTACATCTGGCCAGGTACAGTAGCTCACGCCTGTAATCCCAGCCCTTTGGGAGGATAAGGAGGGAGGATCACTTGAGGCCAGGAGTTTGAGATTAGCCTGGAAAACACAGCAAGATACTGTCTCTACAAAAACAAAACAATTTTAGAAGTTAGCCAGGTATGATGGCGCACACCTTCAGTCCCAGCTACTCAGGAGGCTGAGGCAGAAGGATTGCTTAAGCCCTGGAATTAGAGACTGCAGTGACTGCACCACTGCACTACTCCAGTCTGGGTGACAGAGCGAGCCTCTGTCTCAAAAAGAAAAAAAAAAAAAAATTACATTACATTAAATTAAAATTAAAAATAGAAACTTATATCTGCTCTCTCTTTAGCACTGGGAGTGAAGGATCTGAGGTTCATGTCTCCCTGACCATGCCCCATTCCTGTGCCCCTCCACTCTGAGCCTGGAGCCACCCTAGGGTCAGCAAACACATCTATGCTAACAGATTGTCCTCCTCTCCTCCTCTGAGAAGATATCTTCATTTAAAAAGGGAGTCCTCAAAAAAGCTTCCTGCTTTCCTTCAAACAAGTCCAAGTGTAGAAATGTTAAATGCTGGAGACACCTGTGGGAAGATATTTAGGGGCAAGGTGGACCCCTTAAATTCTTAAATTACATCATGTAAATAATTTTCTTGTCTGAGGACACATAAACATGATCTGCTCTTACACTCCAAGGAGGTCAACCTGAGCCTCTAAGACCTCAGAGGTCAATGTCAGTGTTGTCACTAAGACCTGCTCTTGCTCTAAGAGCAAGTGAAAAATCTCGCTCAAAATCACTCAAATGGGACAATCTGGTTTGGTTTCTTTGTTTTTGTTGTTGTTGTTTGTTTGTTTGTTTTTTGTTTTATGTTTTTTGAGGTGGAGTCTTGCTCTGTCACCCAGACTGGAGTGCAGTGGTACGATCTCGGCTCACTGCAAACTCCACCTCCTAGGTTCAAGCGATTCTCCTGTCTTAGCCTCCCGATTAGCTGGGATCACAGGTGCGCAGCACCACACCCAGCTAATTTTTGTATTTTAGTAGAGATGGGGTTTCACCATGTTGGCCAGGCTGGTCTCAGACTCCTGACCTCAAGTGATCTGCCTGCCTCAGCCTCCCAAAGTACTAGGATTACAGGTATGAACCACCACGCCTGGCCTAAGGGGACAATCTGAATTAGTGAATTGTGAATAGTGGAACACATTCTTATTTTCAAGTGTATGCAATTTATAGTTCTACGTCCTTCGGTAGGCTGTTTCAACGAACAGAGAAGAATGATTTCTAACCCAGGCACTAATTGCTCACATGTAAATGGCTGCTTCTGAAATGCTTAAGGGTCTGTCTGAAACAAGTTTGTTCTCTTGAAACCGTGGCCTGCCATTTAATTTGCATTCACAATTTACTCCCAAACGCCTTATTTTGTACATAATGCAAAGGTAAATTTCAGCTAATCGATCTATACGTGAGATCAAAATTTCTGTGGTTTTACCAGAGTTGCTGGTTTTGAATCCTGGGATATCTGGAGTTTTATTATGACTAATGCTCAATTTTAAAGCACATTTAAAATATGCAAGTTTGCTGTCCTTGCTTCGTGAGGCTAATTTTAGCTAAGGCTGCAGTGATAAAAATCTACATAAATAAATACATAAATAAATAAAATCTACAAGGCTTCCTGGAATTACCACTTTCCAGAAACAATAGTTTCCAGAAATGATTCTAATTAGTGAGTGTTCCATTGGCTCCAGTGGACAGTTTTATAGATGGTTTCCATTTGTAGAAACTTGTTCACAACACGCATCCACTTTCTTAAACACACATACACATATGTGTGTGTGCTTTTTGTTAGCTTGTTGGCTTTAGTCTTTGCCATCCACATTTCAAATTACACTGAAACTAAATATTAAATATGGATTCAGTAGGATCCTGCTGACACTGTAAGCATATATCACAGTGGAAATAATACATAGCTCTCTTTCAGAGATCTGGTTGCTGATAAATCTGTAATCCTTTTTATAACATTTCTGTACATTGAAAAATAGGGATCCAAGATCCCGGAAGTACACATCATGGAAATCCCAATGGCAATGAAGGGGATATTTTGCAGGTGGCCCCTTTAGTTTTGGGAAAGAGTTGACTTTCCGTGTAGCTCTTCCAAACAGCTGGAGAAACCCAACCCCAATGGCAGACTCCAGTGAGTGGAGGTCAGCAGTAACATCTGGCTAGCCTGTCTTATTGCAGCATAGCCTCACACTCTGTGCTTTCCTGCACGTGTTCGCTCTTCAGGAAATATTTTATTTATTTCACCGTCTGCAAAACAATATGGCCTCTGGAGCATAAGGAGAATTGGACCTCTTCAAGTTTGTCTTAGGTCAGTGAACGACAGTACAGCAGAAAGCATTCTTTCCTATTGACAGAGTGGTTAACAAGGCTCACCTCTCCTTTTTTTTTTTGGAGTTACAGCTTTTATTAAGTCTCCTATGGGCAAAGATTAAGCCATGAACTTGTAGCAATTTTCTTTTACAGGGTGAGAGAATGACAGCATCATATCAATTAAGGTTGGCATATTATCCAGCAAAAGAAAAATGAAACTCAATAGTTTTCTATGTTGCAGCCTTAGGAAATCGCTCATGGGCAGAGTTATCCAGGAGGCTCATGACAAGCAGCGGTGTCACTAAAGGGCCACAAAATTGTGATTTCCCTTCATGGGCCCTCTCCTGATACAGAGGAAGGGGCTGCCCAAGGAACTTGGGCACTGGCTGGGCTACAGACGTGGGGGCTTCTAAAGATGTAAATTTCTGTTTGTTTTGGAGGAATACCCTAAAAATATTGGCCGATCATGTAAGGATTTTTCTTTTGTTTTGGAACTCGTTTGAATTGAATCAAACTCTGCTGGAACTCGCGTCAGAACAGGCTCTCTCTCATGGTTTCTAGTATTTCCTGTCTCTGGCCAGGCTGCAGCAATCTGAACAAAGCTTCTCAGGGTATTTTATCCTGTTTGGACTCTGTTCCAGCACAAACCTGGGATTAACTTGAGGCAATGGAAAACATAAAACAAAAATCATTGAGGAAAAGATTGGCCCGGAATCTCAATCCCTGCAAAAAGACTGTGACAGTTGATTATTATTGTTTATTTTAGAGGCAGGTCAGTAGAGAGGCAAGAGCACCATTATCAAAAGCCGAGACGTGAATTTCAGCCCTTATTCTGTTGAGGCTTATGGTTAAGTTTGCAAAGATACTTTGCCTCACTTTTAAAGGAGACTGGAATACGGTATTTCTAAAATTCTTTCCAGCTTTCACAGAGTGTGTTCTAAGGGCCTCTGCATTTCATTCCGAAATGCTTGAAGACTTGGACAGATTGTTTATCTGACCTGGTTCTTGACCTTAAGTCAAAGCACTTATCACACATGAACACTCTATGATTAGGCACTTCCACGTTAACACTTATATTAGTATTTGAAGCAGGTACCTTGGGAATTAGTTACAAACACCTTATCTCCAGTTGACAGTTTTGCTGATCCAGGAAAATATAGAGCTTTTGTCTTCTTAGAATTGGGCAAATCTGATGTCATTTCCCCCTTCAAATCTTCTCCCTCATTACATAAAAAGAGAAAAATAATTATGGGTCTCTCTTCCCAACCTCCCCCAGGGCCTCTCTGTTCAGGCTGTCAAGTGGTGCACTAGACCAGGTGTCCCCAAACCCTGGGGACCTGTACCAGTCTGGTACCAGTCATCTGTATTTATAGCTGCTCTCCATTGCTAGCATTACCGCCTGAGCTCTGCCTCCTGTCAGATCAGCAATGGCATTAAAGTATCACAGGAGCTCAAACCCTATCATGAATTGCGCATGGGAGGGATCTAAGTTGTGCGTTCCTTATAAGAATCTAATGCCTGATGATCTGTCACTGTCTCCCATCACCCCTAGATGGGACCATCTAGTTGTAAGAAAACAAGCTCAGGGCTCCCACTGATTCTACAGTATGGTGAGTTGTGGAATTATTTCACTATATATTACCATGTAATAATAATAGAAATAAAGTGCACAATAAATACAATGTGCCTGAATCATCCCAAAGCCCCCTCCACTCCACTTCTGTGGCAAAATTTTCTTCCATGAAATTGGTCCCTGGTGCCAAAAATGTTGGAAACTGCTGCCCTGGACAACTCCAGAGGGCTCCACTCACCTAGAAGACAATGGGACGGTGCCTTTTGGAGTTCTCCAGAGGGATGGCCTTGACCTCGGACCTTCCTGTTCCAATCATGACGTTCTAATCGCTTGCCTTTCCTGAAACAAGCCTTACACTTCCCTGCCTCAATATCTTTGTCCACAAGGTTCCCGCTGCCTGAAATATCTCCAGGACGGCATTGAAGTTACTGTGTTCGTCTATTTCCTCAAACAAAATAAAATCCTCAAAGGCAGGAACTCTGCATGGTGCCTCACAGCACAGGTCAAGAAAAGTTTGTGCCAAGCATGATGTCCTGTGGTATTTTGCCCAGTAACCATTGTTCAGAAATCCACCTAATGAAGACAGAGGGAGAATAACATTGCATTCTAAGTTAAATGTAATTGAAAATGACTCATGGGAATCTACATAAACACATTTGAACCTGTCTTCCCTTGCTTCTGACATACTGTCCCCAACTTGGTCTTAAATGTCCCCCTGCACTGTCTTCCTGGCTCATCACCAAAGCCTAGAACTCTCAGAAAATCCCAAAGGCACAATAGCAAGTTTCCATGTTTCTTATTGCTTCATCTTTCTTTCATGATTCTACATGTTCCCAGTTTAAAGTGCATTACAATATACAAAAAAAAAAAAAAAGGCATAAAATAAGACTCACAGAACATTAAAATTTAAAACAGTGGAACAAGACCTAACACATAAAGGGGTAAGTAAAGATAACAGGCATGAGGAGATGTGTACCATCAGCAGAGCCATAGCAGGAACGTAGCACAACGCTGTGTCGGGGCACAGATATTGGAACCTAAACCACCTGGATTTCACTCTCAGCTCCACTACTTACTAAACTTCTCTGTGCCTCAGAGTCCTCACCTTGAAAATGGGAATAATATGGTGATTCTAGGATTAAACCCACATTACCATAGAGTTGGTTCCTGTTATCTGAGGTAGTTATGTTCTATAAAATTGCTGAGGGCTGGGCACAGTGTCTCACACCTGCAATCCCAGCACTTTGGGAGGCCAAGGCAGGAGGATTATTCGAGGCCAGGAGTTCAAGACCAGCTCAGGTAACATAGCAAGACCCCATCTCTACAAAAAAAATTAAAAATTAGCTTGATGTGGTGGCAAGCACCTGTAGTTCCAGCTACTTGGGAGGCTGAGGCAGGAGGATCACTTGAGCCCAGGAGTTTGAGGCTGCAGTGAACTGTGATCACACCACCACACTCCAGCCTGGGTGACAGAGCAAGATCCTGTCTCTAAAAACAAACGAACAAACAACAAACACAAATTTGCAGAGAACATTGAATTAGCAAATACTCAAACATTGCTTCTAGGGGAAATACAGAGTTGTTTGCTTTGAGCCTCTGGTCACATTATTTTTGTCAACTGGCCAATATATAACCTTGTTTTATGTGTGTTTCTATTTAAAGACACCTGTTTAATATATATTGTTAGTTCATTAAAACTGAACCTACTCCCAACAGCACTATAATTCCTGCCTGAATAAAGCAGATCAGTTGATAAGCTTATTGGCTGATAAGTACATATTTTCTCTGTAAGGCACATCACAGCTTTCTTGCACTTTGGAACACTAGACATCACTTCAGCACTATGCTTAGAGGCCCTTTAAAATAGCAAAACCACCAAGAAAAGCACACAAATGTGGGAAACAGCACTAAAATAGGATGTATTCTGTAGATGTGATTAATATCTGTGGTTAGTTGATTTAGTAAAGGAGATTGTCCTCAATAATGGCAGTGGGCCTCATTCAATCTATTGAAGACCCTCAAAGCAAATACCAAGGATTCCTGGAGAAGAAATTCTGTCTCAAGACTGTAGCATCAACCCCTGTCTGAGTTTTCAGCCTGTCAGCTTGTTCTACAGATTTCAGACTTGCCAGTCCTCACAATCATGTGAGCCAGTTCCTTTAAATAAATCTTAATACACACACATATACATGCACACACTCACACACATGTACATATATCTCCTGCTGGTTATGATTCTCTGAAGAACTCTGATATTCTTGCTTTCAATTATTTTTCCCCTTGTGGTGATGCAGTCAAGTGGGATGGTGTATTGGTCTGTTGTCACACTGCTATAAAGCATTCCTGAGACTGGGTAATTAGCCAAGAAAAGAGGTTTAATTGACTCACAGTTCTGCATGACAGGGGAGGCCTCAGGAAATGTACAATCATGGAGGAATGTGAAGGGAAAGCAAGGCACATCTTACATGGTGGCAGGCAAGAGAGAGAGAGAGAGAGCACAGGGGAACTGCCACTTGTTAAACCATCAGATCTCGTGAGATCTCACTATCATGAGACAGCATAGGGGAAACAGTCCCCACGATCCAATCACCTCCCACCAGCTCTCTCCCTTGACACATGGGGATTACAATTCAAGATGAGAATTGGGAGGGTACATAGAGCCAAACCATATCAAATGGACACCTGATTGGAAATCAGGAAGTCCAGATCTTTGTCTCATCTGTGTCCCTTCATCAAGGTTTTCATCAGCTACAGGGTTGGGCTGGCCATTCTCTGTAAGCCAGTCTAGCTTCAAGGCTCCCTGGCAGAGGAAATCATGTGAGCAAAGGCCTCCTTCTCTCCCCTACCCAGAGTCTTCCAACTCTCCTGGTAGAATCACAGAGTGTGAGAGTTGGATAAAACCTTAGCATTTACCTCATCCAAGCTCTTTATTCCTTCATTCCCTTGAGGACAAGTGTAAAAAACCCAGGTTCATGCTCCCTTTCTCCCTCTAAAACTGGGCATAAACATTTGTAGGACTTGGTCAATCCATTGCCAGATTCTCTGAGCCCTTGGGAAGTCCTGCCAAGTGTGCCCTCAACAACAAAAAACCATGAGAAATTAGAGACTGGAGTGGAAGAGGGTGGGGAAGAAGGGATTCTTTGAAAGTCCTGAAATGCTAGCAGAAAATTGATCAAAGCTGAGATGAATTTCACCCATCTCTTCTAACGAGCTGCTAATATTGGAGTAGCAGCCTTGTCAGGATAATTTGTCACACATGTCCCTGTGTGGGCTGAAGCCTCTTCAGAGTCATCTTCCCAGCCCACTGCCACAGGCGACTTGTCTGAAACAAAGCTCTAAGACAGAATGGAAAGGAAAATGCAGAGGGAGGGAGGTGCACTGAATGGCCATTGACAAGTCATCTAGGGTCCCTCTTCCAGATCTTGCAACTCCAACCACATCTACTTTCATTACGCTGTAAGAGCCTGCTGTTACTTCAATTACATTTCTGTTACTGCCACGACTGCAATGCCTACTGTCCCTAAGATGCTGTCCAGAAAAGCAAATTGCCTCCTGAAAAATAACACAGTGTCAACACCAGTTACCAGACCAATAAAAAACTCTGAGAAGTGAGACTCCTTGTTGAGATGGGCTCGGCAGAGATCCTTCAGCCAGGGCAGAGTTCTCTAGGGCAGAATGACTGCTGATGACCCCAGAGGACCTCGTTCTGAGCATCAGCTGTGGGGTGTGAGGCTCACACAGTGAGTCCATCCATCACAGGGGGGCCCTAGCACTTGCTTCAAGTGGTTCTCAGGCCAGACCATCAATTGGCCAACACAGTCACCACCATTGAGCCTCACAAAGGTCTCATTCTTTCTCTCCTTTTAACACCAAAATACCAACAAGACATCAGTTGTGCGAAGACCAGAGAGCAAAAAGATGTAGTAGAATCCAAGGTGGAGTTGGTGCTAGGGGCAGAAATAATACCCGTGTCATAGGCCACATTATACAAGGTCTTCAGGACTGAGCCATTCAGTCTGGAGAAGAAAAGACATAATTTTCCTTGTTTTTTCATATCTTTAACAACATGCTAAATAAAGAAAGAAATTTTACTGTAGTTTTTCAAGTAAGATTCCTAAATCATCTATATGTTTATATCTCTATTTATATATATCCTGCTTCAAACCAGAATAGATCTGAAGTTGTACTGTTTGTATACAATGTTAATTGCATAACCCCATCCTATCTTTGCACGTGACAGCTGAAGGGTACCCAGAAATCATCCAGCCAGGCCAGTTTCATCATTTATCATTACGGTGATTTGCCCAGACTGGTGAAGTGACTTTTCAAAACTCATACAGCTAGAGCTTGGCAGAATCATGTTTCAAACGCATGTATCTTCAAAACCCAGTGTTTCCCCTACAATTGCTACTATAATAATTTTATGAGAGTTACAGAGGAATGAAAGTACATGGGGAAGTTCTCCGTGGACAGGGTGGGGCATTTCAGGTTCAAATCCTCTTTCAGAGCTCAGAAAGTTGTCATCTGAGCTGCCAGGAGGACCAGGAAAAGAGGATCCTAGCTAGAGATAAAAGTGGAAATGGAGGCAACTAGGAACTGAGACCAACTTAGTTAAACTGAGACCAACTAGTGGAGAAAGGGCTAGGGTCATATGAAGTAAGATTTAAAATCCTCAGAAAAAAAATTATTGAGGATGTGAAATCACTGCTTCTGACTGGACCATGACACTGGGGCAATCTGAGTTCATAAGCCATAAGTTGCACACTTCTTCTGAGGAATATGCTAGACTGCTCACCTGTTAGGGGAGGAGTTCCCTAGCCTAAGACCTGAAAACATGCAGACTGCTGATGCCTGGTTATGCAGCGCTTAGAGGAAATGAAGGAGAGAACATGGTACAAAGAAGTCTCACACTCCCGCCCAGTGATAGGTGAAGACAATGTAGGTGAATAAAGGCGAGGAAATTCTCTGATAAAGTCACACGTAATCTTCTAAAGGGAACAGCAAGTCAGCATCCCAACATGGAAACAGCAAAGCATAGTGAACCAATGTTTTCTTCCCCCTTCACTGGGCTGTCTTTTACTCTCATCTCTCCTGTGCCTTTTTTCATTCGGGTTCTATACAAGAAAGGAATATACAGCAAGTTCATGTGAGGCACATTTTGGCTAGGGGTGGGTGGGAATCAAGAGAGAAATATCTTTCTAACCAAATGTTGGAAGCCAATTTTATCCATTTTTCTTCTATTGTACATTTTTTTCCCTTGTTCTTCTTCCTTAGTCAGCCAGAATAAACAAAATCTGGACGCTAAAGATCTACATGAGGCAGCATTTGAACGAAACCCATTTCTCATACACTGTGAAAGCAAACAGGAAGAGGGTTCAAATGCATGGCCTCAGCAGCTGTGAGTTACCCTGTCTCGCGATTTCCCTCCCAAACAGAGTAGCTGCAGTGGTTCTCATCTCTCCTTTCCCCTGTGGCTGAGTTGCTGAATTCACCTGCCATCTTCCTTGACCTGTAAATGACCCAAATTCTCAACTGCAGAGCACAGAGAGACTCCAAATAGGTAAGATAACACATGGAAAGCACTAAGCACAGGGCATACAGTAAGCACTCAATAAATGTTCCCTGCTGCCGCAGCCATGCTTGTCATCATCTCTGTTCTCCTCATCATCATCCTTATCATCACCTCCAAACTGCAAGTGGACTGCTGGATCACAGTTTGTGTTTCAGTCTTGTTTTCAAAAATGAGTGAATAAATGTTAAATCTGGTAGGTCTTTCAAATATCTCTAGGGCCTATGGTGAGAAGAATGAATTTGGGAAGTAGCTCATGGTTTACATCTAGAGTTCTCTCTGTTTTTCTGTATCTCTGTCTCCCTCTCCAACTTCACTAATGTTCTAGCAAGATAGAATGCACTGAATATTTTGAACCAATATATGACTATACAAAATTTTACTTTTTTTTTTGAGATGTAGTCTTGCTCTGTCACCCAAGCTGGAGTGCAGTGGTGCAATCTCAGCTCATTGCAACTTTCACCTCCTGGGTTCAAGTGATTCTCCTGCCTCAGCCTCCTGAGTAGCTGGGATTACAGGCGTGTGTCACCATGCCCGGCTAATTTTTGTATTTTTAGTAGAGAAGAGGTTTCACCATGTTGGTCAGGTCGTGATCCGCCCACCTCAGCCTCCCAAAGTGCTGGGATTACAGGTATGGGCCACCGTGCCCTGCCAAAATTACCTATTTTTTTAGAGACAAATGTACAGTCTAATTTTATATATATATACGCATATATTATATATATATAATTGTATTTAATAATATATATAATGAAGGAAATTATATTTATAATCTTTACATATATACGAATATATATGTAAAAGTTGCTACCCCAATTCTCTCTATATAAATAGTATATACTTTGTTTTTTCAATTATATATATAAATTGAAAATGTATGTTTGGGTGACCTATTTTGACAAATAAATGTATTAATTACCTTGCATTTAGTACCTTTTTATATTATTATAACATTCTAATATTATACAGGTAGTATGTAACTGCATTCTCCATTGATTCTTGCAATTCCTTTCTCTCTTGTTGGAGTATATTTCCTTATAATTTTTTTAGAGATCTATGAAGGGTTAAACTTTCTGTATTTGTTTTCTAAAAATATGTTTATTTTACTGTACCTCTTGAAAGATAATTTAGCTAGGTATAGACATCTAACTTTTATAAGTCAGGAATTGCATCTGGCTAAAGAATAGCAACCTGACCAAAGAGACTAGTGTGTGGGGCTAGTGGGATGCTTGACAAGAGAGGTTTTTTAAATTATTGTTATTTAGTAAGAGGCTGGATATTGGAATTCTTAGGCTGGTGTAATTGCTCAGAGAAGTAGTCAAAAACTCCTTCTATCTTACTATAGGCAAACATTTTTTTTTTTTTTTTTTTTTTTTTTGAGACGGAGTCTCGCTCTGTGGCCCTGGCTAGAGTGCAGTGGCCGGATCTCAGCTCACTGCAAGCTCCGCCTCCCGGGTTTACGTCATTCTCCTGCCTCAGCCTCCCAAGTAGCTGGGACTACAGGCGCCCGCCACCTCGCCTGGCTAGCTTTTGTTTTTTTTAGTAGAGACGGGGTTTCACCGTGTTAGCCAGGATGGTCACGAACTCCTGACCTCGTGATCCGTCTGTCTCGGCCTCCCAAAGTGCTGGGATTACAGGCTTGAGCCACCGCGCCCGGCCGTAGGCAAACCTTAAGATGTGGTTTTAGTTCTCATTGTCACAAAGTGGTTTATGTATCTGTAATTACTAAGTCCCCGTTCCAGAGAGGAAGAAGATAGGACGAGGAGAAGGATAGTATACATAGGTCAGCTGTCTGTTCCTTTTTATTAGAAAAACAGAATTCCAGAGATCTCCATCCTATAACTTTCTGCTTACATGTTTATGTCAGACGGAGAGTTCTAGTTACAAGGGAGTCTGGAGAAGTATTTTCAAGTGGACATGTTACTACTTTAAGTAATACTGGAGTATTGCTAATTAGTGAGAAGCAAGAAAAAAAAAGAAGACTAACAGTGTTGTCACTTAGATTCATAATTATTTCATTTCTGTATTCAAAATTACTTCATACTTTTACCTAGTATATTCTAGACGGGAAAACTGATGTTGGTCTCTTTCTTTAAATCCTATTCCAATTGTCCTACTAACTCTGAAGTCTTTGGGTAAGCTCTTCCATTTGCCGATGTTACTACTTCTCTTTCATAGTGCTGACTCTCCTCAAATAGTGGAGGCATCTCACTTGAGTGCCTGTTTCTGTAGTTGAGATTCAATTCCCTGTTATTCTTTTTTTTGAGACAGCGTCTCGCTCTGTCACCCAGGCTGGAGTGCAGTGGTGTGATCACACCTCACTGCAGCCTCAACCTCCTGGGCCACCACATCCAGCTAGACAGGGTTTTACTGCTATTCTGTTGGCTACCTCTGTGGTGAGGCTAGTTCACTTATAGTTTCCAACACAACTCAGGGAGCAGCTGAGCCTGCTATAGCGCAAGACACCATAGCATTTAATGCTCCACGTGGTACAATCCTTTACTTTCTGGGAGTGGTAAGCCAGCCAAAGCTCTTCAAATTCTCTTTCCTGAGGTCTCCCGGTCACTTTTCTTTCCTGAGTCAGAAGCATCTGCTACTGTTGCTTACGTAGCAGGGGAAGCCAAGTGCAAGGATAAACCCACCTGGACCCTCCTCCTGTGGCATCACAACTAACCAGTCTCCTGGTGGTTCTTGCTCACCTTTTAGTCCCAGCTTCTACCATCTTCAGACAGGAGCTTGCTCAGGACTTCTCCCGCCTTTATGTTGCAGCTGTCTCCTGGGCTTGTCCTGGCCTCCAGCTTCTCTTCCTGGCTGATGTTCCCTCTGTAGTTTTCCATTTGCATTCTTTTAAGATTTTTCATAGTTTCTGGTTCCCTGTTAGTTCTCTTCTTTCCAACTAAAATAATGCATATGCATTTATTTCCATGGATTTGATGTGAGAAGGAGGAGTCCACAGCCTGTGATTTTCCATCAACTAAATACTTTTTCAAATGTACTGTGAAACACATGTGCATCTCTTGGTTTCTGATATTATCTCTGTTATCCTAGAAAGCTGATTGTGCAGTTACTATGAGACTCAGTTAACTGATGGAGAAACTAAGAGAGTACAGTTAATTATGATAATTCCCTACGTTTAACATTTGGATTTGTTTGCTTTGTGTTTTTTCGTTGTTGTTTGTTTGTTTGTTTTGAGATGGAGTCTCACTCTGTCACTCTGGCTGGAGTGCAGTGGTACGATCTCGGCTCACTGCAGCCTCTGCCTCCCGGGTTCAAGCGATTCTCCTGCCTCAGCCTCCTGATTATTTGTATTTTTTTTGTAGAGACAGGGTTTCTCCATGTTGCCCAGGCTGGTCCTGAACTCCTGTACTCAAGTAATCCACCTGCCTTGGCCTTCCAAAGTGCTGGGATTACAGCCGTGAGCCACCATACCTGGCCTAACATTTGGTATACATCCTTCTGATTATACTTTCACTCCTGAACTCTTCTTGTTACACCATTAAGGAAATTTGAAGGGCAGAGAATCAGTCCTCACTCTTGTGAGTTACAAAGCCTAGGTGCCTACACAGCACGCTAGAACATATGGTATACCAGCTCTAGTCTGTCTTTGAACTCTTCTCATGGGCCTGGTGTCTTTGTTTTTGCCTGGATATTTCTGCCTTGTTCTTTGCAATGCCCTCCAAACCTTCTCAGTTTGTCTCTGCTGTGTAAAAGGCCAGGAAAATAAGCAGTCTTTGGTCTTAGTGCTGGGAACTGGAGCTATAATAGCATGAATTCATATCCCTAATAGTCAAGGTAGGAGGAGTCAAGAGTAAATCGAATCCTGCCTTTCAGAAAGTTAGAAGGAAGAAATTCAGAGAAATAAATGTTTGTTGTTAATTCCAAGGGGAAAAAATATGGTGCTAGAAAATTAGAGTCGAAGAGTAAAAATCTGGCAGAATAAGAATTAGTATACCAAAGAGTAAAAAGAAGAGGAGGAGAAGGAGGAGGAGAAAAACTACCATGACCACTAATAGCAAGGAAGGGTCATTTTCTCAAATTGGGTTGAAGTTCATGGGGCTCTAACTTGTTGACTCCTGGTAGTCTGGTCTATGCAGATGTGAAGATGCAAGATAGGGTAAGCACCCCTCATCTTTTCTCCCAAGTTCATTCTCTCCATCAGGACAAAATGAGCTATTCTGGTAAATTAAGGAGAGGATGAATATGCTATCATCTTTTAGGTAATATATTTAGAGCTAATTTGGAGTTCCTGTCAATACCTTCCTTAATTCACTAATGGAATTTGGAAGGCCTTATGAGAATGCTGGAGTAGGTTATTTGGAAGAGGTCATAAACAGACTATATTCTTTAGAAACTTGGAACTGTCTAATTGTGCAAGGTAAACCTTGCCAAGAACACAGCAATTATTTTCAACTACCCTAAGTCCCCCAAATTGAGAAAAGATGAGGTGTGTTTTTGCCCACTTGATCATAAATACCTGTTTTAAAATAGGGCAGCCAATATAGACGTAAAAATGATTAGTGGAAAGAGAAATGTTACCGCTTGTGCAGCTCTGATGCTCCTATGAAGTAGATATTGATAAGCAGAGTGTATTTTTCCAAGTTTCACTTTTCAGAGCTGTTTCATCTTAAATATTATAGACAAAAGTTTAAGGAAGCTGAAGGGTCAAAGGCTGAACATAACATGCTGTGTTTACAGCATATTCTCTGCTCACAGTGCCCTACTTAAAAACCTTGCCATCTTTCTTGGTGCTCTTTTTCTTTCTACTAGACCCAGCAAGAAAGTTGACACCTAAAAGCTTCCTTTTGCAGCTCCCAGATCTTGATATTTCTGTGGCATACTGAGCTGCTGAGAAAGCAAATGGAGATTAAGGTGACAAAAACAAACTCCAAACTAGAAAACTCTGCTCTCCAGATCCCTGCAAAATCTCCCAGCTGTGATCCAGAGAGATGCCCATTTTGCATATTTTTTCAGTAAATCCTCGCAGGTGTACCCTAGCACTACCAGCTTTAGTAATGAAATGATTCCCCCCACCTTTTTTTTTCGTATGAGTTCCAGAGAAGAGAGCCTGAAATGACTCCAGGGATAGAATAATGGTTCCAGAAAGAACATTTAAAGGGATTACAGTTGCTCTGAGCTTATTTAAATTTTATCTTCTTTATAACGATTTCTCTGACTACCTACCTGAGGATGCTTTTCTAGTTCTCTGGACTGCCAACACCGTTGGGATATATTGCATATTCTGATTTTTAGCTTATATTCCTAAGTACCATTTTATGGTTGCTGTCTGTTTAGAACCTTGTCTTCCCCAGTGCAGCATCAGCTTTGCATGCTCAGAGATGGTTGCTCCAAGTTCTTGGAGGTACAGAGTATCTGGGACACTGGACACAGGGCAGGCAGAGACTTTATAAGTACTGCTTCACTTGGCCTGAAATAAATTATCTAATTCTTGTCCTCAAACCAACACGTTTTTATTTAAAGAAAACGGCACCATTTTTAAAGTCCACAGAGTAATAATCGAAAGGAGTTTGGCATAAATTTAAGCAGGAGAGATTGTTTCAGTCAGACCCAGAATATATGAAAAAACCTTCTACAGCTGTGGATAGTGTGATAGGTACGCATCATTCCACAAGAGGGCTGGTGACAAATGGGATATTAGTTGAAAGTATCTGGGGTAGGTGGGGGCTGCTTTCTGACTCTGTTTGATATACACCTACATAATCACAAGGTAGTGGTAGGAGGTGGGCAATAAAATGTTTACCAGATATATTCAGTGCAAGAAAATATGTTTATAAAGCAATGTTGATAATGTTGCTTTTACAATGAAATGGATATACAATAAAATGTGCCCATTTAAAGTGTATTCAATACATTCAATAAGATTGGGCAAATGTATACATTCATGTACCAAAGACCCCAATTAAGAAACAGAATATTTTTCAAAATTTCAGTAAGTTCCTATTGTTCCTTTGCCATCAATCCCAACCCATTCCTGCCCCCAGCTCCAAGTAACAACTGATATGTTTTCTTGCAGTATAGATTAGTCTGCCTTTTCTGGAGTTTCCTAGAAATTGAATCATATAGTATGTGTTTTGGGGCTGTGTGCCAGGCTTTTGTAATTCTCCATAATATTTCTGAGATTCATCTACATGAAACCAGCCCCATTGTCCTATAGAACTGCTGTTTATGATTTCATTTAAATAAGCACAGAAAATGACCCTCCCAGTTTTAAAACTTGAGGTAGTTACAATTGTCTTATCTGAGTTCCTTTCTCAGGAGACCAACTATTCGGCCTCCCAGACAGCATAGAGGAGCTGAAACTCACCAGATCACTGCATCTGGGCAATGAGATGCCACCAGACCTCTTACCCATCATGATGCCTAACCAACCACCTGCTTCCCATTGACAAACTTCTTTTCCTTACCCCTCCCTGGTTCCTGTGTTTTACACATGGTTACATTCTTCCCTGCTATGTAAACTATAAAGTTTAGTCAGGGAGATGGATTTGAAAGTGATCTCCATTTCCACAGTTGCAGTACCCAATTAAAGCCTTCTTCCCTGGCAATAATCATTGTCTCAGTGATTGGCTTACTGTTTTGGTGAGCAGCAGGACCTAGACTGAATCCTTTAGTAACACATACTGTTGTATGTTACCAGTAGCTGGTTCCTTTTTAGAGCTGAGTAGTATATTATAGTGTGAAAGTACTATATTTTGTCTCTCTATTCACAAATGGTGAGCATTTGAGCAGCTTAGTTTTTGCTTGTTAGGAATAAAGTTATAATGAACATTGTGTTCAAGTCTTTGTTTCATTTCCCCTGGATAAATACTGTACTCAGGAATGCAGTTGCTGGATATGTGAAAAGTGTGCTGGTAAGTTTATAAGAAACTGTCAAACTGTTCTTCAAAAGTGTTAGACGATTTTAGATCCCCATCATGAATACGGGAGCATTCTAGTTGCTCTACATCCTTGCCAACATTTGGAATTGTCATTCTAATTTTAGCCATTCTAGTGGGTCTATAGTGGTATCTCATTGTGCTTTTAATTTTTATTTACTGGTGACTAATAATATTGAGCATCTTTCATGAGTTTCTTGGGTATTCATTTATCTTATTTTGTGAAGTCTCTGTTAAATCTTTGTTCATTTTTAAATTTGATAGTTTGTCTTGTTATTATTACATTAAACAAGTACTTTATATATTCTGAATACAAGTTTTTTGTTGGATATAGGAACTGCAGATATTTTCTTTCAGTCTCTTACTTGCCTTTTCATTTTCTTAGTGGTGTCTTTTGAAAAGCAATTTATCAAAATTTTAATAGAATAAAATGATTTATTTGCTTTTTTAAATGGTTAGTGACTTCTGTGTCCTATATTAGAAATATTTCCGGCTGGGCGCGGTGGCTCAAGCCTGTAATCCCAGCACTTTGGGAGGCCAAGACGGGCGGATCACGAGGTCAGGAGATTGAGACCATCCTGGCGAACATGGTGAAACCTCGTCTCTACTAAAAAATACAAAAAACTAGCCGGGTGAGGTGGCGGGCGCCTGTAGTCCCAGCTACTCGGGAGGCTGAGGCAGGAGAATGGCATAAACCCGGGAGGCGGAGCTTGCAGTGAGCTGAGATCCAGCCACTGCACTCTAGCCTGGGCGACAGAGCGAGACTCCGTCTCAAAAAAAAAGAAATATTTCCTTATTCAAATGTCACAAAGATATTCTCCCTTATTTTTCTTTAGGTCGTGGGAAATCTTCAGATTCTTCCATATTTTCTTTTAGATCACCTTTTTTAAAGGGCCAGATAATCTATATTTTTATTACTATACTTTAAGTTCTGGGATATTTGTGCAGAATGTACAGGTCTGTTACACATATACATATGCCATGGTGGTTTGCTGCACCCATCAATCTATCATCTACATTGGGTATTTCTCCTAATGCTATCCCTCCCCTTGGCCCCCAGCCCCTGACAGGCCCCAGTGTGTGATGTTCCCCTCCCTGTGCCCATATGGTCTCATTGTGCAACTCCCACTTATGAGTGAGAACATGCAGTGTTTGGTTTTCTGTTCCCGTGTTAGTTTGCTGAGAGTGATGGTTTCCAGCTTCATCCATGTCCCTGCAAAGGATATGAACTCATTCTTTTTTATGGCTGTGTAGTATTTTATGGTATATATGTACCACATTTTCTTAATCTAGTCTAACCTGGATGGACATTTGGGATGGTTCCAAGTCTTTACTATTGTGAATAGTGCTGCAATAAACATAGGTGTACATGTGTCTTTATAGTATGATTTATAATCCTTTGGGTATATACCCAGTAATGGGATTGCTGGGTCAAATGGTATTTCTGGTTTGTTTTTACAGTGTCTGTAAAAGATTTTATTTCTCCTTCACATATGAAGCTTAGTTTGGCTGGATATGAAATTCTGGGTTAAAAATTCTTTTCTTTAAGAATGTTGAATATTCACCTCCACTATTCTGGTTTATAGTGTTTCTGCAGAGAGATCTGCTGTTAGTCTGATGGGCTTCCCTTTGTGGGTAACATGACCTTTCTCTCTGGCTGCCTTTAACATTTTTTCCCTCATTTCAACCTTGGTGAATCTGATGATTATGTGTCTTAGGGTTGCTATTCTCAAGGATTATCTTTGTGGTGTTCTCTGTATTTCCTGAATTTGAATGTTGGCCTATCTTGCTAGGTTGGGGAAGTTCTCCTGGATAATATCCTTAAGTGTGTTTTCCAGCTTGGTTCCATTCTCCCCGTCACTTTCAGGTACAGCAATCAAATGTAGATTTGATCTTTTCACATAGTCCCATATTTCTTGGAGGCTTTGTTTGTTCCTTTTTGTTTTTTTTTTCTCTAATCTTGTCTTCACGCTTTATTTCATCACATTGATCTTCAATCTCTGATATCCTTTCTTCTGCTTGATTGATTTGGCTATTGATACTTGTGTATGCTTCACAAAGTTCCTGTACGCTCTATTGGGTCATTTATGTTCCTCTCTAAACTGGTTATTCTAATTAGCATTTCCTCTAACATTTTATCAAGGTTCTTAGCTTCCTTGCATTGGGTTAGAACATGCTCCTCTAGCTCAGAGGAGTTTGCTGTTACCCCCCTTCTGAAGCCTATTTGTGTCAATTCGTCAAACTCCTTCTTTGTCCAGTTTTGTTCATTTGCTGGTGAGGAGTTGTGATCCTTTGAAGAAGAGGCATTCTGGTTTTTGGAATTTTCAGCCTTTTGCGCTGGTTTTCCTCATCTTCGTGGATTTATTTACCTTTGGTATTTGCTGTTGGTGACCTTTGGATGGAGTTTTTGCATGGTCGTCCTTTTTGTTGATGTTGATGCTGCTGGTTCCTGTTTGTTAGTTTTCCTTCTAACAGTCAGGCTCCTCTTCGGCAGGTCTGCTGGAGTTTGCCGGGGTCCACTCCAGACCCTGTTTGCCTGGGTATTACCAGCAGAGGCTGCAGAACAGCAAAGAGTGCTGCCTGCTCCTTCCTCTGGAAACTTCATCCCAGTGGAGCACCCACCAGATGCCAGCCGGAGCTCTCCTGCATGAGGTGTCTGTTGACCCCTGCTGGGAGGTATCTCCCAGTCAGGAGGTACAGGGGTCAGGGACCCACTTGAGGAGGCAATTTGACCCTTAGCAGAGCTTGAGTGCTCTGCTGGGAGATCCACTGTTCTCTTCAGAGCCAGCAGGCAGGAGCATTTAAGTCTGCTGAAGCTATGCCCACAACTGCCCCTTTTACCATTTGCTCTGTCCCAGGGAGATGGGAGTTTTATCTATAAGCACCTGACTGGGGCTGCTGCCTTTCTTTCAGAGATGTACCGCCCAGAGAGGAAGAATCTAGAGAGGCAGTCTGGCTACAGCATTTTTGCAAAGCTGCAGTGGGCTCTGCCGAGTTTGAACTTCCTGGTGGTTTTGTGTACACTGTGAGGGGAAAACTGCCTACTCAAGCCTCAGTAATGGCAGACGCCCCTCCCCCAACCAAGCTCGAGTGTCCCAGGTTGACTTCAGAATGCTGTGCTGGCAGTGAAAGTTTCAGGCCAGTCTATCTTAGCTTGCTGGGCTCCATGGGGGTGGGATCCACTGAGCAAGACCACTTGGCTCCCTGGCTTCAGTCCCCTTTCCAGGGGAGTCAAGGGTTCTATCTTGCTGATGTTCCAGTTGCCACTGGGGTATGAAAAAAAAACTTCTGTAGCTAGCTCGGTGTCTGCCCAAACAGCTGCCCAGTTTTGTGCTTGAAACCCAGGGTCCTTGTGGTATAGGCACCTGAGGGAATCTCCTGGTCTGTGGGTTGCGAAGACTGTGGGAAAAGCAGAGCATCTGGGCTGGAGTGCACCGTTCCTCACAGCAGGGTCCCTATGGCTTCCCTTGGCTAGGGAAGGGAGTTCCCTGACCCCTTGCATGTCCCCAGTGCGGCGATGCCCTACCCAGCTTCGACTTGTCCTCCATGTGCCACAGCCACTGTCTAACCAGTCTCAATGAGATGAGCCCGGTACCTCAGTTGGAAATGCAGAAATCACCCACCTTCTTTCTGCATTGATCTCTCTGGGAGCTGCAGACTGGAGCCATTCCTATTTAACCATCTTGCTCAGGAATCTTTTCTTTTCTTTTTTTTTTTGAGATGGAGTTTCACTTTTGTTCCCCAGGCTGGAGTGCAATGGTGTGGTCCTGGCTCACTGCAACCTCTGCCTCCCAGGTTCAAGCGATTCTCCTTCCTAAGCCTCCTGAGTAGCTGGGATGACAGGCACCTGCCACCACACCTGGTTAATTTTCGTATTTTTTAGTAGAGACGGGGTTTTGCCTTGTTGGGCAGGCTGATCGCAAACTCCTGACCTTGTTACCCACCTGGGTTTTTTTTAATTTTAATTTTAATTTTATTTTTTTTTTTTGAGACGGGTCTCCTCCGCCGCCCAGGCTGGAGTGCAGTGGACGGATCTCAGCTCACTGCAAGCTCCGCCTCCCGGGTTTACGCCATTCTCCTGCCTCAGCCTCCCCAGTAAGTGGGACTACAGGTGCCGGCCACCTCGCCAGGCTAGTTTTTTGTATTTTTTAGTAGAGACGGGGTTTCACCGTGTTGGCCAGGATGGCCTCGATCTCCTGACCTCGTGATCCGCCCGTCTCGGCCTCCCAAAGTGCTGGGATTACAGGCTTGAGCCACCGCGCCCGGCCTTCAGCTGGGGTTTTTTAATTGATTACATTGAGTCTACTGGTTAAAATGGGGAGAACTGTCATCTTAAGAACATTAAATCTTCCAATTCATGAACATAGTATATATCATTTACTTAGTTTTTTTTCTACTTTCTTTCAGTATTTGATCTGCAGGTCTTAAGCATATTTTGTTAAATTTGTTTTCAAGTATTTCATTTTGGATACCATTATAATGGCATGTTTTCATTTAAATTTCTAATTTTCAATTCAATTGCTATTATATAGATATAAGTTGAATTTTTTAAATATCAAACTTATATTCTGTGAACATGCTAAATACACCTTTTAATTCTACCATTTTTTGGTATATTTCTTCAGGTATTTCATACACAAAATCATGTTTTATATGAATTAAAACAGTCTGCTTATTCCATTTCATCCGGTGAAGTTTGTTTTTCCTCTTGCTTTATATTACTGGCTAGAATTTTTACTACAGTAAATATTCTATAGTTACTATAAAATATAGTAAATGTTCTATAGTTACTATAAAATACAGTAAATATTCTATAGTTACTATAAAATATAGTAAATAGTCTACAAAAGTGGTGTGAGTGGTTATTCTTATCTTGCTCCTGATCTTGGGTGGAAAGCATTTAGTTTTTTCCATTAAGTATTATGTTAACTCTAGATTTTTCACAGAAGATTTTTATCAGGTTTGGAATTTGATTTCTATTTCTAATTTGCTGCAATGTTTTACTCTTTTTAATCATGAATTGTTGTTAAGCTTTGTTAAATGCATCTTGCACATCTATTGAGATGCTAATGTGGACTTCTTTTTTTTAAAAAAAGCTTTACATGTGGTAAACTACTTCAATTGATTTTCAAATGTTAAATAAGCTTATATTCCTGGCATAAATCCCACATAGTCATCTATGCATAGACATATGCATCTATGCAAAAACCCAGCTGAAAAGCTCTAATATTTATGTTAGAAAATCAAAGGATCTATATAACATAGAATAATATTGAAAAAATAAAAAGAACAAAGTTGAAGAACACACACTTCTAGAGTTCAAGAATGACTTTAAACCCACAGTAACTAACAATCACCTTTTATGGTTAATTGATTTTGCAAAAGATGCCGAGGCATATTATCCTTTTAATATTGCTGGATTCTAGTTACTAATATTTCTTAAGGATTTTTGCATCTACATTTATTAGGGATATTGATCTGTAGTTTTCGTGTAATGTCATTGTTTATTTTTGATATTAGGGTAATTCTGTGCTCATGAAATAAGCTTTGAAAGGTTCCCTCCTCTGTTTTCTGAAGAATTTCTGTAGGATTGATATTATTTCTCTCTTAAATATTTCATCTGGGTCTGGATTTTATTTTGTGAAAAACTTTTCATTTTGATTTTAATTTATTTAATAGATATAAGGACATTCAGACTTGTCTATTTTATTACTTTTGGTCATTTGTATCGTTCAAGGAACATTTTTGTTTCATCTTGGTCAAGGGTTAGCAAACTTTTTCTATAATGGGACAGATATTAAATATTTTAGACTTTCTGGAACATCCAGTCTCTGTCACAATTAATCAATTCTGCCACTCAAACATGAAAGAAACCATAGACAATACAGTGAGCCCTCTGTATTGATAGATTCTGCACCCATGGATTCAACCAACTGTGGATGAAAAATATTTGGAAAAAAATGGAATCTGTACTGAACATGTACAGACTTTTGTCGTTATTCCCTAAACAAAACAGTATAACATCTATTTACATAGCATTTACATTGTATTAGCTATTATAAATAATCTAAAGATAATTTAAAGTACACAGGAAGATGTGCATGAATTATATGCAAAATACCACATTTTATATCATAAATTTGAGCATCTGCAGATTTTGATATTTGTGGGAGGTCCTGGAACCAATTCCCCACAAATACTAAAGGATGATTGTACATGAACGAATCATTATGGCTGTGTTCCAACAAAACTTTTTAACTAGAACAGGCGGCAGGCCAGATTTGACGCACTGCCATAGTTTTCCTGCCCAGGTCAAATTTTTGGGAAGAGCTGTTTGTAGTATTTCTTAGTTGTTATTTTAATGTCTGTAATATCTCGAGTGATATCCCCTTTTTCACTTATAATAATGATAATTTTCCTTTTGTCTTGATGAGTCAATATAGTGATTTTTTTTTTTTTCTAAGAACTATCTTTGGGTCTTATTTATTTTCTCTATTTTGTTTTGTTTTGTATTTTATTGACATATGCTCTTATCTTTAACACGTTATTCTTCATTTGCTCTGCATTTAATTTCCTCTTCGTTTTCCAGCATGTTACGATGGAAGCTTTAATAATAAAAAACAATTTTATTTTATTTTATTTTTTTGACAGGGTCTGATCTGTCACCCAAGCTGGAGAGTGGTGGTGAGATCTTGGCTCACCTGCAACCTCCATTGCCCAGGCTCAAGCCATCCTCTCACCTCAGCCTCCCAAGTAGCTGGGCCTACAGGGGCACACCACCACACCCAGCTAATTTTTGTAGTTTTAGCAGAGATGGGGTTTCGCCACGTGGCCCAGGCTGGTCTTGAACTCCTGAGCTCAAGCAGTCTGCCTGCCTTGGCCTCCCAAAGTGCTAGGATTATAAGCATAAGCCACCGTGCCTGGTAGCTCCCACCCTTTTTTTAATACCAGCATTTAGAACTTTAAATCTTCTTCTAAATGTGGATTTAGTTGTATTTCACAATTATCTTATATTGTGTTTTTATTTTAAGCTGAATTAGAAATATTTTCTATCTTTCTTTATAATTTCTTCAACTCATGAATTATTTAGAGTTTATTATTTAATTTCTAAGTATTTGGAAAATTTTTAAGATTTAAAAAAAAATTCTTAGTTCAATTCCAATGAGGTCAAGAACATTCTCTACACTGTTTCAATTCTTTGAAATTTGACACATTTTATGGCCCAGACTTTAGCCAGTCATGGTCCATGTTCCACATGCACTTGAAAAAAATGTATATTATGCTGTCAGTGGGTGAAATGTGCTATATACATCAACTAGGTCAAGTTGGTTGGCAATGTTGTTTGAGTCTTCTATATCCTAACTTATTTTTTGTCTACTTGTTCTTGTACTTACTATTATTCTTTTTTATTATTAATTTTTGAGACAGAGTCTCACTCTGTTGCCCAGACTGGGGTGTGGTGCAATCTTGGCTCACTGCAACATCTGCCTCCCAGGTTCAAGCAATCCTCCTTCCTCAGCCTCCTAAGTAGCTGGGATTACAGGTGCCCACCACCATGCCCAGCTGATATTCGCATTTTTAGTAGAGATGGGATTTCATAATGTTGGCCAGGCTGGTCTCAAACTCCTGACCTCAGGTGATCTGCCTGCCTCAGCCTCCCAAAGTGGTAGGATTATAGGCATGAGCCACCGTGCCTGGCATTCTTGTACTTTTAGTAGCAAAAACTCAATTACTTCTGCACCAGCCTAACAGTAAAATCTTCAACTATACTTCTCAATTTGTTTTTCTTTTCAGTTCTGTTAGAATTTGCTTTATCTGTTTCAAAGCCCTGTCATTAGATACGTACAGAATTAAGAAGGTTATCTTTAAAGAACTTTTTATCATTATGAAATGTTACTCTTTATAACTGACAATATTCTTGGCTTTCAAGTTCATTTTGTCTAATATTAATGTATCTACTCCAGTTTTCTTTTGATTATTGTTTGCATAGGCTACCATTTTCTATGATTTCACATTTATCCACTTTAAAGTGAGTTTCTTGTAGACAGATTATATCTGTGCTTTGCTTTTTAATCCAGGCCAACAATCTCTGCCCTTTAATTCAAACTTGTAATACCATTTACCATTACACATCTATAATTAATGTAAACAACTCTAGCCAGGTTGAAATCTACCATATTGCTACATAGTTTCTATTTATTATATTTGTTTTATTGTCCTTTTTCCTCTCTTCCTTAAATTTTCATTACGTCTCTACCATTAGCTTTTAGCAATGCTTCATTTTATTTTATAATTCTTCTATATAACTGTATTCTCAGTCTACCTCGTGATAATATATCAGTTCACCTATTATCTAAGAAACTTACAGTGTACTTCTATTTTCTACTTCCCTCCTTATGCTATTATTTCCTTACATTTTACTTCAACATATTTTATAAACCCTGTAATACATTGTGGCTTTTAAAATTATTTTAACTGATCAATCACCTTTTCAATGACAGACCAGCATTGCATTCCTAGAATAAAATTCACCTCCTTGTAATATACTATGTTTTTCATATTATGTTCCATTTAACTTTCTAAAATGATTAACATATCACTAGAAATTATCTTAAGTACAAGAGCATAATCAGAATGTAATGACAGCATATCTAGGGGACGTGGATGAAATTAGTTGGTCAGGGTATTACTCTCAGAGAAGATAACATATAAGCTGCAACCTACAAGATAAGAATGAAGCAGTAACAAATAAATTTGTTTCAACTCTATCATTCAATAATTCTGTGACACTAGTAGAAGGAGAAAACAGTCTAATTGAAATTTTAGAAATTTTAGGCCACAATTGTTATTTTATAGGTGAGGATATAAAGCCCAGAGGGAGTGAAGGAGTGGTGATTTGCCTGAAGTTTCTCAGTAACCTATTTGCAGATCTGGGACCAGTGTGCTACTCGTAACTATAGGTAGATCCAGTACACATGTGCTCATATCACAAAAGCTACTTTCAACTTACAGTGTTTGTGGTTTTAAGAAGGATATTGCACGAACACTTGGAATGGTCCAGGCTAGTTTGCCTCTAGACTCCAGAGATGACTTTAGCATTGAGTGGAGTTTTAAAAAATGTTAAAACTAGTGGCCAGGTACAGTGGCTCACTGTAATCCCAGTACATTGGAAGGCAGAAGCAGGCGGATCACTTAAGTTCAGGAGTTCAAGACCAACCTGGCCAATATGGTGAAACCCCATCTCTACCAAAAATACAAACATTAGCTGAGTGTGGTGGCTTGCGCCTGTAGTACCAGCTACCTGAAAGGCTGAAGCAGGAGAAGCACTTGAACCTGGGAGGTGGAGGGTTGCAGTGAACTGAGATTGCATGACAGCACTACAGCCTGGATGACAGAGCAAGACTCCGTCTCAAAAGAAAAAGAAAAAAAAAAAAAGAAATAGTGAGTTTGCAAAGCCTCTGAGTCTACAAAAAGGTGCAATTGCTACCATCTCAACACGTGCTCTGAAAGCTGTCTCACTAACTTGGCCCTCATGCCAGCTTCCTCATATTCCTTATAGAGAAGTTGCCATATCCTACCATCTTATTGCCAGGGACCCTTTGTTTGACCTTGCTTGACCTTGAATCAGTCTTTTCTCTCAGAATAACCCTACCAGATTAGAATTTTCAAAGTCAATTATCAAAAGGAAATTTAAAAGGAAGTTCAAAACCTTGAAATGTTCTCCAGGTGAGAAAGATCCTTCCCTAAACTGACCTCAAGATTCCTTCTTTAGGTCTTACCAACCTCTCCCACCCTTGTGAGAAACTCTGCAAGCCCCGCCCTCTTCTGATCCCTAGCTTATTCTCCCTTCCCTATTGGTCGCTGGCCTGCACGTGCTGAAGTTAGGTTTCACTACGCCTGATTTCATTATTTCATAGGTTTCCCTACACCTGATTTTAGTGCTGCATTAGCATCAGCTCTTGGTGTCTATAATTTGGTCAACAAGATGCCAGATAAAGATATACCTTAAGAAACCCAGATGCCTGGCCATCTGCCCCAACTCAAACATTGATCCACAGGCTCTTTCCTCTGCCTTCCTCCTTCCTCTTTTTTTGGAGACGAAGTCTCACTCTGTTGCCCAGGCTGGAGTACAGTGGTGCAATCATAGCTCACTGTAGCCTCCAACACCTTAGCTCATGTGATCCTTCTGCCTGAGCTTCCAGAGTAGCTGGGACTACAGGTGCAAGCCACTACACTTGCCTGACTTTTAACACTTTTGTAGAGACAGGGTCTTGCTGTGTTGCCCAGGCTGGTCTCAAACTCTCAGCCTCAAGCCATTCTCCTGCCTCTGCCTCCCGAAGTGATGAGATTACAGGCATGACCCAGCCTGGACTGCCTAAGGTTTTCACTTGCTCAGACAATTAAGAAGATATTTGTTAAAGAAGTCTGCAGTGTCTAGATTCAATTAGGAAGATATTTATTAAAGAGGTCTGCAGTGTCTAGATTCAAGTTGCTTTCCAAACAATGGCTACTAAAATGAGTAGTTGTACTTGCTTGGATCTGATTGCACCACACATCTTCCATTCTATTCATTCAGGGGTGGACCATGTGTTTATTAAGGGAAGCATACCCCCTGCAGTGTGTTCATTTCATTAGTCCCATCTGAGAGTAAAGGAAACTGACAGTTTAAGTAGAAGGACATCACAGAAATCCCTCCTACTCGCACTGCATCTTACCTTCTCACTGGCATGACCTCATTTGGTTTTCACAGAGATCCTGCTTGCTAGGTAAGTTACCTGCTATTCCCTCTTATACAGCAGATTAGGAGACAGGGAAGGGTTCTGGGCTAAATGATTCACCCAAGGTCCCATGGAAGGTCAGTCATAGAACAGAAACCCAAATGCTGGCCTCTTGCCTCCTGGCTCAGCCCTCTCTCCACCCCTACATGCTCTTAAACTACAGTGAGTCAGTGGGATGGGAACAGAGTTTGGACTGAAGACAAGGAGGCACTGACATCAGTGGAATGAAAAGAAGCCAAATTAAAGACACTTCTAATTGCCCAGAAGGGGATGAGGACAATCCTGAAGCCCTTCCTGACTGAAGGCACGTCTCTCACTGCAGAGGCACGGCTCCGGCTGCAGAAACCCAGATGGATCAGGGCCTAGAGCCTCAGCCTCAGGCTCCCTATTCACCAGAAGCCTAGGAGCTTCTCCTGCAGTAAAGCTGCTGTCTGTGACTGAACATCCTCCCTCCTGCTTCTCTCCTTCCTGCCTATTGAGTACACCTAGTGGAGCCCATCGTGAGAAGAACTCACTAGAATACAAAATAGCTTTGGACGAGTTGTTCCCTTTGGGAAAGAAATGCCTCTCTTGTTGCCTTTGTCCTGGGCTAGGTTTTTAGGTAGTGGTTGGTATCATTTGCTCAAAAGAAGAGAAGAGAAGAAACAGCTGGATATTTCTTTTTTGTTGTTTTTGGTGGGTTCTTGTTTGTTAATGCATTTTTCAATCATTTATAGAAAACTATTTCTCTAGAGAGGGAGAAGGGTGATTATTAGTAGGAAAAAAGAGGTAATAGAGGGACAAGTTCAAACATGTCCTACAGGAATGTGGCTCAGTATTTCCCCTTATTTGCATGAGTGAAAAGAGAATCCCGAAGATGGTTCTGAGGTCAGCAGCTGATCGCCCCCTTCTCCCCTGCTTTGAATGAGATTTTTGCAGTTCCACTTGTTTTTAGATCACAGCAAAGTGAACATTGACATTTAAAATGAACACGAAAGGAATAACATTGTGGGAGAGGCTCAGTTGATATTACAGTTTTAGGAATTAAGATACAAACAGCAAGAGGGTCCCAAAAGTAATAATAATATCTGTAAGGATAATTATTGTTAAAGTAGCCACTATGCACTAGGTTCTGCCATGTTGAAATATATGTATATGTATATTGTTCACTACTCTTATTAAGACACAAATTGTAGATGTGAGCATTCCTCTTTCATAGATTAAAACAAAACCCCAAGACAATTTTTCAAGCTCAGCACAGCAAAATGACTTACCCATGCCCAAAGCAGAGGAACTACAGCTTGGGATTAAGTCCATCTAGCTCACCAAACCATAGTCTTTGGTAAATGTTTACATCCTTATTGCTGTGATGAAGTTTCTTATACCTCTAGTGTTATAAGATCAGTGGACTGGTGTCCTGGACTGAAGATCAGGTGGCTATTGTATTTCTAATGACGTCTCCATATATTTCAAACTTTGAGAGTTCAAAAACCCAGCTTCATCCATTCACCCAAGGGTGACAAAGTACTAGCAAGTTGATTTGCAAAAGCCAGATTTATAAAAGCTTGTTTTTCATACCAGGATGCTGACTGCTTAGTTTTAGTAAGGTGACTTTCCCTTTCTGATCGTATTTAGATCAATTCCTTAGAAATGTTGATCTAGCTGTTGGAAGTAGGTAGGATTGGAACAAATAGGAGGGAAAGGTGCAGAGAGCAGTTTGGATTAAAAGTAATGAGTACAAGAATTAGGATAATGGAGTTGGAAGTAGGAAAGACGTAGCGATATGAGACAGACCCTGCTGGCAAATAATCCACCTGACTCAGCAGCTGTCTGACCTCAGGGAGAGAAAGAAAGAGGAATCAAAAAGTTGAGATTTCCAGTTTGGTGATGACGAGATGGGCAACTTCATTTTAGGGAAGTAACTACAACACAAGGTGAGTTGAGATTTGAGCATAGGGACTTTAAATTTCAAGTCCAAAAGCAACTATCAATTTAGCACCTAAAGTTGTAGGACTGAGTAGGATAAAAATATATTTGGGGGATTTTCAAGGACCGTTGCAAATACACAGGGCATCTAGATTGAAATTTATTGAGGGCAGGAATGATGTCTCTTAGTTATTTGTATCCACCTATGACATATATCCCTCCTACTATCAGCCCCAGTGCCAACCCTATTCTCGGCATCTCAGATTCCTCGGTAACTTCATGTCGTGGAATTCTAACAAGTTTTGGCTGATGGATATAGCAAAACATAAGTACTGGGGCCTTTTCTTCACAGCTCTAGAGAAGCATTACTTGTTGCATTTAGGAATGTTGTCTTTCTTTGTGACAGGATGTTTCCTACTCAGTTTAAACACTGGGTTTTGCTGTGGGGCTCACCCATAGGTTTTTCTTTACCCCTGTGTGACCAAGAAAGGAAAACCTAGAAGAGGAAGATACAGCCAACTGATGTATTTGTTTGATATTCAAAAGGATATAAATTTAGGCACAGCTGGGAGGAGAAAAGAGTTTCTAAATACCGTGGGAAGGGGTTCTGACTTCATTCTCACACTGGAGCTTCCAAATAACCTGGAAGTGTCCATAGTTCAGGCATTTTGCCATAGATAGTGTGACTCAGGTTCCCTGAGGCTCACAAGCCTTGTTTGGCCCATTATCCTTGCCAATCCACTTGAGATTCCTAAGAGAAAAATCTCACCACAGTGGGAAATAATCAGAACCCAGTAGGTGTTTCTAACTAGATGAAAACCAAGAAATCTTCATTCTTATGGTTGTAATTTTTAAAGACTATCACTTAGTCAGAAATGCTCCCTGGACCTCCAAGCCTATTCTTCTTCTTTGTAAAAGATTACGGTAATAATTAACAATAATGTCATTATCATATCTTACATATAATAGTTATCTAAGAACAGCAACAGTTCACATTTATGATTGTATATCACTTTTCCATAATTATTTTAATTTGATATATTTTATCCCCTTTTTGTTTGTTGTTTCATAATCCTAGACTCTCAGAAGAGAATATTTGGAGGTCATCCAGGCTAGACTCAGTCATGAAGTTGGCTGGCAATGTTATTGAAGAATAAGCCTGTCTGATTTCCACTTTTTCTAGCCTCCTAAACACTGACCTATCAGTACTATCTTGGATTCTTTACATCATGGAGTGTCTGCCACAATTTTTACTTCCTCAACTGCTCAACAACACCTCATCCTGCATCCCAGAGTCCACACAAGACTCTGGGAGTCCTTTTTGCCCATGCAGAAAGCATTAAACCCATTTACCCCTTCTCTTATCTAGTGTGTACCAGGAACCATTTCTTTAATGGTTCTCAAGGAGCCAATGATTCCCCAAGATTGTTTTGAATTAAAAGCAACCTTGCATTACCATATGTGCACCCTCTTTTTCTCTACAACCCATGACAACACCAAAATTTCAGAAAAAGTATATCTCTTACTCCATTAATCTCTCCCCAAAAAGAGTCAGTAGTAATCTAGTCACTTGACAAATAGCAAATGATGGCATTGAAAAGTATACCTACCACATAAAATAAAACACTTGAACTCTACATTCAGAATCTCTTTCAAATTTCTGAGTATGCCATTAACATAAGAAAAAAAGAATTTGAAAATTTACATCACAAACGTGTGCTTAGAACAGATCTATGAATTTCGTAACACACACGGAGTTGGCAATTCTAGATTATAAGTGTGTATGTGATCCAGGTGCACTGCTACCTACAAACTCATTGTCTATTGGTATCTTAGCTTATGAAACATGAAGAGGCAACCTGTGAAAACTGACTAATTCTCAGGTGACATTTTCAGCTGGCATGTCAGTTGGCCTCCCACCTCCACAGTGGGTGCCATTAAGGAAATGCTCAAGATAGGACGCAATGAACAACCTACATGAGCAGGAGCTATATGCCTTTCCTTGAAAGTCAACACACAAAGAGGCTGTCGTGTCATACTTCTGCTCCTCTCCTGAATCAAGAATGGCCATAACTCACACTGTCAGTGAATTTTCATTTCTTGAGCACTAAATTCAAAGAATCCGATAGGCACTTCTTTTACCTCCCAAATTTCCTGCAATATTGGTCTGTTGAACCAAATTTTTTATATTTAATATTCAGTTCTTTGTCTTCTTGACTGCTGAAACCTAGGGTAGAGGTAACTAAAGAACGCTGTGACTAATTTTATGTTGGTTTCTGTTGTATTTTAATTGAAGAAATATGAAGTCTTATTATAGATGGCATATTCTCTGCTCAGAAATCACACAAAGGAATACACGAATATGCAAATTACAATGGCTAACTTTTGTGTCAAAAGCTCCACAACCTGCAAGATGAGAAACGGCCAAGGGCCCAAGCCTGATTCCCCAAAAGGCACTAAGTCTTACTTCCTCAAAGACACAAAGGTTGGGAATCATGTTAAGAGCATCCAGCTTTCTGGAAAAACTAGTCCCCATATTGAAACAAAATCCACCCACTCTTAGACTATTTACATCTGAGTTTTATTTTTTTCAAGAATCCCAGATTAAACCACTTTTAAGGGCATTATTCAAATATTTTTCAATCTACCATGGTTTCCATGTTTTTAATCTCTACTTTGCCCATATTTTCCACTGCAGAACAAAGACAGGCTTGAAGGAAGACAGATGGGGCAAATGTGGAAGGTGGGGGCCACTTTAAACGACAGCTCCGCAACAGACAAAAACGGGCTCTCCTCATTATGCTCATGGAACACCAAATATGAAGAAATCAAGCTGCTTTAGGACTGAGACCCTTATGGTAGCTCATATTGCATTGGGAAAAAACGTTAACATTAATAAGTTACATAAGAAAAGTGTCCAAGATCAACACATTCAAAGCCATTATAAACACTAGTATATACATTCAGATATGCAATTATACCATCAGCATGAACACGTAGGAAAAGACAATTCTAATTTGCATGGCTGTGAGGTTTCTTCTGGTTGCCAGCAATTTCCAGAGTGTATTGAAATTTTCAAATTAACTGAGGACATTTTACTCAATTTTATCTCTCAATGCTTTTGTGTCACGTTTGCTTCAAGGTCTGTGCATTTTGCTGATTGAAATGCTCAAACATTTATTCATTTATTCATTTCAAGGGCACAGATCATCATTATGACTTTTTTTTTGAAAGAATAGTGTCAGAACTTTCTAATGTTCTTTTCTGTCTTTTTTCTCCTAATACTTTCCCTCTTCATAACCCTATTTCTCCCCAGGGTACTTTCTATTACTTCTATAGGGAATTTTTTCAATGTCTGTTTTTTAAAAGAATTCCTTTTAATCCTAAAGCATTCTATGGAGAAATCAGTTTCCAGAAGTTAGAATAAAATTCCGTGTGCATGCCTGGGTCTGGGACAGGGTGCGGAAAAGAAGAAATGTTGGTATATAATCTTAAAATTCAAATGCTGTTCAGTAGTGCCATACCATCTGAACTAGCTGCAAACGGTAAATAAACCCAGCTTGTAACTCAATGATCCTTGTGCTTGTGTGTCTGTGAATACATTAAGAACTCTCAAAGAAAAAAATGTGGAACCATAAATAAAAGACAGCAGTGAATCACAGGCAGTCACACAGAAACAAGACACCATCCTCCCGATACGCCTGTGTGGATATTGATGTGGGTTCTTACCCTTTCGGTTTGCTGCGGCAGCATGAGACCCACTCTAGATGCTGTGGCACAGGGAGAGGTTTGATGGTCTTCATTACATATTGTCTGCCCTGCAAAAATCATCTGCTTTGCTTGGAATTGATTTCAAAACCAGATTCATGCGGTGCCTGCTATACCACGATAAACAAATAAATTAGCTGCTGCGATATGAAAATTTACAAGATTCAGTGTACTTAAAAACTGTTAACTGTGAACTTATTAATTGAAACCACAGGACAATAATCAGCATGTCCTTCAGTAGAAAAACGAATCTCTTGTTAAAACGAATTTGTAAGGCAATAAAGATGTATTTTTTCAAATAAAGGTATGCCTCAAGTCGTTTGATGTGATATTTTTAACTTCAACTTTCGGTGGCTCGTGCTTTGTTTGTGGACTACATATTGATTTGTTTCCTGAAAACGTGTAGTGTAACTCTACATTCCCACATGGGTTTTTTTCCACCGCACCATGCAGGTTATATTCATTCCAGTCAATCTTGTTTTTCTGCCTCCTGTCTAGAGAACTTTAATTAAAATGGTCTGCTAACACTTGAATCTCTTAAAGGGAGCACTTGGAATCCTAAACTGCGTTTCCATCACAGAACTTCCAGGGAACATACGCCTTCCCCTTCAAACATATGTTCCGAGGGGAATGTTTGTCTAGAAGCTACTAGGTTGCAGTGAGGACTGAAACATAAACTCCGAGAGGAAAACGACAATGATTTTTACATCCAGGCAATGAACCAAGCACATTTCTGAAGTTTGGCCAGTTAGAGCTAGCCAATCCATAATCCGTTATCACCCATTTGATCTCAGAGAAGAGTTCAGTATGCAGTGAGGTTGTCTGTTCACTGCACAAACACACAGACCCCAGGCCCTCTGGAAGCTCGTCTTCTAAAACTGTCACACCAGCACCGACACTGCTATTAGATGTGGTGACTGTGCCCACTGTTTCCCTTGAGAACAAGAATTCTAAATGGTGGTATCATGTGATGATTAAAAAAAAAAAAAAAAAAGTGAGCCCAGGCACCGTGGCTCATACCTGCAATCCCAGCACTTTGGGAAGCTGATGCAGGAGAATTGCTTGAGGACAGGAGTTCAAGACCAGCCTGGACAACATAGCAAGACCTCGTCTCTACAAATAAATAAAAAATTAGCGAGGCATGGTTGTGGCACACCTGTAGTCCCAGCTACTCCGGAAGCTGAGGAAGAAGGATTGTTTGAGCCCAGAGTTCGAGGCTGCAGTGAGCTATGATCTCACCACTGCACTTCAGCCTGGACAACAGAGTAAGATCATGTCTCAAAAAAAAACAAAAAAAAAAACCCTTTTTAATATGAAACCTGGCTAAAATTATTTAGACAAAATTTATTTTTAAGATTTTAAAACTGCCTTTGTTTTGTCAGGTAACCTTGCCAGTGCTACGGTTTCTTAAGTACGATATGGAAATGTCCCTGAGTCTTCCCCCTGGATTTTGCTTTTCGAGTTCACTCACTGTTACCCCTGACATGGGGAGGCTGCCTGTTGCTCTTGCTGTCTCACTTCCCATGAATCAATCCAGAGAGCTTGTGTGTCTTCGAGAGGCCTTAGGGCCATGAGCCCTCTGCAGTCTCGGGGCAGAGCAGGACATTTCCTCTACCTGGGGCAGCGCCTCCATTAGCAGGAGCTTCTTCAGCCTCAACAGCAACTGCACACAGGAGCAGATAAGGGGAGGATGTTCCAGGCTGAGAATATCACATGGTACTAGAGAATACTCAAACCATCCAGTACAATGCTTTTAAAAAATATCCTATTGATCGCCTGGGTACAGTGGCTCACACCTGTAATCCCAGTACTTTGGGAGGCCGAGGTGGGCAAATCGCTTGAGGTCAGGAGTTCAAGACCAGCCCGGTCAATGTGGCCAAACCTGTCTCTACTAAAAATACAAATACAAAAGCTAGATGGGAGTGGTGGCTTGCACATAATCCCAGCTACTCGGGAGGCTGAGGCAGGAGGATCACTTGAACCTCAGAGGAAGAGGTTGCAGTGAGCCTAGATCTCACCACTGCACTTCAGCCTGGGCAACAGTGAGACTCCATCTCAAAACAAAACAGAAAAAAAAACAAAAAAACAAAAAAAAAAAACCCAAACTAGTGATTTTCTTGCATGTGTGAAAGTGTATTTATCTTTTTATGAGTTCTTTTTTAGCAGATTCTAATATTTGGTTTTTTTAGTTACTTGTAATGGCTATAATAAATTTTAAATATTATCGTGTTACCAAATATTTGTATTGTCTCACTGATCAAAGTGTCTAGTTCATAGAAATGCACATTACTTCCTTAAACCCAGACTGAGTTTCTGTATCACAGCCTTTTATTTAAAGACATTTAATTGAGATATAATTTAAAAAAAAAACTGGACATGTTTGTTGTGTGAAATTTGATAAATTTGACATACGTGTACATCTGTGAAATCCTCACTGCAATGAAATTATGGGTTAATTAATCTAAAATGATTTTATGGCCGTGTGCAGTGGCTCACACCTGTAGTCCCAAAATTTGGGAGGCCGAGGCAGGCAGATCACTTGAGGTCAAGAACTCGAGATCAACCTGGCCAACATGGTGAAACCCTGTCTTTACTAAAAATACAAAAATTAGCCAGATGTGGTGGTGATTCTTGTAATCCCAGCTACTCGGGAGGTTGAGGCATATGAATCGCTTAAACTCAGGAGGCAGATGTTGCAGTGGGTCGAGATTGCATCCTGCACTCCAGCTTGGGTAACAGAGTGAGACTCTGTCTAAAAAAATAATATGAAATAATGTTTAATGTCCCTTAACAATCCCTCCCTCCTCCTCTCTCCAACTCTCCTTTTTCACCACTCTGAAATATGCTACTAATCTTTAAATGTATCTCCGAAATTGGCGCACTAAAAGAACAGCAACAAAAAAACTGTATCTGGGTTGAGCATGACAAATATATAGCTCATACATGTGTTTCCTGTTGCTTTCCCTCCATGAAAAAAACTTGACAAAAATATATTCTCATGAGATTGAATAGATTTGGAAAGCTGTCAATCGCACATCAGCCAGATGTGATGTTTAAAAAATAAGGACCCCCAAATCCTTAGACACTACCTCCATGGAGAGGTGGGGTTCTGTTCCCCTTCCACTTGTATCTGGGCGGGTTTGTATCGACTTCAACCAAGAGAAGAAAACAATGCTTTGTAATTTCTGAGGCTAGGTCAGAAAAGGTTGTGCAGCTTCCCCTTTGGTTCTCTCGAAATATTCACCTCTGGATACTTCTTCGCAGACCCAGCTCCATGCTGCGGGAAGCCTGAGCTCCATGGAGATGCCACGTGTCAGGGCTCAGGTTGACAGCCCCAGCTGAGCCCAGCCTTTGAGTGATCCAGCCCAGGCGCCAGACATGCGAGTGAGGAAGCCTCCAGATCATTTCAGCCCCCAGCTTTTTGAGTTACCCTTCGCCATTCACATCTTCCCAGCTGAGACCCCAGACACTGTGGAGCAGACGCCAGCCATCCTGCTGTGCCCTGTCCAAATTCCTGACTCATCATCAGTGAGCATAAATAAAATGGTGGTTGTTTTTGGTCACTGCATTTACAGAAAACAAGAATATAAGAAATAATGGAGAGGAGGAAGGTGAGTTCCTAAAGAAAATAAAGGTGGCTTCGTACATTCCAGCCAAAATGATTCAAAAGAATAAAAGATACTCAAAAGCCATTGCCACATCCTGGCTTTGTCCGATTCAACGGTAGGCACAGCCACTTAGAGGATGACAGAAAAGGTGGCTTTATTGGATCTGCAGCACACAGAAAATTTAGAAGGACAGAAAATGTAGGATTATGGCACTAGCTCTGTATATGTTCTCATCAGAATGAAATCATGACAATATATAATAAGAATAAATGTGCAATCTTTCATCCTGCTAAAAGAAAAATAAACTGAACAATGTGGTATGGGGAAAATGTAATTTAGTACCAGCAAAAAAGATAAAGGGTGTGCGTGTTGAGAATAAGCTTCATGTGGACCAGGAGCACAAGGAGGTTGCCTCGAAAAATAATGTGGTACCAAACTGCATGAACATAAAGGGAGAGCCCGGGTGTGGTGGCTCACACTTACAATCCCAGCACTCTGGGAGGCCGAGGCAGGTAGATCTCCTGAGGTCAGGAGTTCGAGACCAGCCTAGACAATATAGTGAAACCCCATCTCTACTAAAAAATACAAAAATTAGCCAGACATGGTGGCAGGTGGCTGTAACCCCAGCTACTCGGGAGGCTGAGGTAGGAGAATTGCTTGAACCCAGGAGGCAAAGGTTGCAGTGAGCCAAGATCGCGCCACTGCACTCCAGCCTGGGCGACAGAGCGAGACTCCGTCTAAAAACATTGGGGGATGAGTAGCCAGAATAAGGAACTGGGTGGGCCACCCAGTGATTCTCTTCCACTCCCTGGAGTTGAGAGAGTATTCTTTTCCATTCTGCCCATTTCTCTGACACTATGCACCACAGTAAAATGAGGATACATGTGAAAACATCTCATGTGGGAAATGAATGGAAAACCTGGGGGATTACCTTAGAAAAGAGAAAGCACGTAGGTTTCATAACTCTTCTATTTCACAGAGGCAAGTAAAGTGATAGAGGATGAGAACCCTTCTGTGTAGCCCCAAGGAAAAGACTGACCATTATGAGTAGACCCTGTAGGAGCTACATTGTATCAACAGAAAAAAATAACTTTACAGAGTCAAAGTCATCCAAATTTGGAACTAAGTGCCAAGCCCCATAGTGAATGTCTCAAAATAAAAGTTACTTGGCAGAGATGGCATCAAGAGGCATTAAAGAACAAAATAACTTCAATGGTCATTTAACCACTGGGATTCTCTGATTCTTTTGGAGATCATTTATAGTTCGATTGCTTGACTAGCATTTCATATATTTCCTTATTTGTCTGTTTGTCTGCTAAATAATTATTGAGTGCCTATGCCTATGTAGGGGATTGGATGACTAAAACCTCAACCCTCTCCTTCAGAACCTTGTAGCATAGTAAATGACTTGCAGCCAAATATTGAAGTTAAAAGTAGAAGAGAAAAACCTGCAAAGGAAGGAGAGCCGAGTTGCTTTGACTCACATGTAGAGTGCAGCGCAATGTTATTGAAATTTTTCACAGCTGCATTTTAATGGTTCGCTGAGATCGACACCGAGACGCACAGTCTAAATCTGAATTTCACATCACTATCTCATTTGCATCAGCTTCAAGCTCAATATTTGGATTCTGTTTGAGAAATATATAAAACCTATATTGACATTTTGTTTTAGAAGCCTTCATTCAGAGCTCTCCATTCCCATATTTTCTGATTTTGATTCTCAGAATAAAAAAAAAAAAAACCTTTAGAAATAGGAGGTAGTAATGAATTGGGACGGTTATTTACTGCGGTTAAGGAGAAATGAATAGAAAAGCAGGACAGCCCCCAGGGTGTTCCAACTAAACACAATGATTGCAATATTTACCACTCAACTAAAAATATGCTATTAATTGTAACTATCATCTTAACGATCATTATATTGGCTTGCTCAGGAGAACTCTCAATCTCATATAAATTTAAGGGACTTACTTAAGGTTAAGTTTAGTTTCGAGCATATTGTCTGCTTATTGCAGCAGTGAAATTTTATCTCTCCTGCTCGAAAGTGCAGGCTATGGGGTGTTCTGACAGTTGCCATCAGGGCCGTTCCCTGGCCAGCTGTCAGAGGTGTCTCTCCCCTGGAGGTGGCACGCGTCAAGAAGTGACACGACGTGCTGCTCCTGGCAGCGCAGCCACCAGGGTGGGCAGAGTGACGAGGCAGCAGCCCTGGCATCTCGGGCAACCAGCTTCAGACAGCACCTCAGCTCCACCTGGGAAAGCAGAACAAGGACGGAGAGGAACCGAGGTCCATCTTGGCTTCTGGTTTGAGTTTAGCAGTTGTCTAGTTCCTCTTCTCGTCCACAGCTGCAACCACACACTGCTGTCACCTGGCCATTCCGACCAGAGGGAGGTCACTACTTTTTGAAGACTCCTCATTCTTTTTCTGAACATGCTCTCTGTATATCGAAATGAGACTGGACCCTGTAATGACCCTGTAATAGCTCATCCCTGATGACGTCACAGCCCTGCCCTCTGCAGTTTGTCCCCCTGGCAGTGTTTAAACCATGCAGAAAGTAGCTAGCATGTCTACTTCTCTGCATCCAGTCCTCTCTATCCAGGCTAAACAACCCCAGTTTCTTTGTTCATCTCTTTTTTTTTTTTTTTTTTGAGACGCCATCTAAGAGGAAAGGAAATTTGAACACCACAGTGGCACAAAATTTCACCAAGGAAGAAAAAGGAGGGAGGCAGTGTACAAAGAAATATTTGCTGCTGCTTACGTATTCTGTGATAAAATGGGATGTACAAACCATTCCCTCCATAATAAGCCATATTCACATTCATAGTCTGTAACCTGAAGGAGATAACTATCTATGTTTTGGAGTCTTTGAAATCCAATGTCTATGCCTAACTGTGCTAAATATTAGCACAGTTTTAATGATACTTTTGTTTAATTCCAATGTCTCAGTCATATCTTGATCCTCAGTACAATCAAAATGTCTTAAATGGATTATTTTCTGAACCAGGAAATTGTCAGGAAGGAAAATCAAGAATTTATCAGGCCACATCATAATCATGACAGTGATGAGATAATTTAATTTAATCCTAAACACCTCCTGATGATGTAGGTATAATTATTCCCACTTAACAGATGAGTAAACTGAAGTCAGAAGGATAAATAGAAGTACAAGTTACTTGCATGAAGTCAGAGAGTTAGTCTGATGGAAACTTGTTCACCAAACCCACTTCCTCTTCTTTCTGGGATCAACCACATTTTCCAGGCTTCCTTGAAGTTCAAGCCAATGGAATATGAATGGAAGCAATGCATGCCATTTTTAGGTCTGACCCATGTTTTAGAATGCCTCTCACCCAAACCCCTTCCTCTTTCTTCTTCCCCTCGTGCAATACAGATGAGCGCCTGACTCCGCAAGACAACTGTGGAATATGGCAGAGTTACAAGAATAAAATATGTTGACTTACTAAGCTAGAAGAAGGGCCTCCCAGTAATCAGAAACATACTTTTTGAACTTAACGTGTGTCAGAATGAACTTCTTTTTCTTAAACCACTGAAACTGAGATTTTTGTCTATTACGGCCACCAATGTTACTCTGATTAAGACACAGTAATAGCAAACCCAGGTCTGTCTGAAACGAAAGTGCATGTTGAGTAACTGAACCATCCAAGCCTCAGGCTCCTCCTCTATAAAGTAGGAATAATGGTAATATCTGTTAATACCTCATAGGGTTGCCTTGACTGTTATATGAGATAATGCTGGTAAAGTGCATAGCAGGATGCCCAACAGTTATTGACTGAATAAACACACTGCAATGATCAACATTATTACTACACTGTGCTTCCAAAACAAAATCATATCTGCCTCCAGAACTGCTTTGTAATCCCTTTATACAATAGTGGCATTATCTGTGCTGGTTCCGTGGTTGAGCAGTCTATATTTTAACTGGCAAATTCTTTCTCATAATCTTTCCTTTACCTAGATGTTCTTGTCTGTAATTCTATCCTTAGGTTAATACAATGTTATGTAAAAGAATGAAAATTTTAAAAATTTATTACTAGTACATAATCCACTTTTTTCAGATAAAAAATACTCTTCCTTCTTTGTCATGATCTTGAAGCTCATATTACCAAATATAATGATATATTACCTTGGATATAAAATTTGACTGATTGGCTGAAATTTTCAAGTAACTTTATTTCAACTCCTGAAACAATCATTCCATTTAAGGTCTGAAATATTCTTCTAAAGCAGTGTATCTCAAACTTTAATCTGCAGATTAATCACCTGGAGAGCTTGTTAAAGTGCAGATTCAGGATGAGAACTGTGGCTCACGCCTGTAATCCCAGCACTTTGGGAAGCTGAGGCGGGTGGATCACTTGAGGTCATGAGTCCAGACCAACCTGGCCAATGTGGTGAAACCCCATCTCTACTAAAAACACGAAAAATTATCTGGACCTGGTGGTGCATGTCTGTAATCTCAGCTGCTCGGGAGGCTAAGGCAGGAGAATCTTTTGAACCCGGGAGGCAGAAGTTGGAGTGAGCAGAGATTGCACCACTGCATCACTGCACTTGAACCTGGGCGACAAACCTGTCTCAAAACAACAACAACAACAAAAAAAATGCAGATTCAGTGGTGCCAGGGTGGAGACAGAGATTTTGCAGTCCCAGCCAGCTTCAAGTGATGCTGATGTTGCTGGCCTAGGACTATATTTGGAGCCGGAAGACTCTAGAGTTGTAGAAAAAATATTCATCAGCCGCCTGTATGATTGTGTTTCATTTAATTCATGCCAGGTAATAAACTCATTCTATGCGAAAGCCAGCAAAAGAGAAAATTAAGCCATTCAACAAATAAGAAGAGAAATTAATAGGTCTTTTAGGGTCCGAATAAGGAAAGTCACAGGAGAAAATAGAACTCCATTTTCAAAAGATTTAAAGAGAAATAATCTCATAGTCTTTTAACATATTAACAAGGAAATAAAGAAATACATTAGGAATGAGAAGGGTGAGAAGAAATGTTGCCTTTTATTAGAGCAGTAGTTCTCAAATTCTCAAATTTAGCATGCATCAGAATCATCTTAAAACACAGACAACAGGCCAGGCGTGGTGACTACGCCTGTAATCCCAGCACTTTGGGAGGCTGCGGCAGTCTGATCACCTGAGGTTGGGAGTTCGACATCAGCCTGACCAACATGGAGAAACCCCATCTCTACTAAAAATACAAAATTACCTGGGCGTGGTGGCACATGCCTGTAATCCCAGCTACTCAGGAGGTTGAGGCAGAAGAGTTGCTTGAACCCGGGAGGCGGAGGTTGCAGTGAGCCAAGATCGTGCCATTGCACTCCAGCCTGGGCAATAAGAGTGAAATTCTGGCTAAAAAACAAAAACACCACTGACAATGATTCTGTGGTCTGGGACAGCCTGATGATTTGCATTTCTTACAAGTTCCCAGGTAATGCTGTTGCCCCTGGGCAGGGAACAGAGCTTCAAGAAACTGCATTAAGAGACTGGGGAAACTGCATTCAAATACTGACAGATGACACGAAAAAAATCACTACATTCTATCTTAGTATCTATGTAAGACTGTGGGGCAGCCCTGTAATAGAAGAAAGAAAAATGAACCAAAATAAGAGAAACAGTTAAAATCCATTTGAGGTCCCAACGACTTGAACTACATATACTTAAGAACATGTTCAGAGTAATTTCAGGATCATCAGCTATCATTTTCTAGATTTTTTGAAGGGTAAATGATTTGACCGAAGCAGGAATGGAGCAACTTGGTTTCTTTTTCTAAATGGAAAAGGAGTGACCCTGAAAACCCTGAGCTTCTAAGTTTAACTTCGCTACATAGGAAGTTAAGGGGAAAAGACTGAGGAAATAATCACAAAATCTATTGTCAAGGCCTTGAAAAGAACAGGGCATTGAGTAATAACAAGGATGGCTTTCCAAAGAAAACGTGCTTTCCTACCGTTTTAGATTTGAAAAGGATCTTAGAATCACATGATCCAGGCAGCTTATTTTAAAGATAAGAAAACTGATGTACAAAGAGATTTTTGTCCTCAAGGTCATACAGCTCGTTGGCAGCAAATATAGGCAAGGATCCAGTCTCTTGGGCCATTCACTGTCCTCACCATCCTGAAGCAGCTGTGGGTTCTGACGACTTCCACTGGTAGCCTCAGCTGCACCTAGGTCTTGAGCTAGTCTGATGAGGACAGGCCACATATTGGGAGTCCCTGGGTGCATCATGGCGAGGTCAGCTGAGGCCTGGCATCCAAAGAACTCATCACCAGCCTTATGCCATATGCCACAACAGCCATCCAGACTCTTCTGGTTATCTGGGACAGAGGTGGCAGAGAGGCAGCTGGCTGTTCTGGGAAAGGCGGCATCTAACTGTGCTGACTTTAACAAGACTGTTCACTCTGTTTGTATAATTGGTTCATCAGTACCCCAGGGAAAAATCACCTGAAGTGTACGTTCATTCAGCCCAAAAAAGTAAGTACTTACTATGCCCAAGGAGGCACTGCAGTGAACAATGTGGAGCTTCAATCGGAAATAAATTCCTTTATCCCCAAATGCCGAGTGGGTACATGGCTTATCAGACTGAGGCAGGAGAATAGGGTCTGGAGCCAGGGAAACTAAGACCTTTTCCCACTGACTTCCTGGAACTAAATTGAAAGGAAAACCCTAATTTTCCATGTCTAAGTAACATAAGGACCAGAGGCCACTCCTTTTGCAAACCCCCACCTTTTCTGTGTGGCAGATGGGAAATTGAAAGTACTTCTGATTGGTTGCTTTTTGCAAGCAATGAGATGTTTGTGTAGGAGCGTAACTTTATAACTTTACTTCTGCCTCTGATTGGTTGGGGAAGGCAACCAATTGTGAGCCAAGTCTTCCTTTGCATAGAAGTGCAACTTCGTAACTTCACTTTAGCTTCTGATTGTTTGCTTTCCGCAACCAATAAGACTGCTTTGCACCACTTCATTTACATGGGGTGAACACCAAGTGGCCAATGAAAGATGTCTAAGCAGGTATTTAGATTCTGTATCCTGGATCCTTGAATGGCTGCTCGGCCCGCTCCCACCCTGTGGAGTGTACTTTCGTTTTCAATCTCTGCTTTTGTTGCTTCATTCTTTCCCTGCTTTGTTTATGCATTTTGCCTAATTCGTTGTTCCAAACACCAAGAACCTGGACACCCTCTATGGGTAACAAGATGATTATACATTGTTGTGTCATCAAATGGACACTCCAGATTCATGGAACAGCATGAGTGTGTTCCATGCTTAGCATAGCACTTAGCATAGCCTTGGCAAACAGTGTACAACACAAAGAAAGTTAGAGCCCTTCAAGGCTCACACCTTCAGTTTTCAGGTGTGGAAATTATAGTGCAGAGAGGCAAAACAGCTTGCATAAAGTAACAGCTCTTTGGTGAAGAGCTTGGACTGCACTCTGATGTTCTGGCTCATAACTCAGATTTTTCTACTTGACTGCATACTATGAAGACAGATCATATTAATATAAATTAAAGGCCTTCATATTACTTTCAAAGGGAAAGGAGAAAACGTTTGGAATATGTGTGTTGGTCTCTCTGTTCTGTGAATAACAGGAGTTCTTCATAGCAAACACAATTTCTCAACCAGCACATTGGAATCACCCAGGAACCCTAAGATAACACCGATGGAAGGAATTCACCCAACAGATTTGAATTCAATTATTTTGGGGACAGCCTGAGCACCAGGGGCTTTAAAAGATTCCAGATGATTCTCATGTACAGTCAAAGTCGAGAGCCACTACTCTGCAGGAATTACCTTGAGTGTGTTTTGGCTTAATAGAGCCAGAGAGCTTCAGAGATTCTGGCAATGAGGCATCTTGCAAGGACAGCATAGATTTTGATAAGAAATGAAATCCAAAATCCTCTGGTTTCTCTCTCTCTCGAAGAATTTCTGGGCAAGGGGAAGGGAAGGCCGACCAAGGGGCCTCTATTTCCTTCCCTGCTTCTGTGTGTCGCTACTTCCTTAAGGGTCTTTTTTTTTTTTTTTTTTTTTTTTTTCTCAAGGCTCAGATCAAATTGTAGCCCTAAATCCCATTCCTTGGTTCCTGTTTGTGAGGCTGATAAAAGCTCTGACTTCCTCACATGCATTGTAAATATTACTGAAAATAAGAGGCTAGAAGCACAGAGAGTATCTGGTATATGATATCCTGGCTTGCAAAGTACAATATTCAGAGTCTACCATAGCTAGCTTGCTTTCTGAGATGTACAGACTCGGTTCCAGCTGTGAGTCTAGGAAAGAGGCCTCTTCCAAGGAAGCCTCCTCTCCATTCCCTTTTAATGTTTTGTCACTTCTTCCCAATTGAGGTCGAGCTCTATGTGTGGCTCTCCAGTAGAGCTTTCTGAGATGACAGAAATGTGCTATATCTGCTCTGTCCGATGCGGTAGTCGCCAGTCAATGCCAGCTGCATGTGGTGACTGAGCACTTGAAGTATGACTGGTGCAACTGATGAACTCAATTCTTATTTTATTTTAATTAAATTTAAATAGCCACATGTGGCTAGTGGTCAACATGTTGGGCAGCACAACACGACCATGCTGTCTAAAACATGCAATTATGTACTAGCTTACAAGAGCATTCATGTAGAAATAAATTTTGCAGTACAGAAATGAGAAAAAAGATAGGGCTCTTTAGTGGAGTTTTATCAGAAAGAAGGGCAGCAAAATATAGTTGTGACCTCAATATAAGCTAGATAAAAGCCAGGTAAAGGTTAAAATGCAATGATAGCTTCATCATTGACAAAAACCTCTCACAAATCAACAATTTAATTGAACCTAGGGAGCAAATTCAAGGAGAAATGATGCAACAACCATCTTTTCAACTGTTCCCAGGACTTCCTGATTTCTTTTGTATCAAATTACTCTGACCATCACATTCCTCTTATATTAGCACTTCCTGGTTCCATAAGGACTAGAAATAGACATTCGGGATCCCCAAAAACAAACAAAGCAAAACACCAAGGTTTTGTTTTTAGTAACTTAACCTTCTGAACCTCCTGTAGTGTTCATTCAAATGTGTAACAAGGGATGGAGTTAAATTCTCTGATAATCTGAAAGACAAGGGAAGCAGTATTTAATTCAGAGAGTTACAAAGAAAAAGATTATTTTAGATCTGCAATTAGCAGCTGAACCCATTTAAGCCTCTAACAGTTGCCTTGGCCTGAATTGACTTGTTCCCAGTATTCCATTGCCTTCCCTATGTTTCCCTGCTGGTAATCCTCAGGGAGTTTTGCCTGCCTTCTTCTCAGACTGGACCCTAGGCAGTGTGCAAAGTTCACAGCCTCTGGACTCAGATTGCCTGAAGTTGAAAACTCACTCCACCAACAACTGTGCCATCTTGGGCAAAGTACTTAACTTCTCTGGCTGCATTTGCCTCACATACTAATGGGGATGTTAATAATTTCACGCATAAAGTTGTTTGGTAAAGAAATGAATTAGCCATGTGCAGTGGCACATGCCTGTAGTCCTAGCTGCTCTGGAGGCTGAGGTGAGAGGATTGCTTGAACCCATGAGTTCAAGGCTGCAGTGAGCCATGATCAGTCACTACACTCCAGCCTGGGTGACAGAGCAAGACCCTGTCTCTAAAAAAATAAATAAGAAAGAAATGAATTAATGTTTGTTAAATGTGTAGTACATATGTGTTTTTTAATACACATGTACCCTATTGCTATTAGTGAAATTAAATTTTTAGTCGGAGAGCCTGAATTCCTGTTCGGCAACCTACTAGTTGTATGCTCTTGGTCTAGTTACTTCTCTACCCTGACTTGCAGTTTATACTCACTAAAAAATAAGACTATCATAATCATTCTCGAAGAGTTGCTGTGGAGATTGAATGAGAGTATCTGCAAAAGTGACATTAGATGAAATTCTATCTGCAGAACCAGCCCAATCTGGTTCAACTTTGTGTAATAAAAGTGGTGAGTTGTATTTCAGTTGCCATGAACCCCAGGTTGCAAGTTACATGATATGAGCATGCCCAGACAAACCAAGTGTGCAACCACAGACAGAATCTAAGTGCTTGGACTGAGGAACAGGGACAGAATTAAGAAAGATCCAATCAGATCAAGCTCTGAAGTTACCCCATAGCAGGATCCAGTCAGATCGTGACTCTCAGCATCACCTCATTGCAAGATCCAGTCAGATCATGCCTCATTACCCTCTGACTATAAAGTGCCCCAAACCCAGCTTGGGGAGACAGATTTGATCCTGATTCCTGTCTCTTTGCCTGGCTGCCTAGTGATAAACCTTTCTTGTTGCAAAAATCTGTTTCTTTGGTATTTGGCTTTCTGTTGCATGAGGGTAAATGGACCCAGTTTGGTTCAGAAACAAAAGTTCCTACGGTAAAAAGGTTACGCTCCTGTATCCCCAGGGAAATGTCTACTGGGCTCTCAGGGAGCTTCAGGAGTATCAAGGCCTATGGTCTAACCCTCCACTTTGCAGATTCAGAAATCTGAGTGGTCAGCATGTGTGTTAGTTTGTTATCATGCTGCTAATAAAGACATACCTGACACTGGGTAATTTATAAAGGAAAGAGGCTTCACTGACTCACAGTTCAGCATGGCTGGGGAGGCCTCAAGAAACTTACAATCATGGCAGAAGAGGCAGCAAACACGTCCTTCTTCACGTGGCGGCAGCAATGAGAAGTGCAGAGCAAAGGACGAGAAGCCCCTTATAAAACCATCAGATCTCTTGAGAACTCACTATCATGAGAACAGCAGCATGGGGGTAACCACCTGCATGATTCTATTACCTCCCACTGGGTCCCTCCCTTGACATGTAGGGATTATGGGAACTACAATTCAAGATGAGATTTGGGTGGTGATGCAGCCAGACCATATCAGCATGTGAGAACACACCCATCATGCAGGAGTGGACAGGCTTCAACCAAGCCATGAGACTGAAGAATGCAAGCTGAATGCCCATTTGCTCATTTTCCATGAGAAATATGCCACTATCTCAGGCAAAGGAGGTCAACCAGCAGAGTCTCGCTTTGTAGCCATTGCAAATCATGTCAGATCTGAATCAGAGGCTTCTTTAAGAATGAGTACAAAGACAAAGGGGTTGGTTACGTAGTCCTGACATTTCATGGAACTGGGAGATAATCCCTGATGTGTCCCTCTGCAAAGAATGCCAAGCAAGGGGATCAAATTGGTTCCATTCTCAGGCCTGAGCACTGTCTCTCTTGTTCAGTGTATAAATAGTTCTATCAAAAATCTGGCACCATCCCTTTTCTGTTTCTGGAGTCCTGCAACAATTGCTGACCAGGGTATTCCTTCCATAGATACACAAATGCCCTTTTGGCATTTTTCTGGTCCTGCTGACCAGGAAGTCTTTTAGTGCCTTTTCATTTACCTCCATGAGCATCCATTAGATGTCAAAGTCATCATTTGAAGCTCAAAGAGTAATCTTTTGTTCTGGTTCCTAAGTCCACATAACAAAAGGCAAAATATTTATGTTATTGCTTTTATGTAACTAGTGATTTAAGGTTATAGTTACCTAATAAAAGAGTTTAAAACCATTTCTCCCCCAGGTTGCATTTGTTTGTTCACTTTGTGTGCTGGATGTCTTCTCTTTGACCCTCTGAATCCACCCTCACCCCTCTCCATCCTCCCTCCTGCCTCAGAAGGTGGATGTCTATGGATTCCATCAATGGACTCCCCTACTCTTGGCTTCGGCTTCCAGTTGGGTTTATCCAGGTAATAGACTTGGCAGCAGATAAGAGGGAGAGAAGACAGTACCTTCAGGTTATTTATTCTCTTTGGATCCCTTTCTGAGAGATTGCCTTGGGCTGTTTGTGCTGCTCAACCAAATGTCACTGCTTGTCTTCAGAAGGTCCCCTTTATGAGACTCTTAAGAACTCCAGACACCACTCCCTTGTCCCTTCAGCCTTAGTCATGGTGACTATTCCACTGCTATTAACCTCAGGTTACTGTAGCATCCTTTGTGCTTCCCACATTTTCATAGTCTCTTTGTAAATAGCCCTTCCTTGATACCTCCTAATTTGTGTGAGCCATCTGCTCCTTGTTGGTATCCTTGATGATACATTTTGTTTTGGGTTTTAATGTTTGTGATCATCTGTGTAGATATATGTACTGTTAACATTTTGAGTGAATGAATGCTGTGTGAATGAGCTCATGGCAGAAATACTGATGGCATGGGAAGCATGAACTCTGGGCTCCCTAGATCAACTCAGATGACACCATCCACTACCCAGAATCTCCACCCACAGCCTAGTGCCCCCGTCTTCTGCATGACCCAGCAGTGGCTGCATGGTGAGGAAGTAGCAGGGATGTGGGGGGAAAGGTTCATCAATGTGTGAGGCCCTTTTACTGTCCAGAAGAAAACCAGTCAGGTCCATGAACAACAGCAGCAGTAGGAGAAATCACATCCAGTGCATCTTCACAAATTATTCACTGACCATTTTTAGACCTAGCAAGTTCTTTAAAGACCTGAACCCTTCATTTTCCATGTGAGGAAGCAAGCGCAATGCTGTGAAGTCATGGAGCTAAAACATTTCAGAGAGTCTGGTCAGGGATTTTCAGCGGATTCATTTCCAGTCCAGTGACTTCCAGAAGGCAGCTGCTGCACCTGAAGATTTAAGCAGCAAGAATTTCATCAGAGGTTTTTAAACATTTAAGACATTTTATTTGCTTCATGCAAAGAACAATTTTCTTTCTTTTCTTTTCTCTTTTTTTTTTTTTTTTTTGAGACAAGGTCTCACTCTGTCACCCAGACTGCAGTGCAGTGCCGTGATCGTAGCTCACTGCAGCCTCGACCTCCCAGGCTTGAGCAATCCTCCCACCTCAGCCTCCCGAGTAGCTAGAACTACAGGCACACATCACCATGCCCGACTAATTATTGTAATTTTTGTAGGACAAGGTTTCACCATGTTGCCCAGGTTGGTCTCAAATTTCTGGGCTCCAGTGATCCACCTGTCTGGGCTTCCCAAAGTTCTGGGATTGCAGGCATGAGCCACAATGCATGGCCTTAATGTAGAAATTGCATCAACTTGCTTCCCACTTAGACTTTCATTAAAATACATCAAAAAGCATAGAAATAAAAAACTTTTTTGTCTAGACCTCTGATCACTGAAAAAAAAATTTTTTTTAAATATATATTCATTCAGGCCAGGTACAGTGGCTTCACACCTATAATCCCAGCATTTTGGGAGGTCAAAGTAGCTGGATCACCTGAGGTTAGAAGTTCGAGACCAGCCTGGCCAACATAGCAAAACCCCATCTCTACTAAAAATACAAAAATTAGCCAGATGTGGTGCCACATGCCTATAATCCCAACTACTTGGAAAGCTGAGGCAGGAGAATCTCTTGAACCCAGGAGGTGGAGGTTGCAGTGAGCAGAGATTGTACCACTGCACTCCAGGCTGGGCAACAGAGCAAGACTGTGTCTCAAAAAAATATATATTATATATATTCATTTTTATTTATGCATATGTATATGTATCGTGTATATACATAAGCATGTGTATATACATATGTGTGCATGTATGTGTGTATATATCTATGTGTGTATACATATACCCACACACACACACACACACATACTTCCTGTTTTTCCTTACACTTCGCTCTCATTAGTTTAGCTTGCTTGCAGTAACTCTGAGCATGTGCTTCTTTCCATGGGTGGTTTAGCATTAATACTTTGGGAATTTGGGAATTGTGACAGGCTCTTTCAAACTGTGAGGAGGGAGCTCGATATTCAATAGAAAAATAACCTATCAAATCACATTTTTCCTGATGTGCGTTAACTTACAAAAAAGTAAGTGGAGTTGTTTCTCAAACTTGCTATCTGAGGGTAAAAAGGAAACCAAGGCAATGCCAGAATACTGACATTTGGCACAACAGAGAGGTTGGGGTTCACCAAAGCCTTGTCTCATGCACTTTGACGTTTTAATCCAAATTCTAAATGGAGTGACTTTTATGCATTTGGAGTCTCTTCTTGTCACTTGAGAATATCACAAACTAACATTTTCTGTTTTGATATAGTTTTCCTATTTAGATAAAATCAAGTTTATTTTCTTATTTATTTTTATTTTTTGTTTGTTTTAGGCAGAGTTTTACTCTGTTGACCAGGTTGGAGTGCAATGGCATGATCTCAGCTCACTGCAACCTCTGCCTCCTGGGCTCTAGCTATCCTCCCTCCTCAGCTTCCCTCCTCAACCTCCCCAGTAGAGCAACTACAGGTGCATACCACCATGTCCAGCTAATTTTTGTGTTTGTCGAAACAGGTTTTGCCATGTGTGCCCAGGCTGGTCTCAAACTCCTAGGCTCAAGTGGTCTACCAATCTGGGGCTCCCAAAGTGCTGGGATTACAGGTATGAGCCACTGTGCACATCCAAAATGAATATAGTCATAAAGCACATATGTCAAAATTAATATTTTCAGAAAGCATATTGTTTCTGCAAAAGATTTCTCTGCAAAAGCATATTTTGCTTAAAAATCCAAGACTTTAGCTGACCCTAAGTCCAACCACCTAAGGACCCAAACCCCAGAAGCCAGGGAGTGGGAATTCCTTCTCAACTGTCTTTCCTCTCTGTTGACCTGGGAGACACAGTGCTGCAAGAAGACGACTGGCTCTTGGCTCAGCAACACACATACAAAAGTAGCTCTTAAAGAAAAAATGGTGGAGGAGAACTCACTGGAAGGATGCTGAAGGCTCCCTGACCAGAGGGAGGCTGAAGGAGCCAAGTTGGAAGGAACCCAGTTAGCTGGAAAGGTCCAAGCAGTACCTCTGAGCAGAAACAGTCTAGAAAGCTGCCACCAGCACTGCACACCCTCTTGTTCTCACTGTAGTTTCTATCCACCTTTTGTCATGAAACCGGCTTTGCAAAATTATGACTGAGACAGTGAAAGGGATCTAACTTAATCAACTCCATCCTGCTTCTAATCTTCAAGCTGTCTTTGTTCATTCCTGGGCGTAGGCTGAACTAACTCTGGGAGAAACTTGGTTTATAGTTTAAAACAAAGACAATAACAGTCCTTTCCCAAAGCAGACCTCCTTCTTGCATGGGGACTAGATTGCCTTTGTAAGACTAATATTAGCCATAATGTTAGAAATTATGGCTTAGGAGTCATGTAGCTGAAGGCTATAAGATTCTGACCCTCTCTGAACTGCTCCTAAGATCAATGCTTGAGATATTTTGCAGATCCTGCGCTTGATGGATCAGTTGGCTCCTCCCAGATCAATAAACTGGCTCATCTGATCTTGTGGCCCCAAACCCGGGAAATGACTCAATGCAGGAAGACAGCTTCTACTCCCTATGATTTCATCCCTAAACAATCAGCACTCCTGGCTCACTGGTCTGGCTTCCCCCTGCCCACCAAATTGTTTTTAAAAACTCTGCTCCCCAAATGCTCAGGGAAACTAATTTGAGTAATAATAAAACTCCAGTCTCCCACACAGCCAGCTCTGTATGAATTATTCTTTCTCTATTGCAGTGCCCCTGTCTTGATTAATCAGCTCTGTTGAGGCAATGGGCAAGGTGAACCCATTGGGCAGTTAGTCATATGACACAAGCCTTATGTCGAGAACCCAGGCAGGAAATTCTAATGGCCAGACCAAGGCCACATGTTTAAGGCTTGGACTTCAGGGACAGGGAGCGGGAAGGTATACCCACCTTCTTTTACTTTTTGGCATACGAAAGGCACACTATACCACCGAAAGTACAAAGAATGAAAGAGGTACCACAAATAGGCAGCGTAGTTGGATACTGACCAACCAAAAAGCCTGAAAACATAAAACAAAACAACTGTCACTCGACTTTCTAAGGGAGTGGCACCAGGTTAAAGTGTCCTCCACCTGAGGCACAAGGGTATTCTTTTGTCTCTAAACTCAGGTGAGAACTCCCAACCCCTTCACACGCAGAACTGGAATCGGGGTGTGAGTAGATCTCCAACCCACATGGGAGACAGTCCTGAGAGCATGGGCTTTGAGCAAGCGCAACAGGGTTAGTCTGCTGGGCTTGCAATGTATCAACCACATCACCATAAACAAGTCCTTTTACCTAACTGAGCCCAGCTTCCTCCTCTGTTAAATGGAGCTGATAAGCACTGTTCCCCTCTTGCACTGTTGTGAAGATTCAATGAGGTAATACATACCAAATGCTGTCCTTGGGACAGAGTTAACCTCAATCACTGCAGCTCTTTTCATTAACATGAGTCTCTCTGGTAGGGTATAAATGCAGTTCAGAATTCCCCCAAACACACTTTCATTTGGTTCATATTACCACTTCCCTAGAATTATGAGTTAAAAATTTCTGTGTTGTCATCCTGACATTCGTCTCTCATTGTGCTACCCAAATAATTCCCCAGGAGAATACCTGGATATCACCTTCTTATAATGAGCTCAGAATGGGTCCCATGCTCCAATATATTTTATGCACTTTGCCTGAAACGTATTTGAAACCAGCATTTAAAACATCATCAGTTTATACAACAGGAATGTTTTTACTGATCTCTTTAATTCTAGAAAAGTTCTTCCCTTTCGGTTGAACATTAGCATGGTTTTGAGGCCTGGGAAAGAGCACTGCAGGGTATCTCAGTTGCTATCTGCTATTGCTGATATGCTGATGTGTACAAGGAGGAAAGCTCAAGTGTCTGGCTAAATGGAATGTGTAACTGCTGCCTGAAGAGGGGGAAAATCAAGAAATCACCCAGTGACAGGGGCTGTCCAGTGAGCAAGTCAGCAAAGGGCAGAGACTGCAGAAAGTCAAGAGAGAGATTTATTATAATACCTAGGCTTGTATCAATGATTTCAGAGCTGTTTCCAGCAGCTATTTCCTGTGGATAAGCACTGGTGTCTTGGTTCATGGAAAGAAAGTGAAGCCTGACCCTGATGTGCAGTTTTCCAACTTCCCTCCCAAAGCATCAGTTCCTGGGCTGGAATCTCCAGGCCTGATTTCAGTGGGTAGAATGGCTCTAGAAGGGGACACCAAGACTCAGGCAGATGCAGTATCTGGGACACAGCTGCGATGGAAAGCGAGCTGGGCCATCCCAAAGGGGCATCTCTCTGCAGTGGCTGTTAGAGGCAGGTCCAGGTGCAAAGCTACAGGAAATCAAGGACACCCAAAGCATGAGTGAAAGATATTGTAATGAGGGCTGGGGTGGCATCTGGAGAAGCCACCTGAGCCTCTGGGGGCCCAGCAACAAGGATGTTTTATGAAGTGCTTAGGATGGGTTTGCTAAAACATCTTGCTGCTGCAGAGACATAGAGGGCTTCGTGTTATAAAGCAGTTTCTCTTCATCTGGCAAATTGTTCCTCCCTCAGCTGGACTTGGAAATCTACCTACTTAGAAAGCCAAACTAGGATCAAACAAATGCACAAAGGAGAGTCTGATGTCCTCTAGTACAATTGGTTGGCACAAGTTCGGGTGGCATCTGGAACACAAGAGTGACTTGAAGTCAGACCCTGGAGCAGCATCCGGGATATGCCCTCAGCTTGTCCTGTGGAGTTCATACTCACTGAAAGCTCCATCATCTTCTTGTGGGTTCAGGGACAGCCTGTCTCAACTGCAGAAGCCTCCAAATGCCGTAAAGAGTTAATATAAGCCAGATACACTCAAGCCTGTAATCCTAGCACTTTGGGAGGCTGAGGCAGGAAGGTCACTTGAGTCCAGGAGTTCAAGACCAGCCTGGGCAACATAGTGAGATCCTATATCTACAAAAAATTTTTTTTTGTAAGCCAGGCATGGTGGTGCACACATGTAGTTCCAGCTAATCAGGAGGCTGAGCGGGAGTATGGCATGAGCCCAGGAGTTCAAGGCTGCCGTGAGCTGTGACTGTGCCACTGTACTCCCACCTGGACCAGAGAACAAATCCCTGTCTCTAAAATAAGTAAATGATAAAATAGAATTAATATGATTTTTAATTCTTAAAAATCCAGAGGGATCCTCCAGCTATGCTGGTAAGATCCTCCAGCATATACATCTATGGGGCTTTTGGCAAAGAGACTCAGCATTGCAAACCACAGTGGAGAATCTCATGGCTCTGAGACAGTCACTGAGGGTCAAGGCTGTATCCTGCAGGTGCATTGGGGTATGGAAATGGATGCAAACACAGCTTTCAGCAGTTGCATTCCTGACCTCATAGTTCCCTGACCTTTATCTCCCCTCCAGTCACATCCCCACATGGAACACTGAGACACCAGCTGACCCTGAGGCACTGGGGACCGTCACGCACATCAACACGTATAGACTCAGGTACCTATTCTTCAAAGCTGATCACAACCTGCTGTTGCTCATCTTCCTCTTCCCATTTTTATGTATATTTATTTTGCAGCTGCCACAGTGTTTTGTTTACAATGCAGATAAACAAAGGGTCTGTCTGTTTGAGAAGTGCGCTTCCTCCAAAATTATAAATTTTGAAAGAAGGCAAAAAAATAACAAGAGAATCAATTCAAGTAGAACCACTCAAAGGCTAAGACCTGGATATGTTAAAACAGTGTCAGGTCCTGCCCTGGCTCTCAGGATGCCAGTTCTGTGATTGCACTCCATGTCTGTGCTAGAACCCTCTTGCATTCCAGGAAATTATGAGTTAGAAAACCAAACAGGCATGGAATAAAGAGAACGTCTCCCCTAACACTGGGAAGGCCCTCAGGAGGCACATTTAGCTTGAAAAACTTGCCCAACCACTCAACCAATGCATGCCAGAGACTTCAAAACCAGTCCTGATCATGTTTAGGGCTCGGCACCTCGACTAGGAAACAGTCCTCTCAATTTCCTAAAGAAACTGGTTGAGTTTCAACGCCTCCTCCTCACTTATGTGCTGACATTTTTCCTTAAGACGTTGAACCCCTCATTGAACAGACCGGCAAGTAATCACCAAGAATTATTTCAGGAACCCGTGTTTATTCATATACCTTCCTCTTTAGTTCGGAATGTTTTTAATCTTGTGAATCAGTAACCAACCAAGGTGATTGCTGCTGATTTTAAATACTTATGTTGTTTTTAATGCGTTTTACAGAGCTGGGATCTGATGAGTACACATGTAATAAAAACACATCCTCTTATCTTTTTTTTTTTCTTAAACACATTTTCCTTGTACGATTTGGCAAAAAGACAGATAACTTATAGAGTAAGTTCTTTTGCTGTTTATATTTCTCCTGGCAGATTGCCAAACAGCATTTAGCAGCGTATTAATCAGGTAGAATGTGAGCTCCACAGACCACTGCATTTTCCTACTGCACCTGAGAACTCCGGTGGAAGTCTCAGAAACTCTTGTTGAGTCAGAAATCTATTTTCAATGGATATTGAATTCATAGATTGTATATTTTCACCTTCCACATCCAGGTGAAGGCTGAGACCACTAGCAGGACCTCCCAACCCAGGAAATGTGGCAAACAGAGAGCCATCGTGACTCTCTGGACACATTAGTTGGGAAATGTTGAATTCTCTCTTACTCATATTACATCTTAGAAATGTCTACCAGCATTGCCTATAGATTTGTAAGATGAGCAGAGTAATGAAAATGACACAATGTGATTCGTTATATTCTCATTGGTGGTGACTTCTCACAGAAGTGGCAGGGCGAGTGAGGCAAATGAAGCTAAGCTCTTCAGGAAGGAAGGAAAGAAGGAAGGAAGGAAGGAAGGAAGGAAGGAAGGAAGGAAGGAAGGAAGGAAGGAGGAGGGAAGGGGAAAGGGAAGGAAGGAAGGAGGAAGGAAGGAGAGGAGGGAAGGAAGGAAGGAGAGGAGGGAAGGAAGGCAGGAAAGAAGGAGGGAAGGAGGGAAGGAAGGAGGGAAGGAAAGAAGGAAGGAAGGAAGGAAGGGGGAGGGAAGGAAGGAAGGAAGGAAGGAAGGAAGGAAGGAAGGAAGGAAGGAAGGAAGGAAGGAAGGAAGGAAGGAAGGAAGGAAGGAAGGGAAATGGAATAAAATCATGACATGAATTTAGGATATTTCTGTGCAAGAAAATCCAAAAGGTCAATTTATTACATCTTTCATTATTAGATTTGATGCAGATCTGGGAAATACTATAATTTAAAATAATCTTGCAGCTTTTCTCACCATGAGTATGTTGAGCTTTCAGGTCTTTCGAGGAGAGGGCTTATTCCTGCCTTGCCTGTTCTTCTTGGAGACTTTCTGTGTAATAAGCCAAACTTGTGAGTTATCAGCCCTCAGTTACTCAAAAGGAAGGGAATGCTGATCCCCAAGGCACTGGGACCTGAAGCAATTGCTTCAAGGGCTGTGAAGTCATCAGCCTCACCTTCATGTAGGCACTAGTCTAGCACAACCTATGATATGCCCAGTTCGGGCAGGAATAACTCCAAAGAATATCTACATTTTGACAGTCTTAAGACATCAGGAAAATTAGACTTCTCCACATGAGCAGTTTTTTTGTTTTTTGTTTTTTGGGTTTTTTTTTTTTTTTTTTTTTTTCACCACCTTTTTCCT
>NW_016803270.1:1105531-1109577 GCF_001698545.2 Rhinopithecus bieti | reverse complement strand
GAGACACAGTCTCTGTCTCCCAGGCTGGAGTGCAGTGGTGCAATCTCGGCTCACTGCAAGCTCCGCCTCCCGGGTTCACACCATTCTCCTGCCTCAGCCTCCCAAGTAGCTGGGACTACAGGTGCCCGCCACCACGCCCGGCTAATTTTTTGTATTTTTAGTAGAGACGGGGTTTCACCGTGTTAGCCAGGATGGTCTTGACCTCCTGACCTCGTGACCTCGATCACCCGCCTCAACCTCCCAAAGTGCTGGGATTATAGGCGTGAGCCACTGCACCTGACCCACATGAGCATTTTTAAAAATTGGACTCAGGGGCCCTACTTGCAAATTGTGTGCATGTGTATGTGTGCACACACAAGAATATGTTTCGAGGACATTTGAATGCAAACAAAACTATGCAATGAAAACTGGATTTGGGGCCCAGAGCGGTGGCTCATGCCTGTAAACCCAGCACTTTGGGAAGCCAAGGCGGGCAGATCACTTGAAGCCAGGAGTTCGAGACCAGCCTGGCCAACACGGTGAAATCCTGTCTGTACTAAAAATACAGAAATTATCAGGTCATGGTGGTGCACGCCTGTAGTCTCAGATACCTACGGGGCTGGGGCAGGAGAATCACTTGAACCCAGAAGGCAGAGGTTGCAGTGAACCAAGATCACACCACTGTACTCCAGCCTCGGTGACAGAGCAAGACTCCATCTCAAAAAACAAACAAACAAAAAACCCAAAAACCTGGTTTGATTTACAAACTGCCCCAAAACAAACTTCTGAGCATAATCTTCTCTTAAAGATAAGTCTTGCATGTAAGAAAGGGTCGTATATTTGTATATTTTTTCTGACTTTTTTTTATTCTCAGCAATCTGAGGAGTTTGTTCCCTGGAGCTTATTTATAATGATGCTTCAGGTTCTGCTGCGTGTCCCCTTTGGCTTTCCTCCTGAAGCAGAGAAGCATTTGCACAGAGCACACCAGGTGTTACTTTCATATTCTCAGACATACTAGAATATATTAACACAAACACTAAATCAAAACACAGCAAAATTAGTGATCATTGCCAGAGTATGTAGCCCAAACTCCTTATGACAGCTCAGAATCTTAGTGCCCTGCGTCCCTGTTCTCACTGTCTACATGATTGTACAATTTGATACTGATAGTAATTGAGATTTTAACTATTAGTTGGTGTTCACATAAATTATAGACCAAAATTCATCTCACTTAGTCAGCATCATGTCGACCATTTCCTTTGGCTTGGTAGATAATGACATATCCAAAGACCAGGTTCTTGGGGTTTCATGTTGCTGGCTTGGACCCAAAGAAAACTCACTCCTCTGGCCTGAGCCCCAATTTCATGCTTGGGAGCTAAAGCACATGACAGCCATTTGTCATTTCCATTTCTTTTTCTTTTCCTTTTTTTTCTTCCTATGATCTGGAAACCATTTCACCAAAGGAAACTGGTAGAAACTCTGGTAAAGCATTAAAGAAACTGAAATGTATGGGTGTAACTTTCCTAAAGAGGACAAAACTTCCAAAGGACACAGGGTTCCTGGGCATTCTGTGTGCCTTTTTAACTGGATCTAACCAACCTAGATATGGGCACAGTCCTCTCAGGGGTCAGCTACCATCCCATGCGCCAAAAGCAAAAGCATTCATCACCTGTTACTTTTTGTTTCTTTTTTGAGACAGGATCTCACTCTGCAGCCCAGGCTGGAGTGCAGTGGCACAATCTTGGCTCACTGCAACCTCCACCTCCCAGGTTCAAGCAATTCTCTCACCTCAGCCTCCAGAGTAGCTGGGACTACAAGTGCATGCCACCACACCTGGCTAATTTTTGTATTTTTAGTAGAGATGGGGTTTCACCATGTTGGCCAGGCTGTTCTTGAACTCCTGACCTCAAGTGATCTGCCCACTTCAGCCTCCCAAAGTGCTGGGATTATAGGCATAAGCCACCATGCCCAGCCCACCTGTTACTTTTCTATCCTTCTATTAACTGTAGTATTCTCTCACAAGACACTAATGCAAATGTTTCAATTTAAAATACCATCTTGTTAATTATACTTTCTGAATTCAGGCATGGTAGCCAAGCAAAAGAGAATGTACACTTTTCTAAAATCTAGAGATCAGGAAACCAAAACTAAGACACCTTGACTCATCCAGCTTACAAAAATCACAGAAGTAAACAGGGTTGGTTGCTATCAAGAGAGGAATACAAACTAATGAATCTCATTCAAAAATGTCACTAACAGTGTTTTCCTCCCTCGCAAAGGGATAGTCAGTTTTTCTCTTACAATGGCAGTTCAGGAGTGAGGAAGATTCTTCTGTTTATCCATTAGAAAAAATACTGTGAAAGAATTTGATCTATAGGATCCTTGGGAGACCACCTTTCTGAAATCCAGGTGCAGCTCTCTGTCCAAGATAAATCCAAATAACATTCCTAAGAAAGTCCCTGAAAGAACAGAAGCATGTATTGAATGATAGGTGAGCAAAGGTGATGGGGGGTTCCCAAAAGAAAACAGAAAGATTTATTCATCAACGGAGGAGGTGGATATTGCTAAAATTATTGAGTTAAAAGTTTGCCCTTTAGTTCACAAAGGAAGCTGGGGAGAGATATCAGAAACAGATGGCAATTTCCCAACTGGAAATGGAAGAAACCCTGGAAGAAATGGAAGAACAAATGCTCCAGTCTCACAATCAGTCAAGGACTTAGACTTCTTAGGAGATGGTGCAAGTTCATTGACCTACCGAGCTCTAAATTCTAAAGTAAAAGGAGGATAAAATGAACATAAGTAACCTATTTAAGCTTTAATATGTAACTAGAATTATTTTTTTGAGACTAGATCTTGCTCTGTCACCCAGGATGGAGTACAGTGGTGTGATCATGGCTCGCTGCAGCCTCAACCACCACCCTCACCAAGGGGTTCAAGCAATCCTCCCACCTCAGCCTCCAGAGTAGATGGTACTACAGGCGTGTGCCACTACACACAGCTAATTTTTTGATGTTTTGTAGAGACGAGGTCTCACTATGTTGTTGGAGCTGGTCTTGAACTCCTGGCCTCAAGTGATCCTCCCAACTTGGCCTCCCAAAGTGCTGGGATTACAGGCATGAGCCACCACACTTAGCCTAATTATTATTATTAGATTGCAAAGATGTTTTGATGAGCTGAATGGCAAGAAAACATATAAACGAAAACAAAGCATTGATTACTTCTAGGTCAGTTAGTGGTGCTCATGTAGCAGTGCTGCCTCAACCTCCCAAATTCTCTTCCTCTGTTCAAGACCTACTTCCAGACACTACCCTGCAAAGGAGTTAATGTTTGGTTCTTTTTCTGGGTTCCTAGGATCAAACCCAAAGAGAGGATGCCTACAACAAACCTGCCTGCATCAGAAATTGCTGCAGGTGTTTCATTCTTACTCTTTTTCCATTGGATTCACTTCCATTAAAACCACAAAGCATCTGGCAGGCACTCGGTGTGTGCTAAGCCCAGTGCAGGACACTGGACAGAAAAAGATGGACAGGACCAGGTTCTGTCCACAACATGCTCAGCATGTAGTTAGGGAGAGAGACAAAGAGACAATCCTAAGACAAGGTGATTGGTACAGTTAGGTGATTAAAAGGAAGAGCAGAGAAAAGGTAGACTCTGGTTTTGTATGAGGGAATCAGGGAAGGCTTCCCAGAAGACACAAAAGATGTGACTCAGGCCAGGCGCAGTGGCTCAGGCCTGTAATCCTAGCACTTTGGGAAGCTGAAGCAGGCAGATTGCTTGAGCCCAGGAGTTCAAGACCAGCCTGGGCAACATGGCAAATACTCCGTCTCTACAAAAAATACAAAAATTAGCCGGATGTGGTGGTGCATACCTGTGGTCCCAGCTACTCAGGAGGCTGAGGTGGGAGGATTGCTTGAGCCTGCAAGGCAAAGGTTGCAGTGAGCTGAGATCATGCCACTGCACTCCAGCCTGGGTGACAGAGCCAGATCTTGTTTCACAAAAAATAAATAAATAAATTAATTAATTAATTAAAAAAAAAAAAAAAAAAAAAAAAAAAAAAAAAAAAAAAA
>NW_016803270.1:1041762-1102692 GCF_001698545.2 Rhinopithecus bieti | reverse complement strand
AAGCCCCCCTCAAAAAAAAAAAAAAAAAGAGAGAGGACAGCAGCATTGAAGGCACCAAAGAGGTATTAGCATGTGTCACATTCTGGACACTAAGGCAGTTTGATGTGGATAGATTTTTATATCTACGGAAGATGAGGGGAAAGATGAGACGACAGAGGCAGGCAGGGCCCAGATGGAGCCAGTCCTTCCATGATGGACTGAGAAGTCTACATGTATCTGTAGATGATAGGGCCATTAAATGATGGTGAGCAGAGAAGCAACACCGACAACTCTGCCTTGAGGAAAGTACATCCCTGGTGCCATTGTAGTATCTGAATGGGAATGAGGCAAAACCAGGGGGTGGAATGGATATATAGTTACTATGATACTCCAGGTGAGACAGCAAAGCTTGAAGGTGACAGATCACCAAGAGTCCTTCTGATGCCTCAAATACAACAGGCAGACATGAACGAGTGGCCTGATGCCAGAGCCTGCTTTCCTTCTTCATGGGATGGTGCTGTGGTCCTCAGAACTGACAGGTGAGGTGGGCAGGTAAGGAACACCTGGCAACATGGAAAGAGAATGATCTTATCTGGGCTGCAAATGACCCTTAAGAAAACCATGGAATCGGGTCTGCATTCATGGCACCTGCCACATAGTTCCACTGTTGTCAGCCCTGGTGTGACCGGAGGCCTCCGCAGTCCTCCCCTAGAGATGGACACTTTTGTGGCTCAGGCACCTGGCTCCACATCCTGCAACAGCACCAGCCAGGGCAAAAGCCCCCAGGGCCACCTTCACAAAGGCAATATTTTGAGCACTGGCCAATTTAAATATATAATTCAACTAAAAAAGTGACAACAAAATGTAGTAAAATTTTCTTTCAATGTGATTTTCCCAAGGTTTAGAACATCCTTACTTATCAACCCTACCACCTAAGTCAGGAAGTAAAACAACATAAACATCGTTGTTTTCCTGACTGCTTAAATAATGAGCAGTGGGATTTTCCCCCATCAGAATATTCTGCCTCTCCTATTCAACACTCAGAGCTTTAGTTCACTGATGTGACATAAATTAAGGCAGGTTTCATCAGTCAGTAAGTTCACAAATATTTATGGCATGCCTCCTGAGTCAAGATGCTTTCAGTGGCAGAAAATGAAGACCCAATTAAAAGTGGCTCAAACAATTATGGAAATGTATTATCTCACATAAGAAGTTTGCAGATGGAGTGGTTCCAAAATCGGTTCAGCAGCAGTTGCTCAGTGATGTTGTCAAGGCCCCAGAGTCTCACTCGCTCCTACTCTGCCATCATTGTGGTGTTAACTTGTGCTTTTGAGCTGGCTCTCCTCATGATGCCAAGGTGGCTGCCACAGATACAGCTATCACATTGCTCTTTTCTAGGAGCAAAGACAAGTAAGTGTTACAAAAGCACAGAATATGCCCGCTCTTAAACTAATCACTGGCAACAAGAATGGAAAAACTCAGGATTAATTTAGATGGATTTCAATACACACGCTGGGCACGGGGGGGCCCAGCTATGTGAAGTACGTGGTTAAAAGATGCCAGACAAAATCAGGGTTGTGCTGGCAAAGAAACAAGAGCAGCGGCTGATAGGCAACCAATATTGTCTACCAGCCACTATTCTGAGAACCAAGGACATGTCAGAACACAAGCCCCACAAGGTTCTCCTTTCAAGGAGCTTACCTTCTAGGACAGGCATGGGAATGTGCGTGGATAATGTAGGAGAGCAGAACTTGTAAGGCAATTGGACTGGAAAAGCAAAGCAACATGACCTACACATCTTTCTGTGGGTGGGTTTTAGTATCACCAGGTGTATATTTAAGTACATTAAGTGGGAGTAGAATTGACTTGGCAATTGTGGGAGGTTAACACTTTAGATGTGGGAATGAAATAGAAAGGATGTGAACCAATCAATTCCTATGGAATTTCTGAATTTTTACTGCATGCAAAGCGTTGTGCAGGACTTGGAAAAGCTATCAAATAGAGGCCTTGGCCCTGGGAGCAGCAGTATAGCTGGGTGATGATGCATGTGTGATAGACATGAAGTACAATGGGCCTTCAGAAGAGGATGAGAGGAGAGGTGACTAGGTTGTCCTGGAATGAATCTTGCCGACTTTATATTTTGAAAATAATTTAAAAGGAAAGAATATAAAGGTAGTATTTTTTAATTTTTTAAAATTGTTTAAATCTGAGGAGTAGCTAAGAAAGAAGACAACAAAATTACAACTGGAGGAACTAAGAATAAAAGAGCAACATTAAAATAATCCCAAGCTCCCCAAATAAATATGCCTTAGAAAATAATAATGGTAATAATCCCAACGCATTTATAGTCAATCGATTTTTTTTTTTTTCCACGAGACGGAGTTTCACTCTTGTTGCCCGAACTGGAGTGAGCGCAATGGTGCGATCTCAGCTCACCGCAACTTCTGCCTCCTGATTCAAGCGATTCTCCTGCCTCAGTTTCCCCGAGTAGCTGGGATTACAGGTGCATACCACCATGCCTGGCTGATTTTTTTGTACTTTTAGTAGAGACTGGGTTTCACCACGTTAGCCAGGCTGGTCTCAAACTCCTGACCTCAAGTGATCTACCCGCCTCGGCCTCCCAAAGTGCTGGGATTACAGGCACAGCCACCATGCCTGGCCAGTCAATTGATTTTTTGACAAAGATTCCAAGAACACACAAACAGAAGAATGAAATTTGACCCTCAACTTACACCATATGCAGAAATCAACTCACAATAGATTAAACACTTAAATGTAAGACCTGAAACTGTCAAACTCCTTGATGAAAACATCTAGTTCTATGACACTAACCTGAAAAATGATGTTTTAAATGTGGTATCAAAAGCAGAGGCTACAAAAGCAAAAAGAGACAAATGGGTTACAAGAAACTAAAAGCTTCTGCACAGGAAAGAAAACAATCAACAGGGTAAAAAGACAGCTTATGGGATGGAAAAATATATTTGCAAATCATACGTCTGACAATGGGTTAATATCCAAAATATTAAATGTATAAGCAACTTAATAGCAAGACAACAACCCAATTGAAAAATGGGCAAAGAACCTAAATAGACATTTCTCAAAAGAAGACATGCAGGTGGCCAATAGGTATATGAAAAAATGTTCAACATCACTAATCATCAGGCAAATGCAAAATAAAACCACAATGAGATATCACTCACGCTTGTTAGAATGGCTATTATCAAAAGACAAAAGATAAGGGTTGGTCAGGATGTGCAGAAGAGGGAACACTTGTGTGCCATTGGTGGAAAGGTAAACGATTGTAGACATTTTGGAAAAACAGCTTAGAGAATACTCAAAAAATTAAAAATAGAACTACTATATGAAATCAGCCTAAGTGTCCATCAACAGATAAATGAATAAGGAAAATGTGAGATAGATGAAAGATAGAATAGCTAGATAATAAATAGATAGATAGATAGACAGATAGATACATACATATAATGGAATACTATTCAGCCTTTAAAAGGAAGAAAATTCTGTCATTTACAATAACATACATGAACCTTGAGAACACTGTGCTAAGTGAAGTAAGACAGGCACAGAAAGACAACAGTGCTTTGATTTTACTTATATGTGGAATTCAAAATAGTCAAGTCCCATAGGAACAGAGGATAAAAGGGTGGTTACCAGAGGCTAGGGAGTTGGGGGTAAAGAGATGTTGGTCAAAAGAAACAAAATTTCTGTTAGTGGGAATAAGCCAAGAGATCTATTGTATATCACCGTGACTATAATTAATAGCAATATATTGTATACTCGGAAATTGCAAAGAGAGTAAATTTTAAGTGTTCCCACTACAATGAAAACACAAGTATGTGAGGTAATGCATATGCTGAATACCTTGATTTAGCCTTTCCACAAGGTATGCATATATTATATCAAAACATCATGTCATACACCATAAATATATACAATTTCTATCTAAAAACTAAATAAAATAGTCCCAATGCATATTATTAATGAATGCAGCTAGGAAAATTAACTGTATAAAAATGTTTTGTGGGCCATATGCAGTGGCTCACGCCTGTAATGTCCGCATTTTGGGAGGCCGAGTCAGGTGGATCACCTGAGGTCAGGAGTTTGAGACCAACCGGGCCAACATGGTGAAAACCTGCCTCTACTAAAAATACAAAAATTAGCCGGGCGTGGTGGTGCACTCCTGTAGTCCCAGCTACTTGGGAGGCTAAGGTAAGAGAATCGCTTGAATCTGTGAGGTGGAGGTTGCAGTGAGCTGAGATCATGCCGTTGCACTCCAGCCTGAAAATGTTTTATGTATATCAAGCAACATTCATTTGAGAGGTAACTACTGGATAAGCAATACTGATGTAATACTATTAATAATAGCTTACATTGCATACCACTTACCATGTAGCAGGGGCTATTCTAAGGACTTTACATATTAGCCCATATAATCATTACTTCAATCCCAAGAATGGGGGTGCTTTTATCCTTATTTAATGGTGAGGAAAATTCAGGATTAGAAAGATTAAGTAATTAGCTCAAGGTCACACAAGTAACCCAGGCAGTTGGGCTCTGAGGTCTCCAGTTTTAACCACCATATTAGACAGAATGAAAACAAGGCACAAAACAGCATGATTATTAAAGGAGGTAGAAAGCTCACCCGGCGGTTTCCTTCTCAAGATGGAGAGAGGTCGAAGTGAATTTGGAATACGATTCTTGTATCTCTGGCCATCTATGTAAAAGCTGTTTTGGAAATGAGGTGCTCACAGAGGTGCTCCACTGCTGTCAGGGACTCGGGGAGGAAAATCCCTCTGAGTTATCCCACAGATTTAGCTAGACTAAGAAGAGAAACAGCCCACTCAAGGCAGTCGCCACTGGGAGTTTCTGAATAAGGGTAAAAAGAACACCCACTTCTTAATAGAACATCAAGCCTGAAAGGATGTTACCTCCAACTCCCTCCTACAGAGAATCACAGAATGAAAAGCTAAATGATAACAGGGCCCTGCAGTGTAGACAGCTTCAAGAGCAACGTAACTCAGACAGCGGGATGGGGCGGAGGCTGCGCAGTGGCTGACAACAGAGGCTCATCCACCCCTCTCGTTGGGCTCACTCTCTGCTGGGTTGCCACAGGCCTATTTCTTTGGCAACACTGTTGCCTATTTCCTGCTGTGATCATCTTGTCCTACATATCATGAAATGACTCCACTGAGCTCTTTCATAGAGGCTCTGCAGATATTCTGTGAATGGGAATTGGGACACATTGGCCATCACACAGATGCTAAAAACACAAAAAAGAATGGATGCTTTCTCCAGCTGCACATAGGTCCTTTATCCTAATCCACTTATAGATACCCTTGCATAGTGAAAAGAATCCTGGATTAGGCTTCAGTAGGCCTGGTGCACAAACTCTCAAGGTGATTTCAGACCAATTACATAAATTACATAGCCTTTTTATGCCTCAGTTTCATCAGCTGTAAAATGGCAGTAAAATGCCCTAACTCCTGCAAAGGGCCATAAAGGTATTATGAGAACCAAATGAAATAACATGCATGAAAGCCATTTGGAAGGGACAGATGACTGTACAAGGGCAAGGGGTTATTATTTCTCTACACCTGTTACTACAGTGCCGCTGTAAGAAAACCCACATGCCTGCACAGGGGCCCAGCTTTGCAAACTAAGGATTGGAACAGTGAATTAGTCAGCTCTGGTTGCCACATGAGGTACCACAGATCTCACAGACTGGGTGGCTGAAAGAACAGGAATTTAATTTCTCACAGTTCTGAGGCTCGAAGTACAAGGTCAAGGTGCTATTAAGATTGGTTTCTGGTGAGGCCTCTCATCCTGGTTGGCAAATAGCCACCTTCTCACGGTGTCCTCACATGGCCTTTCCTCTGTGCTCATGCATCCCTCGTGTCTCTGCCTCTTTTTTACTTTTTTTTTGAGACAAGATCCCACTCTGTCACCCAGGCTGAAGTTCAGTGCAGGCTCAGTCACAGCTCACTGCAGCCTCGACCACCTGGACTCAAGCAATCCTCCTGCCTCAGCCTCCTGAGTAGCTGGGACTGCAGTTGCATGCCACCACGCCCTGCTAATTATTTTTTATTTTTTGTAGAAATGGGATCTCACTATGCTGCCCAGGCTGATGTCGAACTCCTGGGCTCAGGTGATTCTCCTATCTTGCCCTCCCAAAGTGCTGGGATTGGAAATGTGAGCTACCAGACCCAGCCTCTGCCTCTTCTTATAAGAACAGCAGTCCCATGGAATTAGAGCCCCCTCCACATAACCCCATTTAACTTTAATTACCTTTTTAAAGGCTCTGTCTCTAAATACAGTCACATTGGGTGTCAGGGCTTCAGCAGATGAAGTTTAGGGGGACACAACTTGGTCCCTACATGACAAACACCCAGAGGGACGAGCCGTTCTGCTGCATCTTCTTTGCACAATCAGATGGTCTCTGCCCTATAGGGTCTTCTGTTGTCTATAACAAAGTGTCCTAGCCGAGTGCCAGGCTGAGATTTTGTTTTTAATTTTACTTTTTATTTTTATTTGTCTTAGAGACAGGGTCTCAATCTTGTCCCAGATTGGAGTACAATGGCACCCTCATAGCTCACTGCAGCCTCAAATTCCTGGGCTCAAGAAATCCTCCCAGTCAGCCTCCCACGTAGCTGGGACTACTAATGTGCGCCATCAAGGCCTGGCTAAATTTTTTATTTTTCATAGAGACAGAGTCTCACTGTGTTGCCCAAGATAATCCTGAACTCCTGGGCTCAAGCAATCCTCCTGCCTCAGCCTCCCAAAGTGCTGGGATTACAGGCATGAGCCACCATGCTGGGCTGGGATTCTATTTTGACTGTTTCTGGAACTATAGAACTGACTGTCACTTCAGGTATCCATTTACATAAATCAACATGCAGGAGGGTGCTGTGCTTTAAAAAAATTTTTTTTTAAATTTCTGTAGGTTTTGGGGGAACAGGTGGTATTTGGTTACATGAGTAGGTTCTTTAGTGGTGATCTGTGAGATTTTGGTGCACCCATCACCCAAGCAGTATACACTCAACCCAATTTGTAGTCTTTTATCCCTCATCCCTTTCCCACCATTTCCACCTGAGTCCTCAAAGTCCACTGAGGCCTTTGCGTCCTCATAGCTTAACTCCCACTTATGAGTGAGAACATACAATGTTTGGTTTTCCATTCCTGAGTTACTTCACATAGAATAATAGTTTCCAATTCCATTCAGGTTGCTGCAAATACTATTAATTCATTCCTTTTTATGACTGAATAGTATTCCATCATATATATATGTGTATATGTGTGTGTATATATATATATGTATATATGTGTGTGTATATATACACACACTGTCATATACTGTATCATATATCATATGATATATGATATATATATATGGAGAGAGAGAGAGATGGAAAGAGAGGGCTTTTCTGGTTATCGTTGTTTCTTATTTGATTTGTACAGAACTGAGAACATGGTAGGATGTTATCTGCCCCAGGATAAACTTCATGTTTGGCTTGGAGCCTTGTGCAGGGAATGGTTAAAGGAGCAAGCTACAGGTGGGCTTAGAGCCCGTTACTCCTGGTACTTCCTGGATCAGAAGTGTGGGCACCCTTAAAGATCAGCATCTCCAGCATGGGAAACTTTTAAGCATGAAGGCTTCTTCCAGTGGGTTCATGACCACAGGATACAAACAAAGAAGAGATGAACAGAGTAGGTATAGAGAAGTAACTGTTTGGATAGGTGAATGCCCCAGATTTCAAGAGATAAATGGGAGAGGAGGAGGAGGGACAGAGATCGTCTTTACAATGGCATGAGCAAGAATACTTAAATATCAATATTTCTATGACTTGTCCCCACAAGCTGGTGAGGCATGGGGCATTCGGGTTGTTAAATGCTCATAATGTTAGATCTTAGGAAACAGACAGAAGAGGGGAAGGAAAAGAAGCAGAGAGGAGAAATTTCTGAAGGTGACTGGGGCTTATCTCCCCGGTCTAGGTAAAGATGAATCTTGCCCATATTGACAGACAGATTTGCGGTGGACTTTACTGGCCCCGTATATCCTGGGACCAGACACCTTAATCAACCGGCACTAGGGAATCTGCCAGTTCAAGGATTGTAGCCCAATAAAGGATCCAGGATTTCAGGGCTCTCATCTCCCCTTAAACAAGGTCAACAGAGTCAGAACGCCTGTTCTGATCTTGGCCTTTTAAATCTGACCAGAGAAGTATATACTTTCTCTACCTGCTATACCAAGGGTGTACAGCACAAGCTGCCATGCCTATGGCCCAAATAGACACCACAGTGTAGAGATACCCTTGAACTTTGCTAATGCCTTAATGAGGGTAATGGTTTCCTTGGTTAACTCACCTGTTCATGCAAACACCACCTGAACAAAGCCCATAGGCTCAGCGCAGAGGCTGAGTGGCAATAGCTGAGTAATCTAGGTGTCTGCGACGGAGCCTCAGGAACACAACTGTCATAGGCTCAGCATCTCCCTGGGCATGGCTCTGTCACCAAAGGAGACAGCCGGAATGTGCAATGACTTAATTAGAATCCCGCACTCCAGCCAACAGGGGCAGGTGGGCGACACGTTTGGAAACTGGCCTCGGGAAATGCCAAGGAGAATAGCATCCATCTCCAGTCAGCTAGAAGATCTCAGGCAGGCAGGGAGGCTGGACCCTGAAGGAAGCTCATAATTTCAGAAGAAAAGAATCTTCATTAAGATCTCATGCTCACAATCTCTGAATGAGCTGAGTTTTATTTCAAGAACACATTTTCCCCCAGCCCTGAAATAAGTGTGAACCGAACTGTGAAAAACAGACCTTGACCATATTGTTGTCACTACCAATTCACAGCAACAGTCTTCAGTTGTGAATTATCACCCTCTATTTCTCTTTTGCATTGAAGGGTTTGGAGATTACAAAAAAAAAAAAAAAAAAAAAAAAAATTTTTCCCCCAAGATGACTCAAAAAATTTCCATTTAAAAAATCTTGATCATTCTCATCGCCGCCTGCGGATCTGCGGTGTGTCACATTCTCCCATCAGCAGTGCTCACTGGTACATGTCTAATGAGAGGAGGCCCTCCCCTGGGCTTCTGGAGAGGTCTCTACAACATAGCCGTGCCCTACATAATGAGAGAGAACTACCTGGGGAATTCCAGTCCTTAGCAAACCTCAAGTACAAACCAAGCTTGTTCTTTTCCATCATGTTCTAAGTCAATCTGAATGCATTACAAACCACAGAGTTGCAAATTGTATTTGATTATTTATAACCATAAAATAAATGGAATAATGTAGGTCTTGTGAATTTTTTTCAATGACGGATAAGGCAAGGAACAGAAAATTCCCCAGTGGGGCTAAATGATTAATGCATGATGAATTCATAACATCCTTGCATTTGACAATCTTTCTTGAAGGAGTTGAAACCAGTTTCCAAGGTACAATACGTACAGTTTTCCAAAACTTTTAAGTTTTTCTAGCCCTGAGCTCTCACATAAACCACAGTAGTTAGAGAAAGATATACATTTTGAAGAAGAAGACATATTTCTTTACTCTGCACAACTCATCTTCTCATAGCAAAGGTCACAAAATAGCATCCTCTCACCTGCTTCTAATTTGGTATAAAGGCAAAAAAAATAATATGCCTGGGTATTTACTTCGAAAATCATGCTATAAGAATATTTTGAGATGAAAGCGAGTCTTATGAGTTACTATCTGTCATTGGCTTCCCATGATTAAAGGTAGGGTACCTATGCAACTGGACAGACCACATCAAAGACTTCATTAGGCCTGCAGGTACAGTGTCATGTGGTGCTCTGAAGTTAATATACTTTCATTTGATTAAAGTCCAGACTCCTGCCAAAATAGCAATATGGAGACGGCAATGCTGTTCTCTGTTCCCTCCCCTTGGATAGCTCTCTTTTTTGTGAAGCTTCTGATAACTGGACAACAAACTCTTTGTGGTGGTGGTGGTGGTGTCATTGTTATGGCCAGCTTGTGTTAACTATATGCTCCCCACTGTGCCCAAACTTTCATACATTTTATCTCATTTACTCATCACATTGAGACTGTGAGATGGATTTTAATGAGAAAAAAGTAGGTGCATGTACCACTGAAAGGAAGGGACACAGCCAGGGGGTGGAGCATGGACTGTGGAGCCCAGGCTAGAAAGAAAGGCTAGGCTGCCTTTTTTTTCTTTTTTCTTTTCTTTTTTTTTTTTTTTTTAGACGGAGTCTTGCTCTTGTTGCCCAGCCTAGAGTGCGATGGCACAATCTCAGCTCACTGCAACCTCTGCCTCCCAGGTTCAGGAGATTATCCTGCCTCAGCCTCCTGAGTAGCTGGGATTACAGGCGCCCACCACCACACTTGGCTAATTTTTGTTATTTTAGTAGAGACGGGATTTCACCATGTTGCCAGGCTGGTCTTGAACTCCTGACCTCAGGTGATCCGCCTGCCTCAGTCTCCCAAAGTGCTGGGATTACTGGCATAAGCCACTGCGCCCAGCCTAAACTGTCTTTCTGTGCCAACTTCCTACTGTCCACTTCAGCAAGCGGGGAAGAAACCCAGATCAGATTTGCCAGTAAGGTCATTCAAGTCCATGGCCTCAAAGGCCCTCTCTTCAGCACAGAGATATGCAAAATATATGTTGATCTGAGAAATGGTAGTTGCTATAATTTAGAGCGAAATCTAAGGAGAAAAAAAATAGCTGGCTTGTTTCTTTCTGTTCCTAAACCTCAACATCCTGACAAAGCAGTCTAAAGGAGTTCAAGCCCTGCCCTACCCTGCTAAAGCATTCATAATCTTATCCTATTCCCCTAAGGGTTACGACAACCTAGATCTTACATTCTAGCAGAGGGGAAGGGGGAAACAGTACATACGAGAAGCCTCCTCCCCTACAGTGCAAGAACCCTTTTCAAGAACACCTGCACTTCCATGGGCGGACATGGAAGCTGTAAGTAATTGCCTATAAAGCAAACATTAAGGCTGTGAGCCCTGCCAACACTTCCCTCTCACATGTGCATATGGGTTACACATAGGATGCACAAAGCTATTCCATCGAGAGAAATCTGTTCCATCAGCCATACGCGCAGAGCCCTGCACATCTTCTCCCCTGAGCAGGGTAAATGACAGTAGTGACCCTCACCTCCAGACGAGAATGTGTTAGAAATCTAGGACCTCTATTATACCTAGAATTAGGAACAGAATACCCAATGGGCCTACACGAGCAGCTGTGCATTCTGAACTCAGACAGCAAATTGACATGAAGTTGCCGCTGAAACAAGTACTTTTGCCACAGTACTGTGAGTACAATACCCTTTCTAAGTAGCAGCAAAACTCTGTGGTTTCACAATCAGATCAGCACCATTCGTACCCCATCTGTATGCTCCTGTTTTATGGCATTCTCTGACATTATCCAAAGTAAACTGTCCACATTTTAATGTATTTTCATATGCTTTATTTTCCAGAGTTGGGACAAGAAGAAGTAACTTTTGCCTAATCCAAAATTCAGTTGGCAGGTATCCAAACACCCAAGTACTTTCCTCTGGCGACATTTTGTGTGGTAGGAAGACAGAAAGGTATACAAAAAGCAGCCAGGAGGCTGCAGGGATGCTGATGTCTCTGAAATTTAGACTTTTTTTCTCCTTTATTGCTAACTTTCAGAAGTAATTAGGGCACTCATTTCTAAGCTAATGCCTTCTAATGGTCACTTAATTCTGGACAAACTGCAGAGTAGAATGCTTTTGAAACTAGAATTAATTGTTTAAAAGACATTATTGGGATTAGTCTGGTAAATGTAGAAAGAAAAAAAGACCTTTTACTGAGACATTAAAAATAATGAAGTTCCCTCCAGTCCCAAACCTAATACATTTTGTGGGTTTCTTTTTTTCTTTTCTGTTTTTACTTTTTTCTTCCTGGAAGTAATGGGCCAGGGAATGAAGCAATACCAGAGACCTCTCCACCTGCTTATGGGCGTTCAGTGATGTTTCCTACCATCATGTCAGATCAGTCCTACTAAGAAAGAGAAGACACATAGCTAAGAGTGGCATGCTGCAATTATTTTCTCTTTTATTTCAAAACATCCATCTAATCACTGCTGTGCTGAGAGTTCTTGAGAAATGTGTACAATGTACAAAGGGCAGGAAATGACAGTCCCCTGAGGCTCACAGTCTGTTGAAGGACAAAGGCATATAAAGAGCAAGGAACTCCAAGGCATATGTTAGAATAGAAGCATGGCTAAGATTCTATAAGAGTCAATAAAGTGAGGGAATTTTGAATGGAAAAAAAAACTACGAAGGCTTAAAATCTTTAAGTGCATTTAGGCCCCCAGTAGTTCAGTAAAGAAAGGAAGGGACTATGCCAGGCACAGGGACAGCGAGAGCAACACCACAAACCTAGAAAAGTCAGCATGGAGCACAGGGTGTGGAATGAGAGAGGGGCAGCATCACGGAATACAAGATTAGACTGTGGCCGTGCCAAAGAAAGTTTCAAATGCTACATAAAGAGTTGGGACATGGGACATGGGACATGCAACATTGGTATATAGACAATGGTGAATGGTTTTGAGTAGGAAACTACCATGAATTGATGAGTTGAAGTTCGTGTGTTGAGTTTCTTTCTTTGCCCTGGGAGTGATAAAGCAGGTATAATTGAAGCGTGATGAGGAAAAGGGAGGAAGAACCACTGGGAGAAAAAGACAGAAAGGCAGAGCTAGGATCACCACTCACACACGTTTCTGCTTTGCCATCTTGGTTGGAGCAAGCCTGTTCATTCTCCTTTATCTCTTTTCTTGTGTCCTCTTTACTGTTAAGTGTTGACTTTCTCGTCTCTTTAACATCATTGCAATATTTAAACATCACTTCAAAATTGAGTCACCAGACCTGACTTCCAATGTGAGCTTTCATCCCAAACTTCTGCATGCCTGCTTGACATGTGAAGAGGGATATTCTGTTGATCCTCAAACTCGACAGCCAAATTGAATTGATCTTCAACTAGATCCCTGATTTTCTTCCATCTTCTCATCATTTAACACCACTTCAATCCCCCAAATCACCCAGAGTACAATTACAAAGTTATTTTAGACTGTGCCTTCTTTCAACTCATCAACATACAACATGTTGTCTAATCCTATTACAAAACCTCTTTTATTATCTATACATCTTCTGGCTCAATTCATCTCCTCTAGCATAGATTGATTTCAAGTCTACCTGCTTTATTTACCCCCTAGACTCTCAGAATAGTTTCTTACTTGGTTTCCTTCTCTCCAGTCTCTTCCCTCACTAATCTCTCTCTCGCTACACAGCCTGAAACACAGATCAGATGGTGTAAGGCTCTTCCTCACAAGCTTCGGATGTCTTCCCACAATGAAGTCAACCACCTGAGTGAGTAGCATCCAAGTCTTGAATGATTGGCCAAAGCCTCCAACCAATCTCTCCATGCTTTCTGTACCCCCATTCCCCAAACACATTGTTCAACTCAATGTCTTGCCTACACCTATGTCTTTCTCTCCAAGTCTGCCTATTGAAATTCTATGTGTTTTTCAAGCCCTAGCTCAGATATTGCCTCTTCCACAAAGCCTTTCTCTCTTCCCCGGTCCCAGATCAATCAATCACTACTTTCTCTTTGCATATACACAATTATCCAATAGTATTATTTCTGTCTGCTATTTACCATTTTATACGTGTTTTCTCTCCTCAATTATAAATTCTTTGAGTGCGGGAGACATGTCACATTCATCAATATATTCCGTGCTAACTGGCATAGCATTTTGCAAGTAATAGGCTCAAAAGAATAAATGCCAATTTGTTTATTTTTAAATTTGTTCCCAGGCCTTAAAATTTCTAGGATTGTAGGTTTCCTGATGGAGATTCAGATCACCTATCAAAAGGGAAAGTGTTTGCTAAGTAATTTAAGCCTTAAATTTCCAATAGTTAATCAAATATATATGAGGTCCTAACTATTCATTTCATTAATAGTTTATTTAGTTACTCACTAAAAATATTCACTAAACATTTACTTTGCTCCTAGTACTGTTCTAGATGCTACAGATCAGGTGATGAATAAGACTAGTATGGTTCAACTTCCTCTAGTTTGCATTCTAATGAGAAAATTGATTTTTTTAAGTAATACATTACAACAAGTTTATATAGAAATACAAGGTGGAGGCTGGGCATGGTGGCTCATGCCTGTAATCCCAGCACTTTGGGAAGCCGAGGCAGGTGGATCACCTGAGGTCAGGAGTTCGAGACCAGCCTGGCCAACATGGTGAAAACGCATCTCTACTAAAAATACAAAACTTTGCTGAGCATGGTGGTACACACCTGTAATCCTAGCTACTTGGGAGGCTGAGGCACGAGAATCACCTAAACCCAGGAGGCAGAGGTTGCAGTAAGCTGAGATCACACCATCTTACTCCACCCTGGGTGACAAGAGCCAAACTCCATCTCAAAAAAAAAAAAAAAAAAAAAAAAAAAAAAAAAAAAAAAAAAAAAAAAAGGTGGACAAGGAAGATATATCAGAGTAATAGGACAGAGAGTTACTTGGGTGGCCAGGGAAAGGCTCTATAAGGAGATGACATTTCAACTGATTCATAGGCTATTCCATCATTCTGTAAAGCCAGGTGCTTTTGGGTAATGCGGATATTGCGTGATAGAACTAGTGACTCCCTAGTGATGGGCAACATAGGTCACATGGTCACCTGCTGTTTGTGATCAAGCATTCAATCTGTACCAGATCCCAGGGATATCAGTCTTCTCCTCTTCCTCCTCCTCTTCTTCTTTCTCTTCCTCATCCCCTTCTTCTTCTTTGTCTCTAAGTGAGTTCCTGGGTCACAAGCAGTGGTGTACGGTAGGCTATGATGATGCGTCCCGTCCCTCTTCAAGATGGAAAGCCTGCCACCAGATTATTACTGTCTGCTCACATCCGCCCCAGGGATATAATGCCATATCACAATTTCAAGACTGCTCACTGCTGCTGATTAGGCTCTTGAGATGGCAGCATCCAGATAAACTTTACTGACTAAAAGTCCAAGTTGTTGAAGCTTTCCTCAGTCTCCATCTTTACCGTCATGCTTCCTTTGGTCAAGAGCTCATGAAGGACCCTGAAATATTTGGACAATGAGGTTAACTAATAACAACAATGATACTCTTCTCAACAACCTAACAACTGAGGCATATTTCTGTCATTTCCATGAGCATTTTGGTGAGCATTCATATCAGGAGCAAATATCTCACTCTGGACCCGTTCCAGTAAATCCATCTACACATTTCCCTTCAAATTTCATTGTCAACAGTCCTCTAATATTTTTCCTTCCACATCTCCAACTATAGAGCCACACCACGAACCACTGCACATGCCCTGAAATAGATTCTTATCTCAGGCTCTCTCTTCTTCCTGGCAGTGCAGTTACGAGATCTTCTACCCAAAGTTATTTGTACTGGAAAGATATTCTTTTTCCACTCCCCTCAGGACCACCTGTGATAAATGCAGCTGTAATAACACAGCAGTCCATTTCCAGGGGGATCAGCACACTCATACTAAGCAGAGCATCTGTAAACCAGGCTTTAAAATTGTTCCTCTGTAGCCATCTTTTCACAGGGACCTCCAGTGAGGTATTAAGGCAGATTAAAGAGGGGGTTGCAGTGAGACAGGAATAGCCATACTGCGAATGTGAGCTGTGTGCTTGTGGAACTGACTTGTGCTTTCACAACCTGCTTGGTCTCTGTCTCATAAACCATATTTTTATATGATGAAGACACGCTGGGCATATCAGATTTTATGGCAATGGCAATCCGACAATCCTTATTCATGTTGGGCAACATGAGTCACACGGTCTCCTACTGTTTGTGATCAGGCATTCAATCTATACCAGATCCCAGCATTCAAAAAACAAAACAAAACAAAACAAAACAACAACAACAACAAAAACAACTGTTTCTTAAAAGGAGCATGAGTCCTTCAGGCCATTATTAAGTAAAATAAGGATAAATATTTGTTAAAGAAGGTAAGATTTCCCTCCAAAATTCTCGTGATTTCCCTTTTGATGGTACCAGAATTTCATGCAGTATTCCCATTTTCCAAGACACTTAAAGCACCAGAATTCTGCTCAGCCAGAGGACTAAGTAATAAAATGGCTTGTGACCCAGATTCCATTGGCCAACCTCCTGCTCTAGTCCCTGCTCAAGCCTTTCAGTTCACCTTGTAAGTGGGTTAGACTGGAACACACAAATGTTTCATGTACAGTAGACCCGCACTTATTCATGGTTTTGCTTTCTGTGGTTTCAGTTACCCACAGTCAACTATGGTCAGAAAATATTAAATGAAAAATTCCAGAAATAAGTAATTCGTGAGTTGTAGATTGTGTGCCATTCTAAGAAGCATGATGACATCTTGGGCTGTCCTGCTCCACCCAACCCAGGACACGAATCCTCCCTTCTCTCAGCATCTCCATGCTGTCTACACTACCCACCCGTGAGTCACTTAGAAGCCGTCTCGATTATCATATCAATTGTCATGGTATCGCAGTGCTGTGTTCAAGTAATCCTTATTTTACTTCATAATGGCCCAAAGCACAATGCTGGAAATTCAGATATGCCAAAGAGAAGCTATAAAGTGCTTCCCTTAAGTGAAAAAATGAAAGTTCTTGACTTGAGGAGGAAAGAAAGAAAATCGCACGCTGAGGTTGCTAAGATCTATAGTAAGAACAAGTCTTCTAGCTGTGGAATTGTGAAAGAAGGAAATAGAAATTTGTACTAGTTTTGCTGTCACACCTCGAACTGCAAAAGTTACAGTCACAGTGCATAAAAAGTGCTTAGTTAAGATGGAAAAGGTGTAAAATTTGTGGGTGGAAGACATGAACAGAAAGGCGTTCCACCTGATGGCAATCTGGTTCGGTACTATCCAGGGCTTCAGGGATCCACTGAGGGTCTTGGAATATATTTTTTATGGACAAGGGGAGACTGCTAAAATACCTCCAAAATCTGGAGAGACCACCTCTTAGTGGTATGGAATGCAAAGGTATCCTGTTTTGTCAGGTGCAATCCCCATAATGTTACTAAGGTAGTTGTGCCCTATACTTTCATGGAATTTATGGTAGAGCCTCTGGCTTGTACGTGTCTTCTTGATGCATCTAGATCTGCTACTTTCACTGCAGCAAAACACTGCAAACTTACTGAACCAGCATGATGCTGTGTGGGGTGGAGAGAAGATCAATGTCACTGGCTCATATTGTGGCCCACAGTTAGAGGTAAAGTAATAACTTCTGACAAATCTGTAATCCTTTCCAGGTGAAAACAAATGAATTCTAGTGTTCTTTGTTTAATGAGACTAAGAAAAAGTATTTTTTTACTTCATACTGTATACCAGGTGCCAGGGATGCACTAATTTGCTTTAGTAAGGAAATCACATCTGAAACAGCAACTAAAATGAAAGTCACTATTTGATTAATCAAACAGTAATATATTACGCTCCAAGACCCATCAACAAGTCGCAGTGGAACATGAAACTAGAATGTTATAAAAATCACTATGCCTGTGCATTTTCAAGTCTCTAATTATGCAAGGTCGCTTTTGTAGTATTATTTTGGTAAAGTAAAGAGGTAAAGAGGGAAATATCCAGAGACATTCACTTGGTCTTGGTCTTGCCTTCACAGATCTGGGAGCTGGTGTGCATGGATTCTGTCCATTGTCAATGTTACCTATGTTTAGACTGGGGAAAACACAATGGGATAGGTCTAAGATTCCACTGGGTATAACAAGGCAGACTTGGGTCAAAACTCAATTTACACTCTCACCTGACTTACTGCTTTTTATCATCTTTTGATAGCTTCTTATTTTCCTTCAGCATCTCTAATTGTCAGAGTATGGAATCTATCAGGGTTTTGGTTGGTGTTCATCCCCCCCTTTTCTTTTCTTTTCTTTTTTTTTTTTTTGACACAGATCTCATTCTGTCGCCCAGGCTGGAGTGCAGGGGTGCAATCTTGGCTTACTGCAACCTCTGCCTCCTGGGCTCAAGCAATTCTCATGCCTCAGCCTCCTAAGTAGCTGGGACTATAGGCGCATGCCACCACACCTGGCTAATTTTTGTATTTTTAGTAGAGACAGGGTTTCACCATGTTGGCCAGCCTGGTCTCAAACTCCTGACCTCAGGTGATCTGCCCACCTCAGCCTCCCAAAGTGCTGGGATTACAGGCATGAGCCACCGTGCCTGGCTCCCTCTTCTCTTTTCTATGTATACTTTCTTGTTAGGTTATCTTACCCAATCCATGACTCTCAGTAACATATATATATACACACACACACACATATACAAAACATATATAAATGTATATATCTCACATATACACACATGTATGTGTGTATGTGTATATACCTACATACCTACATGCACATACACACCTGAACTTCTCCTTGAGGTCATATATTCTCCTAGCTACTAATTATCTCCATTTGGATGTTAATAAGCATCTTAAACTAATAAAAGAGAGCAGTTCATTTTTGTTCTCCACTCAGCAAACCTGTTCTTTCCCAAGCAAGACTTCTACCATCTGCCTAGTATCTCAGACTAGAAATCTTGATTTTATCCTTTATTCCACTCCTGTGTTCACATTTAATTCATCCATAAGTTCTATAAATTCTACTACAAAGTGTACCCCAAATTTGATTACATTCCACAATCACCACTCCTGTGACACTTGCCTATACCACCATCATCTCTTCTTTGACTAGCATCATAGGCTCATAAACAGTTTTCAGTTTTCACCAATTTTTGCATTATTCTACCCAGAATCAAAGGTAATTTTTCTAAACATAAATCAAATCATGTCACTCTTGTGCATAAAATTCTCAAATGGTTTTTACTTCAACCAGAATGAAATCCAAACTCTTTATTGTAGCCTATAAGATCCTCCTGGCTCCTGTATGATTCCGATATCAATTATTTCTGTTTCCACCATCTTCAATATACTGCAACCTACACTAGCCTCATCTTTCTCCCTGAAGGCTAAGACGCATTTGTTTCATCTCAGGGTCCTGTTTTCTTTGTTTGGAACTCTCTTCCATGACTGTCTTTTCTTCATAATTTGGGCCACTGGATTCAGGACTCAACAGCTGCCTTTAAGTCACTCTTCACTATGTTCCTTCTTTTGTCCGTTTTAGAGCATCTATTTGTCCTGAAAATAGTTTGTTTGTTTATTTATTAACTCTCTACCCTACTATAAGCTTCACAAGTACTCCATCTTGCTCACCAGTATATTTTCTGCATTTAGAACAACGCCTATCAGACAGTAGTTGGTCAATAAATATTCATCAGCTGAATTATTGACCCTCTACAATTCTTCCTTTTGCTTGGTGGACTGCAGTATTACCTGAAGCACCAGAAGTTAATGTTAGCTCAACCCAAGGTCTAATGACCAGTAGAATAGTTGGGTATTTCCATTGCTTCAGTGGATGGTTGCTCTAATTTAAAGTCTTGTATTTCCTTGAGGAAAGTGAGAAGGATGTTTTATTGTCCCTACTTGTGATTGTATTGCAGGGTCTTCAAGGATTCTGCCTTTTCCCTTTACTTAAAGGTTTCCAGAACAAGCACAATTCTGGGAATAGGATGAGGAGCTTTTACATCTCTCAATGTGGTTCAACAGGCCTCTTTCCATGAATCCTGAAGTTCTGTTTTCTTTTCTTTTTTTTTTTCTTTTTTTTTTTGAGGTGGAGTCTCACTCTGTTGCCCAGACTGGAGTGCAGTGGCCAGATCTTAGCTCACTGCAAGCTCCACCTCCCGGGTTTACGCCATTCTCCTGCCTCAGCCTCCCGAGTAGCTGGGACTACAGGCGCCCGCCACCATGCCCGGCTAATTTTTTGTATTTTTTAGTAGAGACGGGGTTTCACCGTGTTAGCCAGGACGGTCTCAATCTCCTGACCTCGTGATTCGCCCGTCTTGGCCTCCCAAAGTGCTGGGATTACAGGCTTGAGCCACCGCGCCCGGCCAAAGTTCTGTTTTCTACTTAACAGAAAGAGAATTTCTAATACAAAAGAGGACTTAAAGGAATCTCTGTCTTTCTCCTCTCCCACCTCAGTCTTAAGATCCATCCTCAATTAACGATGTTGCACATCCCAGGCAGGACCTATAGCCTATCATGCTCACCCTCCCCTCTTCGCCTCTGACCATTATCCATTGCTGGTTGGTCTCTTCCACTCTAGAATCCTTCTGCCACACTGAAATGAGGGATCATATTTTCACTTCAGGGCTTACAGAAGAGGGGCACTAGTATGTTTTTCAAAGATGATAGTACCATTTCAACAGCGTGTTGCTCAAGTCCTTAATGAATGAAGACCTTCTAGATACTCACAGAGGAGAAGAAAAGAATAAGACAAATTACAAGAATAAATTTACTCCAGCATTTCTAACTCTGAAGAATTGAACTCCCCACTTTTTATTTTACCAATGTATATCCCTCTCAACTTCATTTAACATAGTCCCCTGTGGAATCTAATTGAGAAAGCAATTAAGTCACCACCAATGCTTAAATTAAGCTCACTACAGAAAGCACAGTCTTACCTCTCACTAAGCTCATACAGTGGTGAGTGCTCACCCAAGTAGAAAGGGAGATTCAGATTCTAGGCAGGTACAAAATGACAAATATAAACTATGCAATTTTTGGATTTTATGTGAATTGCAATGAAAAGCTAATGGTATATTTTAAACAGCGGTGAGGGAGAAAATATATACTATGTGGAAGATGGATTATTGAGGGAAAAGGGTAAAAACAGGAAGCTAGTTGTGGGGGAAATGGCAGCTGTTGAGGTGAGAAAGGATGGTGGCTTGTCTAGGTGAGAAAGGATGGTGGCTTGGTCTAAGAAGATAGCCAATAAGGTAGTGGAAAGAGGTAAGACTATTAATGTATTTTGGTCATAGAGCTGCCTAGACTTGTTCCTTGAAGAGAGGTAGGTAATAAAGAGAGAAAGATCAAGAATGATGCCTCAATTTTTGGCATAGTGCCAGGAATCAAGGCGGCAAACACTTGTGCATTATGGGAAGTGAAAAGAGCATTCCAACTTTGCCTTGAAGCTTCCAATCACCTCGTATCATGTCTCTCAACAGACACATGTACACAGCTAACAAAGCATGGTCAATTCCAAGTAGTGACTGAGGTCATCACAGATACAAGAGAAGAGTTATGGCTACGATCTGTTAGAGTGGGAAAAGGCTTCACAGAAGAGCTGGAACCAGGAGCGGAAAGAGCAGGACTTCAACTAGGAAGGAAGGCGAGTATGTATCCAGCCTCAGGGAGGAGGCGACCTACACAGGGACAGTGCACTCAGCTGTGTACTGCACAACTCCACAGGGTGCCATTCCCATGAGCTGTGTGTGAGTTCAGGCCTGGAAAAAGCCAGGCACAGTGTTGGGATGGTAAATAAACCAGAGTCGTCAAATCAAAAACAGAGTTAAAGAAGATTGGCAGCATTAGAAAGATCAATAATTCCGGAATACAACCATTACAGCATTCATTTTTAGGCATATTTGAATGATCCTTACCCCACAGAATCCAACAAGCATGGGAAAGAGCAGGCGTTCTATGTTTCCCAACTGCCCTGTTAACTAATTATCAAATATTAGCTCATCCAAGCTCCAGTGGCAGAGGAGCCATAACATTTTTTATGAGAAGCTTTTCTTTCATCCGTTAAGGTGAGACAGATGAATCCTCTAGTTCTTGTTCCAAGAAAGCACTTTAACTGCTGAGACTAGACTTGGTTTCATCAATAAATGAGCTGTTAAAATTGATTTCTCCTCATTGACAGGCACTTCATTCACAAATATACTCTGCCACATGGAGACCATCTTAGCCCACAATCTGGATTGTTCCAAACGGAGCTCTTTCATTGCAAGCATGCCTTTCAGAACGCTTATTGGTGTTGTCACTGTGTAAAATCCTATTTTTCCACATATTCACAGTACCTCCAACTTGAATGTCAGTCAGGATTTCAGGGCTTTTTCATCTTCAGAAACAATACTTTTGTATATAGAAAGCATTTTATTCCTGCCACGCCCCCCCAGTGAGCTATTTGGAGAGGATAAATACTACTTAAGGAAAGCTGGCTTGCAATTGCCTTCTCTGAGTCTCACAGTAAAATTATTCCACGTGGTACATGGTCAAGGGAACATTTACTATATCACTGCCATTTTCAGAGAAATTAAAACAACAACAACAACAACAAAACTCAACCAGAATACTGTTGGTCATATTTTTGGAAATCAGGAAATTGTACAAAAACATTGCTTTAGAAAAATATGTTGTGTGGTGAATTATATCTTCCTTGTTTGACAGACAAGCTATAACAAAAAATTAACAAGCTAGCATGGGGCTGGGAGACCTCTAGAGTGGGAGATGCCTTGTGGACAGTGCTCCTATGTCTCCATTTTTTCCTATTTATTTTGTTTCATTCAGAGATTCAGAGAGGGAATATGTAACAATGCACAAATTCAGTGGCGAGCACATTTAAAAAGATATCTGGGATCAATGCATTTTGAAATAAATATATTTGTGAATAGTGTTCTGAAACTCCCTGACAAGAATGACTTAAATTACTCAGTCAAGATCGTTAAAGCTTTTCCATGAGGGCAGGACCCCAGACTCTGCAAACTCTCTCCTGCCATAGCAAACAGTTCGAGCTGATGGTTCCCCTGACAGTCAGAGGTGGTCACTCCCTTTGCTCTACTTCCACACGTAGAAAGCGTTCCCTATTTGTCTGTGGCAAGTTCCATATGTTTCTTGTGGCATCTGCTAGCATTTCCACTTAAAATAAAAAAGATTGTTTTAATTTCCAGCCATATCTGTTCCCATTTGGGGATGTAAGCCATTTTGCAATGCTTTGTCCTTGAAGATTGTGATTTGTTTTGGTTCTCTGTGCAATATCTTGTGTTTTTCTTTAATGCCTTTTTTGAAGAAATATTTGAAAACAATCAGGGGAGGAGGAGCAGCTGCAGCTCAAACACTGCGGTAGATGTTAGACAATGCAAGGCGCTTTTATTCTTCACCTTTTGCTTTCTGTCAACCTTTGCAATAAGGAAGGAAGGGCAGCTTTTGTTCCTTAGACAATCAGAAGAAAAGAAAAAATGGATTATTCCTTGCAGATTATGGGTGGTCAGCAATTATGTAGAAATGGGACAAACATTCAGACGGGCCAAACTATTCTATCAGCGCAGCTGCACAATGACAACCATGTGCTCTGGCCTGAGGGGTTAACTATTACATTGAAACTGATTAGCATAGTTTATCTTCCTGGAAAACAACTCCATTTAGACTGATCAAGACCAGCATTAGGTGAATACCAATAGGTTAAGATTTTGCTTTACATCCCTCCAACTGCTTTTAGAACAATATCCTGGTTAAAACAATTAACGATTCAATCAGACCTAAATTCACATAGTAACTTTATGCAAGTGTCTTAATAGAATGAGTTCTAGGTGGCTGTAAGGAATCAGAAAAAGTTACAAGGCAGGAAACTGTCCATGGAAGGTTTCCATCTCCCTGCTGCACCATGGTAGAGACACAGAGTCCTTGGTACATTAGACTAATGGTTCTCAATGGATGCGGGAAATTAACAGTTATCTAGACAGCTTTTTCAGATAACTACCAGGCCCTTGTACTTGCTGTCTTCAATGCCAATATGTCTTTTTGTATGATGAAGCTAATATGTATGTGTGTGTCCAGACCAGCTTTATTTTTTTCTCCAGAATTACAGAATACATGGGTGGGCCCCCCCAAGAAGCAGCTTCTTTTCTCATCGATTGATTAACTGACTCATCCATTCATTCCATGATATACCTTCAGACATTGTTTTAGGTTTTGGGATATAGTGGTAAGCAAGATAGACAAAGGCACTAAATAAATGACATGTATGTAGGTTTATCTTGAACCTAAGCTAGGACATCAAGAAGAATGGCAACAATCTCTAAAATAATCAGTGTCATATGGAAATGGTAAAATGATGATCATGTTTGTCATTAATAATAACACCTTATGCTTGGGTAGCAATTTAATGTTTATAAGATTTCAATTGTTTTGAACTATGATCATGGTGTAGGCCGCCTGCCTACATTATGTGCGCGAGCATATAATGACTCACATGGCTAGTTCTTATATGTGTTTATGTGTGATATTCCTGTGGAAATTACCAATCTCATGAAGGCAGGTACTGTGCCCTTCATTTTTTCATCTCTCCTAGTGATGTTCTCAGTTCAAAGCAGGTACTAAAATACTGCCCCTGGATATTGTTTGGATATTTGTTCCCTCCAAATCACATGTTGAAATTTGACCCCTAGTGTTGGAAGTGGGGCCTGGTGGGAGGTGTTTGTGTCATGGGGGTGGGTCACTCATGAATGGCTTGTTGCCATCTCTGCTTTATGAGTTCCCATAAGAATGTTAAAAGGGCCTGGCACCTCCTCCTTTTCTTTTCTCCTCTCTTGCTGTGTGACACCTGCTCCCCCTTCACCTTCCACCATGATTAGAATATCCCTGAGGCCCTCACCAGTAGCAGATGCTGGCACCATGCTTCTTGTACAGCCTGCAGAACTGTGAGCCAAACAAACCTCTTTTCTTTATAAGTTACCCAGCCTGAGATACTCTTTTACAGCAAGCTTATCTCACCCACAGCCACAGGCGGCCCAGAATGGCTTTGAATATGGCCCAACACAAATTTGTAAATTTTCTTAAAACATTATGAGACTTTTTTGTGATTTTGTTTTAAGCTCATCAGCTGTCATTAATTTTAGTGTATTTTATGTATGGCCAAAGACAATTGTTCTTCCAGTGTAGCCCAGGGAAACCAAAAGATTGAATACCCCTGTTTTATATCAACACAAAACAGACTAAGACAGTCCCCATTTATATAGGCCTTGATAGTTTTCAAATACTTTTACAGACTATTTTATTTTATATCTTGTTTGTGGATTTTAATTTTTTTCTTCTTTTTTATTTTGTCTTTTCACTTTTTTGTTTATGAATTTTAAAGATGAGAAATGAGAAGCCCAAAGAAGATACATTATTTATTTACTTAAGATCACATAATTAGCTAGGAACAAAGCCCTATCTCTTTTTTATTTTGTTTATTTATTTTTGGTCTAATGTTTATTTTCATTGTTGTACATGTATATCAGATTTTTCAGGCATATGATATGTCAGATATATATAAAATATCTACTTATATACTGTGAGGAATAAACTCATTTTGGGGAATTAGGCATGAAAACAGAGAAAATGAGTTGGCTTGATGCATATATCAAGCTGCTTCTCATTGGGCAACCAAGATGGTTGACAATTACGGGAGAAGTGGCAGAGATCTGACTGCACAAGAGCTGCAAACACAATGCACTCAGGGCATCCTTAGAATAAGTCATAGGCACATGGAATTTAAATGACGAGCAAGTTCTACCATCAAAGAATGCATTTCAGGGTGTGGCAGCAAATGGTGCTGTGGAAAATAACAGAGCCCAGGTGAAGAAGCTACCCCAACCTGCAATCCAGCCATGCTCCTTATGCCTTCTCTGGCTTTTCCAAAAATGAAATGTCAATACCACTCTAGGGTTTTCATCTTAATTCATGCTAGAAGCCCTCAAGGCTTGTCATAGAATATGTCAGTGTATCTGCAGAACATGTAGTCTGGGTCTGATCATCAAGCAAGAGGTGTAAAAACAGTTTAAGCTTCTACCAACTCAAGAACTCGCGATGGAAGATAGAACACAAACTGATTATGTTTCTACCATTTCTGAACAACCCAAAGTTCCAACTAGACTCAGCCTTATTTGTTGGCAAATGCACACATAGGAAATTACTCTGGGATTCATGTCTTGCTTTTCTACAATTTGACAGCAAGCATCAAACAGCAGCAACATCAGCCATGGGACATAACTTTTAAGCCAATTTCAGCTATGCCCTATAAAGTTTTCTTTTTCTTTCAAATCCACAAGGTCACAAAGACCTTTTCAACTTCAATCGCATAGCTTAAATGTACAAATTAAAATTCCATTTCCTACATCCCTTCCATTCATAAGAAGCAATGAACGTAGAGTATCTAATATACTCTATGATCCTGGCAAGGGTATTACTCTTCATATGCCTCAATGGGCTATGCCAAAATATCTCTTTCATTTATTAAAGCCATTTGTGATTGCCACTGACTTTGAGCTGAATGGCATCCCAAGGCCAAATTTGTTTATTCATCCACTTGTTTTTAAAAATGAAAATCACTAGAGGAACCATTGATTGATTAACCTGTAGCAGTTCCTTACATTAAGCATCTTTGTCTGTGTGTTGAAATAAACTATACAGTAAGCCTCTGTAGAATACACAAAGCTGTGCCAACAGTCACAGGGACATGATTCTATGGTTTCAGCCTTCTGTTCAGATACCCAGGGTTTGACTGCCTATGGCCATGCAGCCTCAGAAATCATTCGATACTATCAAGCTGGGCTGCCTTGGAAGGAATAGGAACCCACCTGCCCATCCTCCCTGAGCTGCTTGTCTTTTTGCAGGCTAGGACACAGAGGAGGCATCTAGAGTGAGATGGAGGCCCAGGGAAGGAGATTCATGGTTTTACTGTGCTGGAGGCAAGAAAATGTATACTGATTTTTCTATTTTGCAGGTCCTTTCTCTCTCTCTCTGTCTCTCTCTCTCTCTCTCTCTCTCACACACACACACACACACACACACACATACACACATTTGGCAGGCCCTTTCAGTATTTGTGGTATATGTAGACTTTATATTACTAGGTCGTTTAATTTCATTCTTGTACTATGGCATTCTCAAATTTCATAATTAATCAGTCCAAGTAGTTTGAGAAACAATTATTCATATAGATGTATCTGTTATTATTTTTTTTTTTTTTTTTTTATTTTATTTTAGGACAGGGTCTCTCTTCACTGCCTGGGCTGGTGTGCCATGGCACAATCTCGGCTCACTACAACCTCTGCCTCCCAAGTTCAAGTGATTTTCGTGCCTCAGCCTCCAACGTAGCTGGGACTACAGGAACGTGCCACTACTCACAACTAATTTTTGTATTTTTAGTAGAGACAGGGTTTCACCATGTTGGCCAGGCTGGTCTCCAACTCCTGACCTCAGGTGATCCATCCACCTCAGCCTCCCAAAGTGCTGGGATTACAGATGTGAGCCACTGCACCTGGCCCCTTTTACATATATTACCGTACTTATTTCCCATAACAACTGTGTAAAACATGTATTATTATTATTCTACTTTGCTGATGAAGAAACCAAGTCTCAGAAAGTAACTTGGCCAAAGTCATAAAGCTAGTAAGTATAAAGCTGAAAAGACTGAAACCCAAGTCTAGCTTACTCCAGTCTCTTTCTACTCTAACAAATTTCATTCAAATGCGATAGAATTCCTGAGTCATAGAAAACATTTATATACATAGTACAAGAGCAACATCACACCTCTAAGACAGCACCTGCAAGCACAATGTAAAACATCAATAAAGTGGAGACGTGTGTGGTCTTCCAATGTTGTCTTGGATAGTTAGAGGGAAAAAAAATCATGTCATTTTATATTTCCTTAAGCTCCAAATGTCAGGAGATAATAAAAAACACTGTATTTGAGAGATGTGGTCACTCAGAGTCCTCTACTTTACAGTGAGTCCCCAAAAACTTGCCTAAAGTGAAGGCCACTTGATAAGCAGAAATTGCCCAGCTTCTGAGAACCTTCAAAATGGGTCTAATGATAACTTTTGAAAGTATTTTAAATCAAAAATCCTTAAAATATTATTCATATAGGTTGGGTGCATGGGCTCACAATTGTAATCCTAGCACTTTGGGAAGCCAAGGCAGAAGCATTGCTTAAGGCCAGGAGATCAAGATCTGCCTGGGCAACATGTGAGACCCTGTCTCCACAAAAAAAAAAAAAAAAAAAAAAAAATTGTTTAAAATTAACTGGGCATGGTGACATGTGCCTGTGGTCATAGCTACTTGGAAGGCAGGGGCAGGAGGATTGTTTGAGCTCGGGAGTTGAGGTTGCAGTGAGTGAGCTATGAATGTGCCACTATATTCCAGCCTGGGTGATAGAGTGAGACCTTGTCTCTAAAAATGAAAATTAAAAAATATTCAATATATAGGAAATCTACTAGATTTTATGTCTTAAGAAAAGTGATCACGTCTAATTTACCTTTAAATTTTCAGTGTATCTTGGTGTATAGTGGGTGTTTATTAAGTTGAGAGAAGGAATATTAGCCAAGAGAAACTTACCTTTGGAAAATTAATGTGGTATCAGCTGGCTTGACTGGTTCAGCCTCTACTGGAGGCCCACCAGCTAGGTAAATTGAGCACAAAATCACATAGCCCCACTCCACCATGGAAGAGGTTAACATTGTATCCTGGAAAGAGACATGTTTTTTTAAATGCACACTACATACCAAATACTCAGATTTCAAAAAAGTGTAACTGAGTTCATTATACTTGAGGTATCTTCTTGACTCACAATGATTCCTCCTTCTCAGGGAAATGATCAGGAAATGCCGAGATCTTTTCTTTGGAGAAAGCAGGTATGTCCCTATAATACACCCTGTCCCCTTGGCTGGAAATAATTCATGTAAGATTGAGCAATTGGGCAACCAAAACTAAACTGGGTCTATCAGATTCTTCTCTGCAGGAAATCAGAATTTTCAATCAAGTTTCTCATGGGGTAGGGGCTCTTGCAGTTGAATAATATTAGTAGCTATGCTCTAGAAAGATTTATGTTGTCTCATTGCTGAAGTCACTGGAGCTGCCCTTTTTCTTCCCTCTGAAATTCTGTTTGTTCAATTCTTTTTGGATCTTATGATATATCCCACTGTCCTTCCAATAAATTTCAATTCTTGCTTGAGTTACTCAGAGTGAGTTTCCATTACTTGCAACCAAACAAAACTTAAATGATTCAGAAGTACAGATGAATGGCTCTAGGAATTGATGTAGCAAGAACTAAGCAAGTTGAATCGAGAAAGAAGACAAATGTGCAAAGCTGAGCACAGGAAAGAAGAAACATTTTTAAAGTACGACAGAGTAGGAAAAGCATCCCAAAGTGGAGGAGTGACCCAAGTAAAATGTAGAAAATTGGGACTCAGTGGGTCCATCAAGAATGGGGAGCAAAGCTCCCTGGCTGGAGAAACATAGGATCCATGCCAACACTCAGGAGAAGTTTCAATGATGGAGGAGGCTGGCCAGATGTTCGGGTTAAATTTAAGGGTGTCGTTTCAGAGTTTTGGGGTTTCTTTTTTGGCCTGGGGCTTTATGAAGTAACATTCCATTTCTATAGGTGGAGACCACAGTAACTTTGCGCTGCAGTTTCACATCTCAGAACATGGCTGATTTTGCTATATGAAAGGGTATTTCATGTAGAAAGTCTTGAGTAGAACTTTAAGTTCAACAGACTTTTAGGGATGAGTGTTCCCGGTGGTTGTCACTGGGCACCTGAACCCCACCTGCAGCACAGTATGACCCGGTGCTCTGACAAGGTCTTCCATGACATAGCTCCGGATCTCCAGATCCTCTCTGGTGGCTGGGATGAGCCGAGGATTGGGTGGGGCTGTCATGGTCAAACTCAACACCTTCCTCAACAGGAGAAGAAGACTTAAGCCACACACAAGCAAAATTCTGAGAAATGACTCAATTTTTAGTTTTCTTCTGAAAGATGCAGACCAAGCATTTTGTTTGCCCTGGGTGACAGATGGGTCCAGCCCATCTTGGTGTCAGGATGAGGGTGTGACATCATGGTTACAGGAACCCTGACTATTAGCTCATCAGGGATCTCATTTCTTCACATCATCATCCATCCACTGCTGCAGCTTCTGGGTTCAGTTCTAGTGCCATCAGCTGGGAAGGCAGTGACAGGATTTTATTAACTGTACTGTTAAACTTAGTGGAAGCAAAGTTGGAAATATTTCACATAAGAAAGTCTTAGTTCCAAGACCCAATTTTCACGAACCAAATTAGTAAATATCACAAGCCCCACAAATTAGAATCCAGCATAGTTTTTATGCCATTTCCAATCACATCTTTTATTCCATAAAGTCTTCCAATGCATCCTTTGAATCCTCCCAGTAAACTTTCTTAAACTAAGGGGCTTGAGGTCAGAAGGTAATTTCAATTGTGGTGGCTGCATTTGGCCAGCTGGATTTTATGAAATTAAAAGTTGGGATTTTATGAAATTAAAAGTTGAGACTGATATAAAATATTGCACTCCACGTTAAAAGCACTTAAATAAAAGGATAATGCATATTTTTAAGGTGATAAACAACCATTTATTCCAGTGGGTTTCTAGGAATGTAACTTTCACCAAAGACTAAAATTTTGTTTTATAAATTTAAGGGCTAAATAAAACATATACTCCAAACTCCAGTCCAGTCTCCATTCTGGCCTGAAAGGATTTAACTAACACCTTTTTAATTGCATAACTTTATATTTTTTCTTTTTGTTAGAGGCAGAAGTGGAGCACAGAAGCAGCCCCGGAAAGTCTACTCTCCTGATATTTACAAAATTTCTGACAGTCTCCCAAGAGGGCATCAGGTAAGTTCTATGAAATGTCCAGTGTACTGTGGGATACTTATCCTCACCCAAAACTTACTTTTTTAAAAAGGTTTATCTATTCCTAGTCTCAAGTTTCACAATGGATTTTTCCAATGACTGCAGAAATGTAGCAATAATCTTTGCCTAAACCTCTGAAGAAAATATTAAGCATCTAAAGCAGAATCATGAATAATAACAGCTCTTACACAACCGGTACATCTTAATAACACATCTTCCTTGCCGCCAGCTTTCCAAAACCATTCGTATTTGGAGTTTGTCTTTTGATATTACTGCTTTGAGAACCAAAATTTCTCTGAGCTCCCCTTGTAAGATTAATTAAAATATACATATCATCAAAGCACAGATAGGACTAGAGTTTCTTTAATATAAATGCTTGTCATGGCAACATTTTCTATAATGTAACTGTGACACCTTGCTTTATTTCTTTAAATATTAAGCAAACAAATAAGGGAAGCAAGCAGACTCGTACTGAAGAAAAGAAATGGTACCAGCTCCATTTTTTATGGCTAAGATATTAAGTGACCGCTCTGTGGTGATCTAAAAATGGCACTAAATAGAAAAGACAATGGCCAGGCACAGTAGCTCATGCCTGTAATCCAACACTGTGGGAGGCCATGATGGACGGATCGCTTGAGCCCAGGAGTTCAAGACCAGCCTGGGCAAATGGTGAAACCGCATCTCTACTAAAAATACAAAAAATTAGCCAGGCATGGTAGTGCACACCTGTAGTTCCAGCTACTGGAGAGGTTGAGGTGAGAGGATGGCTTGAGCCCAGGAGGCTGCAGTGAGCTGAGTTCGTACCACTGCACTCCAACTGGGGTGACAGAGTGAGACTCTGTCTTTAAAAAAAGAACAAAAAAAAAAAAAGACATGACAAGACTGGCATTAGTAAACCAGGCACACCAGTAATAATCAATACAGAAAGAGGTACTTTCTGAAGACCATGATTGCCAAATCATTGCGGGCAAGACAAAGTTAATACTTTGAATAGCTTACCTGGGGAGTAGAAACTGACATGGGCAACGTTAATTATTAAATACATGACATATAATAAGTTATTTCTGAAGATGAAGTTATTTCTTTAGATTAGGATAGTTGGAAAAGGCTTAGACAAGGAAAGAATGAGATATTCAAATTTAAACATTATATGGAAAGTCAAAGAGAAATAGAGAAGTCATTCAAGAAAAATGCAAGACCCATTTATCAGAGAGTGAATAAATAAACCATATAGATTCAACTGTTTACTTAACAATTTTGTATATATATATTTTCTTTTATTTTATAATTTTTATTTAAGACAAGTCTCACTTTGTCACCCAGGCTGGAGTGCAGTGGCGCAACCATAGCTCACTGTAGCCTTGACCTTCCAGGCTCAAGCAGCTCTCCCACCACAGCCTCCTGAATAACTGAAACTACAGGTACATGCCACCTCACCCAGCTAATTTTGAAAAAATTTTTGTAGAGACAAGGTCTCACTATGTTGCCCAAGCTGGTCTTGAATTCCTGGGCTCAAACGACCCTCCTGCCTTGGGCTCCCAAAGTGCTGGGATTACAGGCATGAGCCGTCACACTCAGCCTTCAACAATTATATAAATGTCAGTTTCCTTCCAGTAGTGAGCTAAGTGTGCAAAAATGAGGGCAGTCCTAGACCTCAAGTAGCTTTCAATCCAATGGCAGGAAACACGCACACACAGAAAAAAAACAATACAACAGAAAACAGAGGCACAGCTAGGGCATTAGAGAAGCACAGAGGAGTAGAAGAGTAAGTAATGTTATTTTAGGCAGAGGGGGCCACATTGAAAAGGTATAGAGGTGTTAGAAAGCATGGTCCAGTCATGAACTCAAAGTAATGCCATCTTCCTGGTGCGCAGGGCAGATCGAGAGAAATGAGACAACTTCAATCACAAAGGCCTTGTACATCATGCTCAGGATATCAGACTTCACCCAATAGGCTATGACAAAACACAAACAGATTTCGGAAAAGAAAGCGTTTGGTCATACTTCATGTTATACAGATGGCACTGGCAGCAGAATGAAGGCCTCAGGGTGGTTGGTCATTCTAAAGGTAAAGAAACTAGCCAGGAGACCTGAAGAGCAGCCAGGTCTCTACAAGGGTGTTGACAGTGGGGTTGGAGAAGAAAGGACAGACTCAAGATATATTTAATTGGAATAAAAAATGGCCAGACTTTGATGACTCACCTGAGAATATCTGTTGGAGGTTAGGGAAAGGTAGCATTCTAATATGACTGCGAAGTCTGTGGCTTGCATGATACACTAAACCAAATGTGGGAGTAAAGTATGGTGAACAACCAGTTTGAGGAGAAAAATCATGAGTTCAGGCTTGGAAACCCTGGGACAGGAGTGCCTGAGACACCCGAGTGGAGAAGTCTGGTGGAGTTGGAGCATGTAACCGGAATTCAGAGGGGCCTTCTCAGATGGAGATGTAGATTACAGAAATGGGCTCTGGGGCATTACATAGAATTGTTATTATGGTTGAGATCATCCAGGAAATTGAAAGAAAGGATTGCTGAAGACAGGTCTTATCAATATTAATCCTGGAACAGAGGATGCATTACATGAGAAACAAACTAAAAAGAAGCATTAGAGAAGTAGAAAGAAAACCAAGAGAGAACAATATCATGAAATACAGGAGAAGAAAGTTTCTGAAATGACAGGATGGTCAACAGCCTAAAACCCTTTGGAGAAGCCAGGGTCTAAACGTGTGACATCTCAGAAAGCACCTGGTCTCACTCCTCCAATGCATGTATTAGGAAACGAAGACCAAGAGACGTGAAGGCACCTGCCCACAATCACACTGTCAATCAAGAGGGAGCTGACTAGTAGTCAGATGCCCTGACGCCCTGCTGTGCAGCTTCGGCTTTATCCAGCTGCACTTTTGGTTTGATTGAACCCAGACTTCACAGAGGGAAGTAGTGGGAGATAAGCCTTAAAAAGGTAGGTTAGGGCCAGGCAGCAAAATTGCTAAACTAGGGGGCTTAAATGTTATTCTGAGGAATGGGGTACTCACTAAAGAACTTTGAGCAGGAAAGTTATTCTAATCACAGAGACATTTGGGGAAATTTTAGGTGGGAGTTTTCAGGGGTATTGTTAATATTTTGCTAAGATAAGTCACAAATTAAGCAATTGTGAGAACCCCTCCCCCAAATAATTGTGAATTGTAGTGAATAAAACTCCTTAATTATATTATAAATTAATAAACAATAAATAAGAAAAAAACTAAATTAAAAATGAAGTCATCTATTGCTTAGGTGCATGAGACTATCTTAAAATGATCTAGAAATAAAAGGAAAAGTCCTGTGAGATTTGGAACCATCCTAGGTATCATGTCCAGCTCTGGGGAGGGGGTGGGGGTGGACCTGAGTACACTGCAGCCTCATGTATCCATGCTTTCATAACTCTATTAGGACCAATGATTAAGGCCATATGAGGATGTATTATTTTATGTGATTTATCCTTCTTCTTTTTCCCCTGTACATATGCATTTGTTAAAAAGGTGACTAAAAAATGATCCCTGTACTTTTGGAAGAATGCCTTGGGAGAGATGCCCATGCCAGGGACCAGCTTTCTCTAACTGAGTTGCCAATCCTATTGCCAAAGGCTTTCGAACCAGAGTGACTCTATCTTGACCAGGGTGCTAAATGAGGCTGAGACCTATTGAGGTGCATTCCGAGGAGGTTAGGCATTCTATGTCATGGGAAGAGACAGAAGGTCGGCACAAGATACAGGTCACGAAGACCTTGCTGTAAAACAGGTTGCAATAAAGAAGTTGGTCAAAATCCACCAAAAACAAGATGGCGATGAAAGTGACCTCGGGTCATCCTCATTGCTCATTATATGCTAATTATAATGTATTAGCTGCTAAAAGACACTCCCACCAGCACCATGACAGTTTACAAATGCCATAGCAACATCAGCAAGTTACCCTATATGGTCTGAAAACCGGAGGATCCCTCAGTTTCAAGGAAATCCCTACCCCTTCCTCAGAAATCTCATGAATGACCCACCCCTTGTTTAGCATATAATCAAGAAATAACCATAAAAATAGGCAACCAGTAGCCCTCAGGGCTGCTCTGTTTATGGAGTAGCCATTCTTTTGTTTCTTTACTTCTCTAACAAACTTGCTTTCACTTTATTCTATAGACTCACCCCAAATTTTTCTTGCACAAGGTCCAAGAACCCTTTCTTGGGGTCTGGATCAGGATCCCTTTCCGGTAACACTATGACCTGGCTGCACACGGTTCCCCTGAAGCCACAGGTTGAGCTATGGCAGGACCCAAAGACACAGGGGCTCCAGCAACTTCATCCTCTCTCTCTCCCCTCGGAGTTTCATGACTTTGAGGTTCTCAGACGCCTAGATAATGGTTTGCTTCATAGGTGGCAGTACACCGGTAGGTAGAAATTGACCTGACCCCACTGAAACCCCAAGGTCCCATGATCCCTGAAGTCTGATTCGGTGGTTCATTGCAAAGACTAACATCAAGCAAGGGAACACAGAAAAATGTCACAAACAGTGCTTGAAATTGATTTGAGGGTCAGAGCAACCTGAACTTCTGACCCTGACTTTTAACCTCCTCACTTCTTGCTCTCCATCTCTGCTGTTACGATGATAGTGCACACTCTGTGCAGAAAAGATGACTCCACTTTATATGTACCCAGGCAGAATACTACAGTGGGACTGTTGCTGGGCAACCACAGCTAGAACACTTTGTTTGGGGATCATTTTGAGAATGATTACACTTGCAGGATTGGGTTGGGTTGGTTGGGTTTTTTTTTTTTTTTTTTTTTTTCTTTCTTTCTTTCCTGTGGTACCTATTCCTGGATGTTGTAAATATTCATCTGAGTTTTGCATAGATGAGGAGAAGACATTATTTAAATGAGTTTGGGAGGGTAATTTGCTCGGGTGCATCACTACCCTCTTTTACGTTTTGCAGGCAGTCTGCTGCAGAAGGAGAGAAAGCGCTTTTGTGACCATTATTGACTTAGATGACAATGCTATGCTCACTTGTTTCAGTTACATAGAACAATGGGAGCAGAAAAAAGACAATTTAGCAAAGGCGTTTAGCAAATTATTAGTGGATGGGGAAGATACAAAAGCCCCAGCTAAGTCATCAGGCACATTGCCTTGTAACGTGGCTGCAGTTACTCTCCTGGTCCCCTCTAAACCCCATTCAGAGAGGAACGCTTCCTCTTCCTCTTGTTAAGTGACATCAGCACATTGAAATACAGCTCTTGGCTAAACTCCGGAGAGCTGACTTTGAAAGGTAATGGGAGAAAACATTTCCTTTCAAAGGGAATCTGGCAGCCTTTGAGCCTTTGAAACGCACCCATTTCAGATGAGTCTGAGTTGGACAGAAATTGCAAATACTTCAAAAATCATCGGTGTCAATATTTCCCCCACCCCTGGAATATTAATATGTACACACACCCACGCACTCCCCTGGAGATGTGTTTATTTCACAATTCACAAATGGTGATGAGACCTTTCTGAATTTTTTTCTTAAGGACTTGGGAAGCCAGCATGAAAATTGTGATTCTTCCAAATGCTTTCCCATATGCCTTAAATGCCCCATTAAAGTTAATTTTCTCAGTCCACACACATTCTCTGTGTCCTGGTGACCACCTCCCTGCCTCCCATAAGAGACGCTTTTCTTGAGGGTTGCTATGTCCTGTCTTGGTTATGACTTGGTCAGGAGCCTGGGCACCATATGGCATAATTCAGGGCCCCAGCCAAATACAGCAGTTGTTTACAGGGCACAGTCAGTGAGGGACTCGATCTCTTCATTCTCAGGGAAATGTCTACGGATAGTAAATTCGCCTCTGGGCCATGGACAGTTTGGGCCCCAAAGCTGTTGGGCTTTCAGTCCAAAGTGCATTTAGGAAGCTCCCCCATCTGAAGGATCTCCATCCTGGTGATACAGAAGTTCTGGGAAGAGAAGAGCGTGGTCCCTTTAAATGATACCAAAGTGGAAAGGGAAGTGCTGGGTAGAGGAGGGTGTGGTCTCTGGTTAGGGCTCCACCCCCAGGGACCTAGAGGAGGACAGGAACTCTCCTGTCTTCCTACCCAAATGTTGCATTTTCCAAGACCACCCTGGGCCTGTCATGCTCCCATCCTGGGCCTATAAAAACCTGATACCCTAGTGAGAGGTGACAATGTGCTAGCAGCCCTCACTCTCAGCTCCTCCTCCGCCTCGGAATTCACTCTAGCAGGCTTGAGGAGCCCTTCAGCCCACCACGGCACAGTGGGAGCCCCTCTCTGGGCTGGTTGAGGCCAGAGCTGCCTCCCTCTGCTTTTGGGGAGGTGTGGAGGGAGAGGCGCCAGTGGCAACCAGGGGGCACTCACGGGCCAGTGCAAGTTGCAACAGGCACTGGCACAGACTAGGCGGGCCCACACACGGAGTAGCCGGCAGGCCAGCCGGCCCAGGGCAGTGAGGGGCTTAGCACCTGGGCCGGCAGCTACAGAGGTTGTGCCGGGTCCCCCAGCAGTGCCTGCCCGCCAGCACTGGCGCTGCACTCAAATTCTTGCCAAGTCTAGCTGCCTCCCCATGGGGCAGGGCTTGGAACCTGCAGCCCACTATGTCCGACGGCTCCCCACTGCAGGGTGGGCCTCCCGCCACTTGACCCAAGCCTTCGGGACAGGGCATCGCACCTGCCCCTCCGGTGGAAGCCTGGTCCATCATCTACCCAGGCTGAGCAGAGCAGTGCAGGCATGGCTGGGGACTAGCAGGCAGCTCCGCCTGCAGCCCCGGTGCAGGATCCACTAGGTGAAGCCAGCTGGGCTCCTAAGCCAGATGGGGATTTGGAGAACTTCTATATCTAGCCAGAGGATTGTATGTGCACAATCAGCACTGTTTTTCTAGCTAATCTGGTGGGGACTTGGAGAACTTTTATGTCTAGCTAGAGTATCGTAAATACACCAATCAGCACTCTGTGTCTAGCTCAAGGTTTATAAATACACCAATCAGTACTCTGTGTCTAGCTCAAGGGTTGTAAACGCACCAATCAGCACTCTGTCAAAATGGACCAATCAGCTCTCTGTAAAATAGACCAATCAGCTCTCTGTAAAATGGACCAATCAGCAGGATGTGGGTGGGGTCAGATAAGGGAATAAAAGTGGGCTGCCCAAGCCAGCCAGCAGCAACCTGGGTCACCTTCCGCACTGTGGAAACTTTGTTCTTTTTCTCTTTGGGTCCACACTATCTTTATGAGCTGTAACACTCACCGGGAAGGTCTGCAGTTTCACTTCTGAAACCAAGGAGACCACAAACCCACTGGAAAGAACAAACAGCACCAGCCGGGCTGCTTTTAAGACCTGTAACACTCATCACGAAGGTCTGCAGCTTCACTTCTGATAGCTAGACCACGAACCCACCAGAAGGAAAAAGCTGCAGACACATCTGAACATCGGAACGACCGAACTGTGGACACACCATCTTTAAGAACTGTAACACTCACCATGAGGGTCCACGGCTTCATTCTTGAAGTCAGTGAGACCAACCCACCAATTCCGGACACACTAGCAGGCAAACACAAGCAGCTGGATGTCGTGAGGGACACATCAGCAGAAGAAGACACAAGTGGCTGGACTTGGAGGGATGGGCATGTTGGCAGAAGAGCATATGCACAGACACTGGCAGGCCAGTGACCAGCACAATTGAGAGGTGACAATGTGCCGGCACCTCTTGGTGCCTCCTCGGCCTCAGCGTTCTCTCTGTCTGCACTTGAGGAGCTCTTCACCCTGCCACTGCACTGTGGGAGCCCCCTGGGCTGGCTGAGGCGAGAGCTGACTCCCTCTACTTGCAGGGAGGTGTGGTGGGAGAGGCCTGGGTGGGAACTGGGGCTGAATGTGGTGCTTGGGGGCCGGTGCGAGTTCTGGGGGGAGCGTGGGCCCAGGCCCGGCCAGCCCCACACTCAGAGTGGCAGGCCAGTGCCGCAGGCCCTAGGCAGTGAGGGGCTTAGCATCTGGGTCAGCAGCTGCAGAGGGTGGGCTGGGTCCCCTAGCAGTGCCAGTCTGCCGGCACCTTGCTCAAATTCTCGCTAGGCTTCAGCCGCCTCCCGGCAGGGCCAGCATTCTGGACCTGCAGCCTGGTATGCTCAAGCCCTCACCGCTGTTGGGCTCCCAGGCAGCCGGAGCCTCCCAGATGGGCGCCATCCTTGCTTTGCAACACCCAGTCACATCCACTGCCCAAGGGTTGAGGAGTGTCAGCGCTGGGCGTGGGACTAACGAGCAGCTCCTCCCACGGCCCCAGCATGGGATCCACTAGGCAAAGCCAGCTAGGCCCCTGAGTGGAGTGAGAACTTGCAGAACTTATATGTCTAGCTGGAGTATTGTAAAGGCACCAATCAGCACCCTGTGTCTAGCTCAAGATTTGTAAACACATAAATCAGTGCTCTATGTCTAGCTAATCTAGTGGGGACTTGCAGAACTTTTGTGTCTAGCTAAAGGATTGTAAATGCAACAGTCAGCACTCTGTGTCTAGCTCAAGGTTTGCAAACGCACCAGTCAGCACCCTGTGTCTAGCTCAAGGTTTGTAAATGCACCAATTAGTGCTCTGTATCTAGCTAATTTGGTGGGGACTTGGAGAACTTTTATGTCCAGCTAAAGGATTGTAAATGCACCCATCAGCACTCTGTCTAGCTCAAGGTTTGTAAATGCACCAATCAGCACCCTGTCACAAAGGAACAATCGGCTCTCTGTAGAATGGACTAATCAGCTCTCTGTAAAATGGACCAATCAGCTCTCTGTGAAATGGACCAATCATCAGGATGTGGGTGGGGTCAGATAAGGGAATAAAAGCAGGCTGCCCAAGCCAGCAGCGGCAACGCTCTGGTAACCTTCCGTGCTGTGGGAACTTTATTCTTTCACTCTTTGCAGTAAATCTTGCCGCTGCTCACTCTTTGGGTCCGCACCACCTTGAGCTGTAACACTCACCACGAAGGTCTGCAGCTTCACTCCTAAAGCCAGTGAGACCATGAACCCACCAGAAGGAAGAAACTCCATACACATCTGCACAGCTGAAGGAATAAACTCCGGACATACCATCTTTAAGAACTGAAACACTGACCGCGAGGGTCTGCGGCTTCATTCTTGAAGTCAGTGAAACCAAGAACCCACAAATTCCATACACACGATGCAGAGTTTGGCCTGAGTGGTTGGAGGAGAGTTAGGCTGTGGAGCAGCCCAACTCAAAGGAAAAAGCCATCTCCCTTCTGGCTTTCCCATCTGCAGAGAGCCACTTCCACTCAATAAAACCTTGCACTAATTCTCCAAGCCCAGGTGTGATCTGATTCTTCTGGTATACAAAGGCAAGAACTTGCAATACAGAAAGCCCTCTGTCTTTGCGACAAGGGAGAGGGTGTAATTGAGCTGGTTAACACAAGCCTGTAAATGGAAAACTAAAAGTGCAAAATTAAAAGAGCACTCTGTATGTAACACACGCCTACTGGGGCTTCAGGAGCTGTAAATATTCTCCCCAGAAGCTGTCATGGGGTCGGAGCCCCACAACCTGCCCACCTTATATACTCCCCTAGAGGTTTGAGCAGCTGGGCATGGAAGAAGTGAGCTACTCCCCCTGTTGCACACCCTGTGCGGGGGACAAGGGGACTTTTCCTGCTTCACTGGTCTTTCAAGATCCCCTGGTGAATGGTATAAGGCTCTCTGGCACATGAGGCAGCGTGTGGCACAGGATTCAGTAAAACTCTTCCCAGCTCCTGGTTTTACTCAGGAATATGAGTTAGATGTGCAGTTGCATTCTGCAGGGAAGACCACTTAATTATCCAGCTGGATAATTGGGATAGACCAGTAGAGAGAAGGAGGAGCAAAGACTTACTGGAGAAGGAATTCAGAAGGGAACTTAGTATCTTTCATCTTTGGAACTGGGACAAGCAACAGTTCACTCAAAAGTTTCAGTCTGAATACACCCTTCAAGATGGAAAGGAAGGCCCAAACCTTCCATATTTCCATCAAACACCCTTCTGTTTATCGAGAACCAGTTGTGTGCAAGGCACTCTTATGCTACTGGAAAGGGGTCCAGATCCAGACCCCATGAGAGGGTTCCTCACCCAAGAAAGAATTCAAGGAGAGTCCACAGAGTGAACTGAAAGCAAGTTTATTAAGTAAATGAATAAAGAATGTCTACTCCATAGGCAGAGCAGCAGTGTGGGCTACTCGACCAATTATACTTTCAGTTTTTTTTTTATTGTATGCTAAACAAGGGTGGATTATTCGCGTATTTTCTGAGAAGAGGTGGGCAATTCCCGGAAAAGGGTTCCTCCACTTTTCAAACCATATAGCTTAACTTCTTGATGTTGCCATGGCATTTGTAAACTGTCATGGTGCTGGGAGGAGTCTCTCTTAGCATTTTACTGTATTACAATTAGTGTACACTGAGTAGTGAGGATGACCAGAGGTCACTTTCATGGCAATCTCAGTTTTGGTGGGTTTTGGCCGGCTTCTTTACCACAGTTGTTCTATCAGCAAGGTCTTTGTGACCTCTGCCTTGTGCCAACTTCCTATCTCATCCTGTGACTTAGAATGCCTAACCTCCTGGGACTACAGCCCAGTAGGTCTCACCCTTATTTTACCCAGCCCCTATTCAAGATGGGCTCGCTCTGGTTCAAACACCTCTGACACTAACAGGGCTTGCATAGCCATAAAAAGGGTAAAATGGGCCAGGCGCAGTGGTTCACACCTGTAATCCCAGCACTTTGGGAGGCCGAGGTGGGTGGATCACCTGTGGTCAGGAGTTCGAGACCAGCCTGGCCAACATGGCGAAAGCCCATCTCTACTAAGAATATAAAAATTAACTGGGTGCGGTGTCACATGCCTGTGATCCCAGCTACTCAGGAGGCTGAGGCAGGAGAATCGCTTGAACCTGGGAGGTGAAGGTTGCAGTGAGCCACGACTGCACCATTGCTCTCCAACCTCCCCAACCTGGGTGACAAGAGCGAAACTCCGTCTCAAAATAAAATAAAATAAAAGGTGGGGGGCTGGTAAAATGCAGGCTCTTTCCTCAAGATTGCATTTTGCAGGGATTCTCTTGGGTTAGAGAAAGAAAGTTGGCCTCAGGTGATTGTACCTGCACTCAGCCAAATACTGCAACTGTAACACCCCAGCCTCCATGATGAGAAAAGTCACTTCAACTCAGAGATCATCTGACTTCACTGAAAATACCCAGCCTCATTGGTGTTTGCTTTTTTTTTGAAAAATGCCCTATGTCTTTTGATTCAAGGTTTACATCCAGGAACAAACCCTTTCTTTTGCTATATCTCTAGGCAAGGAACATATGTCAGAAATGCCATAGCCATATTTAGACTCGGTCTGCTGTTCAGCTTCATTGAGCCCACCGCCAAGTTACCTTTTACATGGCAATTACTCATGAAATCTGAACACTCCTGCAAATTAGTGTTAGGTTGCTTTCATTTCCCAATTAACTGCCCACCTGCTATTATAAGATTCAGGTTAGTCATCGTCAGCCTTTTCCCACTTCAGCCTTTAGGAAGGGGGAAAAAAAGTACCCAACATCTTTATGCAGAGAATAATTAAGGTGTGAAATGGCCTACCAAAGGCAACAATGAAACAATGCAACTGTGAGGATATTCAAAGAAGAGCTAGACAAGGAAGAAAAAAATTCCATGATACCAACATTAGACAGACAGGTGGATGGGTTTGGATAGACCATATGGCCCCCTTCTGTCTTGAAATGTACTGTAAGATTATATCTTGCGAAGTCCCATTAAGAACCAAGTTGATTTCTAAACAGTAAATGATGGCAAAGAAAGTGCTGATGACACCTCAGCTATGTCCATTATTCTAATGGCAAGTTTGTATTTCTGGGGAGATGTTTTCAAGACCAAACTAACACACTCGTCACACAGTAAATGAGATGGCAGAGGGCAAGGTGGAAATACAGGAGAGAAGAGTTTATTCTCGTTCTCTTTTCTCAAGGGAAATAGATATGTACTTTCCAAATTCATAGCAGAGAAAAATGCTGATTCCCCACTGCAGCCTGTGGAAACAGCCAGGAGGATGTGAATCTAATGTATTGAGCTGAACAGCAGACGTGAGATGCACCCGATCATGAAAAACAGTCTTATTTCTGCAAAACATTAAAGAATATTTTTCTCCCCCTCAGGAAGACAGAGCATATGATTCCCGTTCTCACATTGTGACAGAAACGCTGCATGCACTATATGTGGAGGATTGCCACTTGAAATTTCAAGACACAAGGCGTGGTGGGGACCTCTGAACATGCTTCTTCAAGCCCGGTTTAATTGACACCCTGGTTGACAAGATAACGCAGTTTTGACAGCAATTCTGCACTAAAAGAGTTTCTCTCTGAATTTTCAAAGAGGAATTTTTGCTTTTAGCTTGAGAGACAAAAAATTCACAGCCTTTTGGGCTCATACTCTGTGACACCATTCCAGCCTGGGAATAACAGTAGGATCACTCTGCCATGACAAAATGCTATTGCTATGTCCTGGCTCTCCTCTGACCCCTATTACTGTAGAATGGCCAGTCCCCTCAGATTCTCATGTTCCTTTCTGGAACGTGAGAGAGCTCTGTAAGTTACTGCGTGGCATCTGCCACTGTCTTTTTCTCTGGTTTTTGGTCAAGATGCCATCGGTGGCTGTGGACATGAAGGCTACAGTGATACCTGCCAGTGGGACTGCTCCTTCCACCAATGTCTAAAGGTGCTACTGCAACCACGATGCTTCTGAGAAGGTCTCAAAGATTGCAGTGGTCAGTGGAAATGCAGCTAAAGGAAGGCCCTCACAATGTGCTACTCAGTGATGTAGCAAAGGTACCACAAGGGCACCTTTTCTGGAGCAGTTTCATATCCCAGTGATAAAGGGAGAAAGTGCCCAGTGTCCACACCAGTGTCTGAGCTATCACATAGGCCATGGCCACAGTTCCTGGCATGTGATATAGTGGTGTTAGGAAAACAGCTCTTTCCTTTGTCACTCAGATCTTTACTATAGCTTCTTCCTTGGACTGCTGTTTGAGCCCTTGGGAATTTGGGTGAATGAAATTAGAGTGGCAGATATTATGGTGGCCTTGGAAATGTGCCCCCATGAGCTTCAAGGCATGCTTTACTGAGGCTGAGACCTAGCCTCTGCCTATCATATAAACAGACACCTACCGGGGTCACTTCAGGAACTCTTGGGATGTTGGGATGTGATCACCTCCAAGGCCAATCGAGACCTTATGTCACAGCTTTAAGAATTGAACAGAAGTCAGGTGCAGTGGCTCACACCTGCAATCCCAGCACTTTGGGAGGCCGAGGCAGGAGGATCACTTGAGCCCATGAGTTTAAGAAATTAAGAAAAAGAATAGTACTTTCATATTCCCTTGAGTTTTAGTTTTATATAAGCCTATATTAAACATCCAATGAGAAAGATAAGTAGGTGTTTTTAGATGATCACACACAAGGAAAAGCAGAATTCGTGAATCTATAAAGTGGGATCATTTCACTCTTTCATCTTGTTGTGGATGAGACTATGGGAGAGAGTAGGGAGATAACTCTTTCCTCCTGCGCTTGGGAAAATCACTTTCTCTTCATTTGAGAGAAAAGAAAGTAAAATAACACTAAAAATAGAAAAAAACAGAAGGATAATCATATAGTTTTTTCAATCTTTTGACTACTCTGGCCCTAAAACTAATTTGGACTATAGCTACAAGACATCATGAGAACCTGTTGACCAGCACAATTTAGGTCATTTGACCAATCACTTTAGCTATATAAGGCCAAGCAATTGGTTTGACCCAATTTTTCCCCTATTAAAATGGCTGATTCATAGATTTGCTTGGTTGATTGGCATATGATAAACACACACTAACAGTAGACTCCAGAAGGAGGTCATCACTAGTCTCAGTTTTAAAATGCCCTTTTGCTTTTTTAATGCATCAAATAACAATAAAAATAATTTTGTAGGTACTGTTATATGTTTTCTGTTTATTTAATCATGCATTCCATATGGCTTAAGAAGTAGAAATGATGTTTATAACTTTCCAATGAAAATGGTATTCTTTTAAGCTTATAAAACTGTAATGACTTAAAATCTGGGTGAAATACAATGCTCTTAAACGATCTTTCGTTAAGAAAATGCAAACATTAGGGACTTTGTTCTATTTTAGAGCTTAGAGTTAAACTGAAGCTACACGAGATGATTGCAATCAGTATTTGTTAGAATACCAACATAAGGAAGTTATCTTTCAGACCCTGAAAACCAAAAGAGGTGCTTTCAAAAGACTTATCTTTCAGACCCTAAAACCCACTTTTCAAAAAATCAAAACCTAAAGTATTACACGGCAGGATACGTCTCAAGGCTAGAATCTGCCAATTTCAGAAGGAATAAGCACCTCTACTGAAGTATTGATAGACTTTTCAACAATTTCCTTGTATCACTTTACAAAACAAAAGCTATCAACCAATACAACCCCAGAAAGAATATCAATGTATTGCTTTCTTAGCTTCTTGTGAATTCTAGGCCATTAAAGATATAATTAGAACACTTTCATGCAAAGAAAGCCCAAACTGATGCAGCTTCCATCCATGTGGCCTGTTACCTCGGAACCTATAATTACTCTGTTTAGCTCTGTGTATTAAATAACAATCACCTGTTATTTGGGGGCCATACTCTTTGGTGTATGTATAAAGAAGCACCTGGGTTAAACAATACCTAGTTTTACAGAGTGGCAGCTCATCCTACACTAGAAAAAGATGACAGATCAGTACGTTGCCATCAGTAATGTTGTCCCAGGATGGAAGAGGTCCAGTGATTGTAAAAACAGAAAACTCACACATTTTATAAACTGCCTCAAGAGATCACAATAATTTAAATTCTCTTGACATGTTAGCTCGTGGTCTAAAATATAAGCTCTTAGAAAACAGGGAGAGTTGCGAATAGCACAACTCTAAAAATAAGAGTATGGCAAGTCCCAAAAGATTGGGAATTTCTAGAATAAATCATTCATTAAAAAGTAATAGCTTGGCTAGGTGCAGTGGCTCACACCTGTAATCCTAGCACTTTGGGAGGCCGAGGTGGGAGGATCACCTGAAGTCAGGAGTTTGAGGTCAGCCTGGCCAACATGGCAAAACTCCATCTCTACTAAAAATACAAAAATTAACCTGGCGTGGTGCCACACACCTGTGATCCCAGCTACTCAAGAGGCTGAGGCAGGAGAATCACTTGAACCCGGGAGGTGGAGGTTGCCATGAGTTGAGATTGAACTACTCCACTCCAGCCTGGGCCACAGAGTGAGACTCCATCCCCCAAAAATCAAAACGAAACAAAAAAAGTAATAGCTTGATTTGGGAGGCCTGTACCAAGCAGTGGATTCTCAAATTTTCCATCATTGACTATTTCCCCTGAGATTTGGGGTACAGTGGGGTAGGAAACCTAGTTCTACTGTCTCAGCCTGGTGTCTGATGAAGTACAAAGCTTGTGGGGACGGATTTCAGATAAAGAGATCCCTCTGTATGCATCCAAAAAAAGCAAAGAAGGTGGAGAAGAAAGAAACTGTACGGGAATGCAAGCATTTACGTCCATCCACGCCCCTTAAAAACATTCAAAGTGCCAACCAAAGTGTTCATTCGTGCTAAAAACTGTGATCAACACTTGAGATGAAAAGCCTTCAAATGTGCATTACATCCACGGGCTGGCACGTATCCATTATTGGTTGAATCTTTCATTTCTCAGCTACTCTCTGATGCCTAAGTGTGAAAAAAGTCAGTATGCCTGAATTGAATTTTTAGATCGCTTTACGTCAATGCACATTTGTTTGTTTTCAAAATCAACAACAAATGCAACACTAAATACTTTTGGCTGCTCAGTTGTGCAGCCTTGTGCTGTAACAGAATTCGCCCCCTTGTGCTCAGGCAGCTTCGAAATGAAGCCAGTGGTACACGTAGAATCATAATTCAATGAAGCAAATAAAATGATGAACTATCCCTGCCCTCCATTTTCCCTGTAGGAAGAAGCACCAATGTTTGTGCGTGCTTCTGTGTGTTTAAATGTGTGTGCGTGTGTGTGCACATGTAGACAAGCATTTCCACATAGCTCAGAAATAGGTAACAAGACAATCATAAAGAAGGCTGGATACAAAAGCAGTGTACACCTTTTGTCCAGAGTGGCCAGATCAAATTGTAATCCAAAGTTTAGTCATGATTTTGAGGTGAGATTACAGTGTGTACTGTCCACCAACTGGAGAAAGCTCTAATCCCTCTGAAAAGCAGCATGTGAATTGATTGGATTAAATGTCAGAAATTTTGCTTCCAATAAGTTCCACAAATCGCATGGATATAGCCTGGAGTGGGAAAAAAAAAGAAGAAAAAACTGGAAATACGCAAAAGCGAAAAAAATCCATAACTTAATACATGTAAAATCCTTCATGACTTCTAAAAAGAATTTCTGCCTAACCAGTGAAAGAAGAAGCAGCTGTTCTTATGGAATGAGTGAGAGTTACTCTTCCTCTTCTTATCCCTGACCACGCAACCCACCAGGGACTTCCTCTTCCTGCTCTGTTGCCCTGAGAAGGATGTCAGCTTGAAAAGCTTCAGCAAATTGACTTAGAGTTTTATAGCCTCCATTCTCTTACTAACTTATTCGTTCATTCAACTCTATTTTAGCTCTCTCTTTCTTTTTTAATTAATTAATTAAATTTTTTTGTAGAGACAGGATTTCCCTGTGTTACCCAAACTGGTCTCAAACTCCTGACCTCAAACAATCCTCCCACCTCAGCCTCCCAAAGTGCTGGGATTACAGGCATAAGCTACCATGCCCAGCAGTTCTTTCTTTCTATATAGATGCCTCATAAGTGCCATTTGCCCTACAAGTATGTGTAAGGGAAAAGACTTAAGAAACTTTATAGCATTTCCTTGAATCAAGTCAAGGAACATGACTGTCTATGAATAGTGGAAGATGGCAAAAATCGAAAAACTAAAAGCAGAAATGGAAATGTATCCCAATTTCCTCCAGCTTCATTATGGCCAGAAAAATCTGACCCATAAGATTGAAGCCCTAATGTTGGACCACGGACTCCATCAGAGTACACAATGGTAGAACTGTGAGTGTATACTTAATGTGTTTCCTATGGGCTGGATGCCAGAAATTCCACTCTTGGCCAGGAGCGGTGGCTCACGCCTGTAATCCCAGCACTTTGGGAGGCCGAGGCGGGCAGATCACCTGAGGTCGGGAGTTCGAGACCAGCTTGACCAACATGGAGAAACCCTGTCTCTACTAAAAATACAAAAATTACCCAAGTGTGGTGGCGTGCTCCTGTAATCCCAGCTACTCGGAAGGCTGACGCAGGAGAATCACTTGAATCCAGGAGGTGGAGATTGCAGTGAGCCGAGGTCATGCCACTGCACTCCAGCCTGGGACAGAGCAAGACTCCATCTCAAAAAAAAAAGAAAAAGAAAATAAAAAAGAAAAAAGTTCCACTCTTAGATAATCCAACCAGATAGGCTGCTTCTGACTACACACTGCTTCTGAGGCACTAGACTTTGCTGCATTTGTGTTACCTACACAATGGGTACGTTCAGTTGTTTGGTGGGTATCAGCCCAATGACCACAACCAAGGAGGATTTAGCCAGGGGATTTTATTACTTGAAACAAGTAAGGAGAATCCCAGGGATAATTCCCAAAGCAGTGCCTCCCTGAGCTGGGGGCTGGGTCAGGTTTTATGAGTATGGGGTAATGAAGTGTGATCTGATTGGATGTTGCAGTGAGGTGATGCCAAGTGGCATGATCTGACTGGATTTTGCTGTGAGGTGACACCAGGGCTCCATCTGATTGGATCCTGGATCCTACCATGATGTGTCTGCTTCTTAATTCAGTTCCCCATGCTCTATCTGAGCACTTGGGTTCCCCCTGTGGTTGCACACTTGATTCATCTGGGCATGCTCAGGTTACGTGACTTGAGGGTCCATGGTAACTGAAAAACAGCTCACAACTTTGTTACATAAAAGTTGAACCAGACAGGTTTCATGCAGCTACCCTCATATCCCAATTTCTCTTAAATATTGACCACAGCATTTAAGTTCTATGGGAAAAGACCACACCACACAGGTGTCATGATAGATCATCTGCCCCTGTCTATTTTATTATTACACTTAACTTCAATTTATATTATAAGTTTTTCAGCTGACCAGCTAAGGTTCTTCACCTGGGGAGCAAATGCCTCATTACTCAGAGGTCATTGTGGTCTGAGAAAACCTGATTGCCTTTTTTTCTGAGCTTATTTTCTCTGTGATTCCCAGTGTTGGACCCTGAAGATACAGAAACTTGTGAGTTACAAGTACCTGAGGTGTGTGAACGGGACAGCAGAGCACCTGCTGTAGATGGGTTCAGGATGTGGAAGGCAGTAAAGTTGTTGCTTGGGTGGTGTGTTAGTTTCTGAAGGCTGCTGTAACAGATTACTATGAACTGGGTGGCTTTATGTTAAGAGAAATTTATTGTATCACAATTCTGGAGTCTCAAAGTCCAAAATCAAAGTGTCAGCAGGACTGATTCCTTCTGGAGCCTATGCAGGAGAATCTGTCCCTTCTATCATCCCTTGGCTCATAGCTGCTTCACTCCAAACACTGTCTCTATAGCCATATGACAACTTCCCTCTGAGCAAGTGTCTTGGTGTCTCTTCTAGTTTCTTACAAGGACACCAGCCATGTTGGATTAAAGGCCACCCGATGCCAGCATGACCTCATTTTAACTAACTGCATCTGCAAAAACCAATTTCCCAATAAGGTCACTTACATGGGTATGGGGATTAGGACTTGAACATATATTTTTGAAGGATGTAGTTCTATCCACAAGAGGTGGCGAGTCAGACTGTCATAAAAGGATCTCCACATACCAAAATTAGGTACAGGCAGACCTCATTTTATTGCACTTCACCTTATTGCACTTTGCAGATATTGCATTTTCCACAAGTGGAAGGTTTATGGCAATTCCACATCAAGCAAGTCTGTAGGCACCATTTTTCCAACAGCATATGTTCACTTTGTATCTCTGTGTCACATTTTGGTAATTTTTGCAACTCTTCAAATGCTTTTGTTATTAATACATCTGTTAGGGTAGTCTGTGATCAGTGATCTTTGATGTTACTATTGTAATTGTTTGGGGGCAGCACAAATCATGCCCATATAAGACAGAACACTTAATAAATGTTGTGTGTGTTCTGAATGCTCCACCAGTTGGCCATTTTCCAGTCTCTCTCCCTCTCCTAGGGTCTTCCTATTCCACAAGACACAAAAATGCAGAAATTAGGCCAATTAATAACCTTGCAATAACTTCTAAGTATTCAGGTAAAAGGAAGAGTTGCATGTCTATCACTTTAAATCAAAAACTAGAAATGATTAAGCTTAGTGAGGAAGGCACATCAAAAGTTGAGATAGGATGAAAGCTAGGCCTCTTGATCCAGTTAGCCAAGTTGTGAGTGTCAAGGAAAAGTTATTGAAGGAAATAAAAAGCACTACTCCAGTGAACAGATAAGTGATAAAACAGCCTTACTACCAACATGGAGAAAGTTTGAGTGGTCTAGGTAGGAGATCAAACCAGCCATAACATTCCCTTAAGCCAATTCCTAATCCACAGCAAGGCTCTGCCTCATGCCATTCTATAAAGGCTGAGACAAATGAGGAAGGTGCAGAAGAAAAGTTGGAAGCTAGCAGAGGTTTGTGCATGAGGTTTAAGAAAAGAAACCATCTCCACAACATGAAAGTGCAAGGTGAAGCAGCAAATCCTGGTGGAGAAGCTGCAGCAAGTTATCCAGAAGATCTAGCTAAGATCATGGATGAAGATAGCTTCACTAAACAACAGAATTTCAGTGTAGATGAACAGCCTTCTGTGGGAGAATATGCCACCTAAGATTTTCATACCTAGAGAAAAGAAGTCACTGCCTAGCATCAAAGCTTCAAAGGAAAGGCTGACTCTCTTAGGGGCTAATGCAGCTGGTGACTTTCAGTTAAAGCCAATGTTTATTGACTGTTCTGAAAATCCTAGAGCCCTTAAAAATTCTTCTGAATGTATTCAACCTGAGCTCTATACATGGAACCACAAAGCCTAGGTGACAGCACATCTGTTTACAGCATAGCTTACTGAATATTTTAAGCCCACTGTTGAGACCTGCTGCTTAGACAAAAAAAGATTCCTTTGAAAATACTACCATTCATTGACAATGCACCTGATGGTTACCCAAGAGCTCTGATGGAGATGTACAAGAAGATTAATGTTGTTTTCATGCCTGTTAACATCCATTCTGCAGCCCATGAATCAAGAAGAAATTTCGACTTTCAAGTCTTACTATTTAAGGAATATATTTTGTAAGGCTATAGTTTACATTGAAAACCTTCAGGAAACAATTCACCTTTCTCGATGCCATTAAGAACATTCATGATTCATAGGAGGAGGTCAAAATAGCCATATTAACAGAAGTTCGGAAGAAGTTCATTCCAGCCCTCATGGATGACATTTTGGGGTCCAAGACGTCAGTGGAGGGAAGAACTGCAGATGTAGTGGAAATGGCAAGGGAACTAGAATTAGAAATGGAGCCTGAAGATGTGACTGAATTGCTGCAATCTTATGATAAAACTTGAACAGTTGAGGAGTTGCTTCTTAAGGATGAGCAAAGAAATTGCTTTCTGAAGATATGGAACCTGCTTCTGGTGAAGGTGCTGTGAACATTGTTGAAATGACAACAAAAGATTTAGAATATTCCATAAACTTAGTTGATAACACAGTGGCAGGGTTTGAGAGGATTAATTTCAATTGTGAAAGGAGTTCTACTGTGGGTAAAATGCTATCAAATAGCATTGCATGCTACAGAGAAATCTCTCATGAAAGGAAGAGTCAATCCGTGCAACAAACTACATTGCTGTCTTATTCTAAAAAACGACCACTGCCACCCCAGTCTTCAGCAACCACCACCCTGATCAGTCAGCAGCCATCAATACTGAGGCAAGACCCTCTACCAACAAAAGACGACAATTTATTCATTGAAGGCTCAGATAATCATTAACGTTTTTAGCAATATTTTTACTTATTTATTTAGTACTATTAATTTATTTATTTTTTGAGATGAAGTCCCACTCTGTGGCCCAGGCTGGAGTGCTGTGATACAATCTTGGCTCAGTGCAACCCCCACCTCCCGGGTTCAAGCAATCCTCATGCCTCTGCCTCTGGAGTAGCTGGGATTATGTGCATGCTACTCTGCCTGGCTAAGTTTTGTATTTTTAGTAGAGATGAGGTTTCTCCATATTGGCCAGGCTGGTCTCGAACTCCTGGCCTCAAACAATCTGCCTGCCTTGGCCTCCCAAAGTGCTGGGATTATAGGCATGAGTTGCCATGCCTGGCTGCAATATTTTTAAATTAAGGTGTTTACATAGGTTTTTAGACATAATGCCATTGCACACTTAAAAAACTACAGTGTCATGTGAATATAACTTACATGCCCTGGAAAACAAAGACAATTGTGTTACTAACTTTATTGTGATAACTGTTTTATTGTGGTGGTCTAGAACCAAACCTGCAATATATTGGAAGTATGCCTGTATGATTTTAATATTATTTGATATTCAACGCAAGGGAGCTGGTAAAAGATGTGTGTGAGATAGAAAGAGAGAAGCAGGGGAACCTAGAGGGAGGCCCTTAGACAGGTATAGCGTGTGTGCTGGGGAACAGTGGCCACAGCTAGGATACAGAATCTGATTCAGCCACAACTCCACTCCTGTTTGCCGCTCTGCAGACAAGAATTCTGTACAGAACAAACATCAGTGGTGTGGGCCTCATAGCCTGCTCATCGCACTTCCAAGACGTGCAAAGTTTGGACATTCTCAACCCTCCTCTCAGACATATAGTTTCACAGTCTGAGACACATTGAACTTACAATCAGCTACATTTCTATAATGCACCACCTTAAAAGACACAGAAAAATAATAGAAATATTTTCAACTGATGAGGCAGGAACTTGATCCAACAAGTAATTCTAGAGTCTTAAAAAAAAAATGGACAGGAGGAGTCCCCAGAGTTCAGAGGACCGTGTCTTGGGAAGAGGTGGGTGTGTGACTTCTCCAGGCCATCTTGGGCCATAGAAGGGCCTGGGGAGAGAGAGGGCCTATCCCACTGGGGGATCTTGTCGTCTGGATCTGAAAGAGCAGTTACACCGGCAGACCTCAGCCTGGAGGGGACCTTGGCTTTTGCAGTAGGAAAGAGAGAATGGTATCCAGCCAGGGCCTTGGGAGGGTGGAGCTTCCACTGAAAATGAATGGACTTGCAGCTGGCGGCGAGGCCGGCGCACTGGATGCAGAGCTCTAGCAAGGCTGAAGCAGAAAAACTGGGAGAGTGGGCATTTTCTTCTCAAGGCCTCCTGTCTCCTCTGCTCTTCGCTGGGGCAGCATTTTATTCAGCATATGCTTCTCATCAATTTGCATGGATGGAAACCACCTAAGAAAGACATTTTTAAAAGTCAGGAAATTACCCAAGACGGGAAAGCTTCTAGAACTTGGTACTGGCTATCATTGTAGCATCCTGCTGGGGTCCGATTCAAGGGGTAGGGGGTGAGACTAACATCATTATTTGATAGAAGGAACCAAACAGGGCCAAGTGGCGAAATTTAAAACTGGGGCATGCTCTCTTCCTTGCAAATAATTTCCAGTAGATTGATTCTGCTCTCGCCTGGCCTCTCCCCACCACCAGAGATGGGATTCTCTGTTTCTATTTGTCTCTCATCATAAAGCTCATCTATTTGAATTTAAATTGTGTTAAATTTGACTCAGGTAATAGAATTCTGCAGGCCGCTGACTTGTGAGAAAAGTAAGACAGCTGTTTTCATGCGCTAAAAAGAACTTGGATCAACAGTTAACATAATCTACTGTGAACACTTTATCCCACTGTGGGTAGATAAGTGTGTTTGGCTGGAGTTGTTAAATCTCTGAGTTTGCAGATATGTATTGATATGCAACAACCCACAGGGAACTAATTGTCCACAGAATAGCTTAACAGCTCAAGTTTGGTGTGGACATTTTTTCCCTGGGTCAATCACTTTTATAAGGAAAAATGAATCTTAATTTTTTCCCCCTAAGCCAGCAGGGACCACTCCTATGTTCTGTCGAGAAGATGTGGACAGACCCTGTCCGTAAGTGCTCACGTTAACCGAGCAGGGAGCTGATGTGCTTGTTCACCAGCGAGTACCACCACGATCCGGGGCAGCCAGATCCAGAGCCAAGAACTTTCTCCCTGCCAAGGGAGCCAGGTAAGCAGGCAGAATGTCAAACAGGCCTGTCAGAAGGAAACGCCTTCTGACAAGAGTAGGAAACGCTGGACGTGTTCTTCAAATTTTCAAAATGCCCAACGGGAGGGCAGAAACAGGAAAAATAAGCATAAGCTCAAGCCAAGATGAGAAGGATTTCAGCCTGATTCAGTCTGTAATCAAGGACACAACAAACATTGGAACCACATGCCCTTCAAGCAACATTCCTGACAGCATCTATTGAGTGCTTGCTGTGTGACTCGCTCTAGAGAGCTTTACTTTTCCCTTTTTAGATTGAATAAGTAATCAATAAATTCATAAGCAATAATAACTATTACTTTAATAGAGTAATAACTGAACTAATATAAAAAGTAATAAGACTGACTGGGCACAGTGGCTCATGCCTCTAGTCCCAGTACTTTGGGAGGCCAAGGCGGGTGGATCGCTTTGCCCAGGAGTTTGCCACCAGCCTGGGCAACATAGTGAGACCCTAGCTCTACAAAAATAAAATGCAAAAATTAACCAGGTGCGGTGGCCTGCACCTGTGGCCCCAGCTACTTGGGAGGCTGAGGTGAGAGGATCACTTGAGCCCAGGCGTTCAAGGCTACAATGAGATATGATGGCACCATTGCACTCCAGCCTGGGTGACAGAATGAGAACTTGTCTCAGAAAAAAACAAAAAGTAAATTAAAAGTAACAAATAGAATATATAAAAAATAGATAAATGCCAGTTATCTTCATTTTAAACATTACAAATAAAGTTGAAGTACCTCAGACCACACTCTCCCACCACACCTAATTTTCCTTTCAAAAAGTGCACAACACACTAATCAATTTGCCCTATGTTTTTCCAGATCTTTTTCTTACATCCACACATGCACACACTTCCCCCATGAGTACATATATCTGGTGGATAGCATTCTATTTATATATGGTAGATGCTATCACACTATACATAATATTCTATACTTATTCTTTCATTCCAAAAATATTCATCTTGGTGATCTTTCTGTATCAGTGTATACTGATCTACTTTTTATAAATTATTCCATAATATGGCTCAAAATAATTTATTCAACTATTCCCTTTTTGTTGATTCTTAGACTGTTTTAAATTTTTCCTATTACAGACAATGCTGAAAGTAGCAACTAATACCTACAGTGCCTTAGAGAATCCATTTCTTCCCATGCTTGCCAACACCTGACATTATCATGGGGATCTTCAAGAACAAGGGAGACAGCCTCATCTGTCCTGGGTGATTTGATCATTTACTTACTGAAAGGCAAAAGAGAAAAGATCTCTCATGGTCCATAGCAATTCAATGATAATGGGTAAGAGGATTCTATGGGAGGTTTTACAGAAAGATTACCTGAAATGGAGTTTTTTATTTTATTTTATTTTATTTTATTTTATTTTATTTTATTTTATTTTAAGATGGCATTTCACTCTTGTTACCAGGCTGGGTTTATAGGGTGTGTGCTTGGGAACAGTGGCTGATCTCAGCTCACTGCAACCTCCACTTCCTGGGTTCAAGCAATTCTCCTGCCTCAGACTCCTGTGTAGCTGGGATTATAGGCATGACACCACGCCCAGCAAATTTTTCTATTTTTACTAGAGACAGGGTTTCACCATGTTGGCCAGGCTAGTCTTGAACTCCTGATGACCTCAGGTGATCCACCTGTCTCGGCCTCCCAGGGTGGGATTACAGGCATGAGCCACCACGCCCAGCCTGAAATGTACTTATTTTTAAAAATTATGTTCTTGCTTTAATTTTGACACCCATATTCACTGGAGGGAGCAGAATTGGCTGCAGGGGTGAGTGACTTGGTTCACTTGTAGGTTAATCAAAATTAGTCGATGCAGGCCTCTTTCCAGGTTATTTTTTCCTAGTACAAATCTGAGTGTGATGAAAAAGATTTGTTGTTTAAGGCCATTTCCCATGAATTCACAGTCACGGAGTGGGCTGGGCCAAGTGCTGAACTCTAGGCTAGAGATAAAGGAGACACCGGGGGTCCCTTCAGGGAGTCCACAGTCAGAATCCATTCCCTTCCAAGATAAACCACCGAGGAATGCACTGTGCATAGTGTCTAACTTGCTGCGGTGAAACAGTGCCTTCCATTGCAAGCTTTGAGTGCAACTGTAATTATCAAATGCCTGCATTTCTCGTTACCATGGACATAATGAATCACTTCACCCCCAAATGCATCTTTCTCCCAGTCAGCAGCTCTCTGGACCCTGTCCACCCAGATCCCGCATCAGATGCCATTTCAGAGCTGCTGTTTGGGAACAGACTGACAGCTGCTGGAGCAGGGACTCCCGCCAGCCCAGAGAATGAGAATAATATAATAATTGAAAACAGAGAGGCTACATTGACTTGTGACCCAGAGGAAACAGATGGATGCACAAAGTGACCAATGACCCTGGGTCACTGCCCTCCTTTAAACTTTAAACTAGCCTCAAGTAAGATAACCATTTTTTTTTTCAACTTTGAAAATCAAAAGAAAACCAACTCCCCTCGTTCTGGGGATAAATCACAGGCACCAACTTTATAAATGAGCAGATTACCTAAATTGCTACTTGGGTATGCCCCAATTAAATTCACAGGTGGTCAAATCTGGATGTGCTGGAAACAGAGCAATTTACCTATAGATGTTCACATTTGGCCAAAAATAGAATACAGCGTCTTCTCCAGACGCACTTTCCACATTCGTTCTTATTTTCCTAGAGATGAATTGCTTTATCCAGTAGACATTTGTTATCCTTCTCCCAGTCCTCCCCCTCATCCCGTTAAGAAGGACATTTGAGGGGTGAGTAGTTCACTGGGATATTCAGGGGCAGCTGGTGAACTGAATAAGAGAGACACAGTTGTCTGCATAAAGTTGACATCTCCAGCCAGCATCTCAATAGCTGCCATTGTTTCCTCTGCCCACTAGGAGCTCATTGTGGATGGATGGGCCTTCCTCCAGGGTCCATAATGAACTCTGGGCAGGTGGAGGTAAAATAAGCCCTGGATGGAACCTATTGCTGCCAAACTCACAGAGCCTTGTATCTGCCAATTGGGACGATACCCATCATAAATTGGAATTGTCCGTTATGGCAGTCTACCCTCGCCAAAGGAGACTGGCTATAAATCAGCAGCTCCTGGCATGGATGACTTTGAAAAACTGACCTAGGATCCAAATGTGGATTGTGAAAATGCTCATAATCTTTAATCTAGGCATTCTCCTACTAGACATTGTCCTAAGAAAGCAAGCTACTTAACCATCTATACAAAAACACACACAAACCTAAAGATAAATAAATATAAGATTGTCCATTAGGGTTATTTGTTTATGCTAAATAAATTCTAAGTGGCATACCAATGGAATACTGTTAATATTAACCTTTGGATATCCAAAAGATAGTAATTCATTCAGTCCTCAAAAATGATATTTTGAGGCATAGTTAATATTATGGAAAATGCTTAAGATAAAAAATGTTGAATGGTAAAAGGTAGTTGTATAATTGTATATTTAATATATTTATGTAATTACTTTGTGTAGATGAATATGTATTCCTATGACACTCCCCCAAAAACTGGGGTAATAGAATTGTGAATGCTTCTCTTAAAATATTTTTCTTGGCCGGGTGCAGTGGCTCACACCTGTAATCCCAGCAGTTTGGGAAGCCGAGGTGGGTAGATCACTTAAGGTCAGGAGTTCGAGAGCAGCCTGGCCAACATGGTGAAACCCCGCCTCTACTAAAAATGCAAACATTAGCCGGGTGTGTTGGCAGGCACTTGAAGTCCCAGCTGCTCAAGAGGCTGAAGCAGGAGAACTGCTTGAACCTGGGAGGCAGAGGTTGCAGTGAGCCGAGATCGCACCATTGGACTCCAGCCTGGGCAACAAGCAAGACTCTGTCTCAAAAAAAAAAAAAAAAAAAGAAATTATTTATGTTCTGTATTTTCCATTTTCCCAATGAACATATGTGACAATTAAAAAATAAATGTGGCCAGTCACGGTGGCTCATGCCTGTAATCACAGCACTATGGGAGACGAGGTGGGCAGATCATGAGGTCAGGAGATCGAGACCATCCTGGCTAACACAGTGAACCCCTGTCTCTACTGAAAATACAAAAAAATTAGCAGGGCGTGGTGGCAGGCGCCTGTAGTCTCAGCTACTCAGGAGGCTGTGGACCTGGGGGACGGAGCCAGAGATTGCGCCACTGCACTCCAGCCTGGGCTACAGAGCAAGACTCCATCTCAATAAATAAATAAATAAATACATAAATAAAAATAAAATCGTTTTATGGACGATTTGGTGAGCAGGGGACTAGGAAATGGGTGCTGTTGATTGGTTGTGAATTAAATCACAGGGGTGTGGGGCTACAGGACCAGTTGAATCATGAGTCATGAGCCTGGGTAGGGTCAGTCTGAGAAATATCTCCAAAAACCCATCTTCAGTTTTACAATGGCAATGTTATCTATAGGTGCACCTGGGGAAATCACAAACCTTGTGACTCCCGGCTATAGGACTTCTGAGCAGTAAGGGATTATAGAAACTATGTTACATTTTAGCACAGTTCATGCCCTTCCCATAATCCTATTCTCATGCTCTCTTCTTAGACTCAAAAAGGTGGTTTTCAATCCCTAAACAAGGAGAGCGTTAATTTTAGGGAGAGACTATTATCATCTTTGCCTTCAAGTTAAACTGTAAACTAAACTTCTCCCAAAGTTAGTTTGGCCTATACCCAGGAATGATCAAGGACAACTTGGAGGTCAGAAGCAAGATGGCATCAGTTATGTCAGATTTCTCTTACTATCGTAATCTGGCAAAGGTGGTTTCATGTGTGCACTGAGGGAGTACCAGTCCCAAGCAGTGAAGTGAAACTGAAGGTGCTTGGGCTTCCACACCGGACAGCCCTGGTTTAAGTCTCTTGGGACCTTGGACCAATTAAGCAATTTGAACCTCTGTTTCCTCATCTGTAAAATGGGAAGATTAAGTAGGATCCTGTCACTAAAGGCCCCAGCCCAGGGTCTGACACATAAGTGATCAAAAAGGCCAGTGTCATGACAGACATGACAGTTATGTTCAAATTTGCAATAACAAAAGGAATAAAGGGTGATTTTCTCTATTTCACTTTCATGATGGAAAGTGATTTCCAAACCTGAGGCAAGTACTTTGAAAATGAAGAGAAAATAAATACTTCTGTGTCTGCAAATAATCCTTTCTTGCTACAAGAAAGCTGTATCTATCTATAAAATAAAAAGGGTGCATATCCTTTACTTTTTAAGGGAATGGCTCAAATGCCACCAATACTCAAAACAAAAATGCAAAATTAAAACAACAGGATCACATTTGCTCAGTATCTGACACTCCTATCTAACCTTAGGTTTTTGAGCACTTTGAACCACAACCATTGGTTTTCTATTACCATATTTTTTTTAAATCTCACAGGATGTGGACTGTCTTCTGAAGACCCACAGCTTTCTTTGTGCATGAGTTATGACAATTGTCACATTCTGCCTTGACTTGAGGATAATGTATCTTTGTATTTCTGCTTCTGACCCCTCATGCTGGCCACTTTTTTTTTAAGTTTTAATTGTTGAGATGAGGTCTTGCTCTGTGGCCCAGGCTGGAGTGCAGTGGTGCAATCATGGCTCACTGCAGCCTCAAACTCCAGGGCTAAAGTGATCCTCCTGCCTCAGCCTCTTGAGTAGCTGGGACTACAGGTGTGTGCCACCATGACTGGCTATTTCTTTTTTTATTTGTATCTTATAGAGATGGGGGTATCATTCTGTTACCCAGGCTGGAATGCAGTGGTATGATCATGACTCACTGCAGCCTCAACCTCCTGGGCTCAAGTGATCCTTTCACTTCAGCCTCCCAAGTAGTTGGGACTACAGGTCCACACCACCATGCCTTTTGGCTAATTTTTTTTTTTTTTTTTTAATTTTTGTAGAAACAAAGTCTTGCTATGTTACCGAGGCTGGTCTTAAACTCCTGGGCTCAAGTGATCCCCACGTGGCCTCAGCCACCTTTCTGAGTAACATCCTCATCCACATCACCCCACCAGAGTCGGATTGCCTTTGTCCCTGGTCTATGACTTTAACCAGGTTTCGGTCCTAAAATCTTCCTTACCTGGGAGGGGTTTGATGCTCATTGAGAAGGAAAGGGAAGACAAAAGAAGTGTGAAGAGTGGATATCTGAGATGTAACATCTTTTCCAGTTATAAGTTTTATAAACCTAAAAATAAAACACATTTAAGCTTTCTGATTGTTAGAGCTTTAAAAGATGACTTTGTTACTGACTGCCCTGAATTTCATTTACACCAGGTGATACCAGAACCTTCTGTTTCTTTCCATTCCTTCCTTTACTCAGAACCTTTATGTAAAGGAAAAATCAAACTGTTTTTTCTCTCTGCTTTCACATTCAACATATAACACTTCTGCAACCAGATACGTGGTTTTGGTTTTGGTTTTGTTTTTTCAAATACACCAAGAAATTCTCCAGCAGTCACCAACTGGGTGTCCTATAATTCAATTCAATTCTGTTACTGGGTCTGACACTACCTGGAACTACTGTCAGACCTGCAGATTGAGGGCTCAGCCACACAAGGCTGCCCCCACTTCAGACACCAATGGCGAATCATGGGTTGCAGCTTGTGCTTTTGATTAACTGGCTATAAATCAGGGTCTCATGATTCCACCCCTTTGGATTGGATAATTTGCTAGTGAGACGGAGCAGGGACCCCTCTTAGGGCTTCCAGGAGAAGTCTTGAGTCTCTATAAGGGAATTTCCAGGCACTTAGGCCCAGTGGTTAACACCTGCAATCTCAGCACTTTGGGAGGCCGAAGTGAGAGGATCACTTGAACCCAGGAGTTTACAATCAGCCTGACCAACACGGTGAAACCCCATCTCTACAAAAAATACAAAAATTAACCAGGCATGGTGGCATGTGCTTGTAATCCTAGCTACCACTACTCAGGAGGGTGAGCAGGGAGGATCACTTGAGCCCAGGAGTTGGAGGCTGCAGTGAGCTATGATTGCACCACTGCACTCTAGCCTGGCCAATGGAAAAAGACCCTGTGTCAAAAAAAAAAAAAAAAAAAAAAAAAAAAAAAAAGAGAACCCCG